>NC_086246.1:22415416-22735000 GCF_036321145.2 Pelmatolapia mariae | reverse complement strand
TATTCACATGCAAACATGCATTATTCATGTGGACACGCACGCAAACACGGACACAAGTAAGAAGTGCAGGAAGAGCGGATCTAAAGATTGTTGTTTGGAAGAAAACACAGAAACACGCGTGGTACAAAGGAGCACCCTCACAAGTCTCTACACGCATAATCAGGTAATGGAGGATGATTGGGGGCAAGATGGGGGTGGCAGCTAAGACGGACCTGATGACTCAAGTAACCACTCAGAGCGCGACGTTCGCATGAACTACTCAAAGCCCTTCACAAGAGCTTGATTGCCTCCTGGAGGAGCGGTATATGTGTGCATTTATGTATGTGTGTGTGTGTGTGTGAGAGCAAAGGTGAGAAAGACAGTGAGGAAAAACTGGGATGCAGAAGAGGCAGAGAAAGAAGTTGTCTTCCACCACAACCATCCCCTCCTCCTCCTCCTCCCTTTCCCTCTCTTCTCTGCGTAGTACAGTACTCGGCAGAAATCCTTGATGGAAGCGATTGTCCAATTCAGCCTTTTACCTGAAGAGACCACTTGAAGAACAATGCAGAAATTGATTAGAAATAGAATTCAGTGTGCACGTGCAGCCGTGCTTGTGTGTCACGCGTCAGCGCTGGTTAAAGTCAGTCGAGGGACAAGCCAGTGCACGAGTTTTTCACAAATCTACGATTCTCCGAGGAGCAAAGTTCAAACAGAAACAATTAAATGCAATTCTGTTGTTCCAGCTAGCACCATAATGTAGTTGTAGAAGAAGAAAAAAAGATCTCTTTATGCAAAGGATGAGTGTTTCTGTTTGACGGTATGGATTTAAATAAAGCACTATTTCTCCTTTCACTCTGAGGTTTATCGGTAACACTATAACAAGAAAAATTAAGAACTGAAGAATAACCAGTTCAGCTGTGGATCAAGGTTTTTTTATAAATACAAAATGATGAGAAAAAAATGAGGAGAATAAGAAAACACCGGGACCTTCGAGGCAATGGTTTGGTTAGATCAGGATGGCATTCACGAACCTCTCAGAAAACATGCAGCACATGCGACTGCCTCACTGTCCCTGCACCGCATAGACGTGCAGCATCTCTCCAGGCACACAGTACATATCGGCCTGTATCTGCCTGTTTTGTTACAGCTACCTGTAGTATTTCGTCTAGTCACTCATTGAAAAAAAATTAAACATGGAGGGAAAAAGGAGAAACACAAGAAAGTGACAAAAAACAAGTCAGTCAAAAACAATATAGATTAAATATGCACACATATCTGCTGCTGACATTTTCAATGTTTCACCACTGTACACAGGTACACATTTGTGGATAGCGACACAACTTTTGTACTTTGTTAACAGGTATTACAGCCTTACAAAGGAGGTACTAACAGCGCTTCACTTGTTCCACATTTTGTCATGTTACAGCTTTATTCCATCTAAGATTAAATTTTTTTATTTTTCACTTTAAAATTGAACTCCAATGCTTCCTGTTTCCACTGATCATCTGTCTGTTCATCTGTTTCTACAGCTTTATCCACCTGTGGCACCTGTGGAAAAACAAGCACCTGTCTATATACGGTCTTATAGTTCAGGACAAACCAATGCAGGGAGTCCAGGAAATTGTCTGTAGACCTCAGAGACAGGATTGTATCAAGACACAGATCTGGGTACAGAAACGTTTCTGTAGCATTGAGCACTGAGATGGAGATGCATTCTCCATCATCCATAAATGGATTGGGCTTTAGTCAGTGTGGTGACCAAGAACCCGATGGTCACTCTGATAATTTATATATTTTCAGTTATTGTTCTCTTTCCATTAAGTTAGATTGGGATCTGGTCTTGTTAACCCAAAATATCCTTTTGGCAAGAGTTGCTTCTAGAAGGACTGACTTAGGTTTCTTTCAACACCAAGTTGGAGGAAGCACAGAAAAAAAGTGCTTGTGTGAATGGGTGAATGAAACATGTTGTATTCATGAAAGTATTCAGTTAGAGTAGAAGCGCTATATATAAGAACCAGTCCATTTACCATAACCATGTGATCACATTCAGGACACGAAAGTCCTGTTTCTGTGATATTTGAGTGTCCTTGCTCTGTGACATCTATAGTGGTCCTTGAATGGACCATCAGTGACAACTCAGTATTTTTCTATCACACCGATCTTTACACCTGTGCCGTCTATATAGTGTGCCTAAAGTCATCTGTGTAATATAAGCACAGACTGTTGGTCTGAACATTAAAAGCAAAGTGTTACAGAGAAGGGAAGCGCTAAAGAAAAGGCCATCAAAAGTGGAAAATAAGTTAAAGTGGAGCGAGAAGAAACAAATAGATGACAAGCAGAAAGCAAGGTGAGGAAGCACGGGAGAGGGATGGCAAGATAGATAGAGGAGAGATGAGAGGAGCGATAGCACGATGGACGCCTGAAGGACGCGTGTACTTCGATAACAGATAGCATCGGAGAAGATGCAATCGCTCGGCACCACACACTGTTAATGGACAGCAAATGGAGCCAAAGGTGTGTGTATACAGTATTTATATACGTGTGTGTGTGGTTTCTATATACTTATAGAGAAATTCCTTTCTTGATGGCGGTATATACAGTTTGTCTGTGCCAACTCCTGAGCCTCTTTTACCTCACCATTTCACATTTTATTCACCCTACATCTGTCTTTTTCCTGCCGAACCTGCTTTCAAACCATTATGTGGCTATTATATCACAAATGACTCATTCCAGAGAACAAGAGAACGAGCGGGAGAGGAAGAGGGGGAGAATTATCTAATTGAATGAAATCATTTCTCCAAGTTGGCAAACTGGTTCAAGTGCTATTAAGTTGTTCACGGGCTCGCATTAGCTCTGTGTCTCTCTCTGCAAATGTTGGTAGTTGCAGGGTAACAAAAGAAAATTGTCACTGGCTAGATGTGCTTGGGGGCTCGTCAGAGCCTTTCACACTGAGATGCACACACACACACACATACACACACACACACACTCAGGCACATCCATCAGCCAATCATGTGGACAGATGGGTCATCAGCTCTCTAATTGTGTGATTGGCTAAAATCAGCAGCAAAGGATGCACTAGGTGGCTGGATGACACATTAGGTTTCTTTCCATGTAAACAGGGATTGTGTGTGTGTGTGTGTGTGTGTGTGTGTGTGTGTGTGTGTGTGTGTGTGTGTGTGTGTGTGTGTGTGTGTGTGTGCGTGTGTGTGTATGCATGCATATGCTAGTGAATCTACATGACTGTGACTGCATGCAATGAATGGCAAAGATACACTTTTGTAGAGTAAAGAGAAAGAAACTGTCCTCCACCACAGTGTCACATAAAGAAAGAGAGACAGATATACTGGCTGACTGACTTGTGTCTGTGTGCATGTGTGTGTGAGAGAGTGTGTGTACTTATGCTTTTGTCCATGCAGAAAACGCGCCAAAACACATTAGAGCACATCTGTCCACTCCACACCCACTCCTCATACTCCTCATTCCCATTCTGAAGAGCTCTCTCACTCTTTGTCAGTCTGTCTGTCCATCCCAACATTTTCTTCAGTGAATTAAATCCGTGTGAAGTGTCATTGTATTTTAAAGAGGATGTAGGTCACATGACGAGCAAAGTTCTTTTTGGATTTCTATGGTTCCTTTCTCCTCCTCTGCTTTTCCACCCTTTCCCTGAAAATAAAGGGGTGGTTGCTCAAGACATGAGGGGAGACGAGCTCACTGCTGGCAAATCACGCATCTGTCCTTTAACTGTAATTAGGTGCATATTGTGTTGAATTATTTTGCTAATGTCACTTTGTGTTGGTATGCAGCATACACTATATTTTATTGTGTATGAGATATCCTGGCACTGGTGAATGTCTCTCTCATTTCTTTCTTTTTAAAAAATAAAAATAAAAGTATAATCTAGTATCAGCTCTCTCTGTTTGCTTAAATTAAAATCAAGCTGCATCTTCCAGTGCTGAGAAGCTGAACTACTAGTGCAGGATATCCAGTGAGGCTGGCTCTGGAACATAGTTCATCCTTGTAGCCTTCCATGGTAAAATGCCAAACTTGAAACCAGGTGGCTTTGCCTCAATTACTTTTTGTTTTGGAGATTATGTATCGGAATTTCAGGAGCGGAACCACGCCTCCAAACACGCTCCTTCCGGTTGTCATCTATATAGGTTCCCCCAGTTCTGCAAGCTGTTCATTCTCGTTTACATGCCGCACCCTCCGTCCCTCCCGCCTTGTTCTCAATTCTTTCACTTCTTAATTTCTATTTAGTGCATGAGGATCTGCCAGGCCTGAGAGCCATCGCCATTCCCCTTCGAAGCCTTCCCCAAACCACAGCTCAATTCATGTAAAAGCATTAATTTTTACCTACTTAAACGCTGTCAAACCTAAAATGAGGACGTGGGCCAAGCTAGTGAATTAACCATTATTTTACAAGGAATTACAAGGAATCTTGAGATTAAGAAAGCTAAGCAGCATTAGTCAAATGTGTTGTCAAAGCAGTTTAAAGGTGCTGCATGAATTACTTTTGTTGTAGTTTATGGTTACAGAGGCTGGAGCTCCTGGAAAAAACCTGTGTAAACAGGGGGAGAGCATCCATATTCCACACAGAGGGGACACAACGATGCTAACCACTTCTGAACCGTGCTGCCAGTTTGAGTAGGTGTTTCACCTCAACCTTTCTGATGTGCTTGTGGTGATGGTACCTTTTAGAACCTCTTTAATAAAATTATCTAACAAATAATGACTTGCTGTGTGGTTTATTATACTGACAGCCTAACTGTCATCCAGCTTTGGTCAGGTAAATTCAGGTACTTTCTTTAAATGTTGCTTAGCTCTAATTAGCAAGTGACCGCACAGTTCATGGCGCTGCATGTTAGCCAAGCATGCTAGCATCCAAAAATGGAGGAGCACTTTGTTTGGCTGCAAAAACAAAATGTCGATAGCTAAAATGTTGAACTTAGAGGTCTGAGGCTTTATTAAACAACACCATTAAGGCTGTCTTTTATAAGCACCTTAATTGCTCGTTAACACAAATACCTAATCAATCACAGAGAAGCAACCCAATTAATTTAAGCATTGACATTGTACATTTCAAATCAAATCAAAATTTATTTATATAGCACATTTAAAAACAACAGTTTTGACCAATGTGTTTCACAATTTAGGAAATAAATAAAATAAGAGAAATTTACCAAACAGCAACACAAGACATGACAAACTTACAAGCCAACCAAATGATAGTCAAACTATCTTAAGTCAGAGCCAAAGTGAAACGATGGGTCTTTAAGCGAGATTTAAAAGACCGAATAGACTCAGAAGAGCGAATGGCAATAGAGAGATTGTTCCACAGTCTAGGAGCTGCAATAGCAAAGGCACGATCACCTCTGGTTTTCAGCCTAGACTTAGGTTGCATTAACACTTGGTCAAGACAACCCTGATGTTCAAACTGAGCATCAAAATGGGGAAGAAAAGAGATTAAATGTGTTAGGAGCTGGGATAGCTTGTGCGTTTGTGTTTTTTGTTGTTTCCTTTTTTGAAGCTGGCAGGCGTGGCTGTGATCCTCAGGGTTTCCCAGACACACCTGCAGAGCATCACGAGCTATTTGAGGAGCGGCGTGGCCTTCGGGTGTCAGATTATTGTGTCAGTCAAACATAAAAGACGGCAAACTCGTAACCACTGATGGTTACGAGTTTGCCGTCTTTTATGTTTGACTCCGTTTATCAAGGTGCTCGACTCACTCTGGCGCCTCCATTCTGGACTGGTATCCTCCAACAAGCCGGAGCGGTACCAGCTCCAGCACTATCATCGAACCCTACCTGTCTCCGCCGAGGCCTCCTGCCTCACATACCTCGCCTCAGACCCCAGTAAACGTGTGAGAAGTTAGCTCTCCAGCTACTCCTCGTGTACATTGCAGTTTCGTCTCCTGTTCCCTTCCCTCGTTAACTCTGTCCTCTCTTTCCCCTACAGATAGTTTGAGTTCCCCGCCACTGTGCTGCATTCTGTGTAACTTGTTCTTTCACTGTAAATAAACCTGTTTCACTACTGTCGTGTTTGAGTGATCTGACACCTGGGCCCACTTTTGTCACACCTGACAGAATGTATCATGGTTGTTGATCTGAATATATCAGAAACTGCTGATCTACTTGGATTGTTCCACACAACCATCTGCTTTGAACTGCTGGACGCTCCTTACAACCAAGGTATGCAGACTCCATCAAAACTGGATGTCCATCCTTTTATGACCACAGTGCTGCTTCTAGCAGGATAACACACCATGTCACAAAGCTCAGATCGTCTCAAACCGGTTTCTTGAACATGACAGTGAGTTTACTGTATTCAGATGGCCTCCACAATCACCACATCTCAGTCCAATATAGCAGCTTTGGAATGTGGTTGAACAGAGGATTCCCATCAGATATGCAGCATCTATGTGACGCTATCATGTCAATACAGATCAAAATCTCTGAGGAATATTTTCATTGCCTTGTTGAATCTATGCCATGAAGGTCCAACCCAGTAAGAAGAAGGTATACCTAAAAAAGTGGCCAGTGAATGTAGATAAAATGGGTTTAGTAAGCTGTATGTACCTCACTAGAATCATTTTTACTGTAGGTCAAATGTAGCTGCCTTGCTAAGAAATGAAATGTCAGCTGCCTGCGGTGAGCACACAAAAGACTGATGGCAGAAACCCTGAACTTCCCGCCTCTTCCATTTAAAGCTACTGGTTCAATTTAATGCCAGTACAGTATAAAGATCCATTAACAAAGACTCGGATGTGATAGAAACTGGATGCCAGCTGTCGAGCTAAATCCAATCCAGTTTAGTGTCACAGAAAAGGTAAATAGATCATTTTTAGCATCTTTGAAAACATCAAGTGTGTAAAGCTAGTATATGCTGAGGTAAAAATGGCACAGGGACTTCCCTAACACTCTCTCTCGCACACACACACACACATAAAAGGCCCTTCCTTGAGTTTATTGATTTGTCTTTTACTCAAGATTCTCATCTCTAATAAGTGCCATTTACCAAAGGGATTACTTTGTTATCAAGTCGATGACTGAAGCAAAGAGCTCACACACTTGGAAGCTGTGCACATATGAGTAACCGCGTGTTTGCAAATAACACATCCGCATCTATCTAATCACTGCCATTTTTCTGTATTTTACTGTTTTTTCTACTAATTCCTCACTTAGCCCGCTCTTAGTCTCCTTCTCCCTCATTGTGTCTTTATTTCAGATGTTGGATTTATATGCTGTTACATCTAATTCAGCGCGCTTCTGTCTGTCTTTCTTTCCCTCTTTCTCGCTCCCCGTGTTGCCTCGTAATTAAAGTGCACTGATATATAATTACTGTGCATATTTACCTCAAGTCCCATCTCAGTGAATGGGAAGCCTCTCCCCCTCTTTTGTCGCTCTGCATTATCAAATGTTATTATTTGCATCCCGTTCAGCTTCTCAGCCATCCACTCATTAAGTCCACAGCTTTGAGAAAATTAATGACCCCATATGCAAATTGAAAGAAAAAAAAGAGAAAAAGAAATAGAAAAACATAAGCTTGCCACTAAAGCAGTATTTCAGAGTGCGCGGCTGCATATTATCAGAACTGTGTGTCTCCAAGAGTGTGTGATAACATCTTATTTTTCCATCCCTAGCACCCATAAACGCACTGTCAAAGCTCTCTGCCTTTACCAATGGCAATATTCAAGGAAACTTCAAGTTCACTTCATCTCATAATAGTAACTAGTGAATATCCCTTCAAAATTGCAGTAATAGATAAATAGAAAGGTGCTGACCTTGGTTTGGTCCTAAACAGACAGAGCTGTGCCTTTTATGAAAATTGTTGCAGTCTTGTAAGGGGTCACCGATGGCAGAAAAAAACTAATTAACTTTTTTTTTTCTTTTTTATTCTCGTTGCTGTTCCAATTAAAAGAAGATGTCCAACTTTCAAAAGGGTTTTCCAGATTTTTTTGATTACGTTTCTTTACAAATTCCGTAATTGCTCTTCGATCACGGAGGTCATATTTTATTAAACCCGTCTCTGATTCAACAACAAATAAGAAAGTGATGTATCTCCCACAAAACAGCCGGCCATAATGACTGATGTAGACAATGACAGCACTTCATTAGTTTATATGTTTTTTTCTTATTTGCACACATTTGTTCCTGCTTTTAAGCTGAGCATTGTAACCTTGTTGTGTTAATTAATTTGCATTATAATCATGGTTTTCATAGACATAGATGACATACTGATAATAGCGCATTTAAAATGACGATTGCCAAACTTCAGAGCCCCAAATCTTTTGCTTCCAAGATGAGCTTCACCTCAGATATGCATGCTTATTTACGCCTTTAGTTTCTTTTGCTTGTAGCATAGTAACAACTCCATCATTTTTACTCATTTGTCTGCATTTCAGCAGCTACATACCTTCACTTTTGTGCTCTTCCAGCATTATTTGAAATGACGCTTGTTTGTTTTCTCCCCCCTTCATAGGTTGCAAACCTTCTATCCAAACTCACAGTAATTGATAGATGTGTTAACATATGTAGTAGCAATGATAACAAATATAGTATTTATCTTTTAAAACACAAAGTTAAGGACAATAAGAAGCATACTGTAAATGCACTGGTTCTTATATAGTTGTTGAGCTCTCAAAGCACTTTACACAACATCACTCATTCACAAAAACTCCGGAGCTTATCCCAGCTACCATAGGGTGAGAGGCGTGGTACACAGTGGACGAATTGGCAAAAATTCAATAAATGAACAGTGTAATATACAAAGCTTATGTAAAAACCCAGTTAAAAAAGTGTATTGACAGCTGACAGAAATCTGATCCCACACTGTTGGAGTCAGAGTAAATGAAAGGCCTCACACATACAGGCTGTAGCAACCTCAGGTTGCTAGGGAAAATATGTGTTTTCTAACCAGTCGCTTGCATGTTTTTGGTGAAATGGTTTTGAAAGCAGGTACTGCACACAAGACATCCCTGTGATTGTTCTGGTCACTACCAGATTGCCACAGGAGCCTGTAGTTTGCATGGATGATGCCGATTTGTCTGCAAACACTTGCTCACTACTCAACCTAAAAAAGTGTGACTCAACCTGAAAGTATCCTGTTTGCCTTCAAAATAATTGCTGGTTTCTGTGATAATCCACAACTTTTACTTTGAAGGTGAACACTCCATTGTTCATTAAGTAGTTGGCAGTGTTGGGGAGTAACGGAATACATGTACCGCCGTTACGTATTTAAAATACAAAATATGAGTAACTGTATTCCGTTACAGTTACCGTTTAAAAAGGTGGTATTTAGAATACAGTTACTTTGTTGAAATAAATGGATTACACGGCGGTATTTTCCTGTTTCATATTGTCGCGGGTCAGGACTGTTTGGGTTTTGTTTGACAGCTATGTTCTGTTGTTCCAGGCGGCAGCGTTACGGTTGCCATGGTTACAGGGTGACGCGCTCTATCTCTACGACTAGAGGTCCCTTTACTATGGTTCGGAGCCGCGGACCTTCAGTAATAGTAATAAATCACATTCATGTAGTTGTAAACAGCATGATAATATATTAAGTAATCCAAAGTATTCAGAATACGTTACTCCCATTGAGTAACGTAACGGAATACGTTACAGAATACATTTTGGGGCATGTATTCTGTAATCTGTAGTGGAATACAATTTAAAACCTTCCCAACACTGGTAGTTGGTTAGTAGTTGTGTTATCAGACATGTCCTTGTCTTCCATACCTAACCAAGCAGTATCTACAAATACACCTACAAATTATCCTGCAACTGTGGGAATCTGCTAGCACCCAAAGCAACCACATGAGGTTACTGTGACTGATTTCCTGCGATTGCCAGGAACCTCCAGGAAGGGCAATACACATTTTCCCTAGCAACCAGAGATTTCCAGTAGGACCGCTGACTATTTTCTATGTCTTGTGTGAATGGGGTGTTAACACATTTATGATCTAAATAATCTGGTAGGTATCCTCAGTTCAAATTGCTGAGGTAAACAGGGGAAAGGTCACAGAGGGAAAACACATAGTTATTAAATTTAATGTCTCTTGCACCGCTGATTCAGTCAGTGCACAGTCTCTCTCCAGTCTCACACGACTTGGTGCTGGGATGGCCGATGGTGAGTTGTGTCGTTTTACTACTTCAGCAGACAGTGCATGAAAGCAAATGCAGAAAAATGGATAAAAATGAAATTATTTAGCAAGTGAAAGGCACACAAAGCACCAAGCTCCCAAATGGTCCTCAAACTGTTGTCTCCTGGATGAGAAATGTGCACTATTGCACTACAAACTCTTTAATCATTTCAATCATCGTTTTTTTGCTCTTTAGAACAGAACCTTTAGCTATTGTTGTGCATTATTGCTGTGCCCAGTCTGACAAAGGACGCGTCACACTTGGCTACGTGACACCAGCAACTTCTGATAAAACAGTGTTTGACACTGAGACACAGAAAAAACTACAAAACATAGATAGATTTTTTTTAAAAAGGTGCTCCTTTGACCGCAGTCGATTGAGGATTTGCTTCTGTTTTTTTGGGGGTTTTTTTTCAAAGAACTGGTAATGAGAACATATGCGTATGCTAAAATACATTAGCACGCTACATTCATTTGATGGTTTGACTCATACCTTTCAGAGATTATGCTGTGTTGGTCCTCGGTCCTTGTTTGATTCACCTGGTCTGTTTTCTTTTCTTTTTTTTTTCTTCTTTGCAGTAAGTTTTGTGATTATTTGCAGCACGTGTTTTGATTGTCTGCCATCTTTCTTTTCAGCATTCAAGTAGTTACCCGAATGATAGAATTTCATTTTTGGTTTAAAAAAATATGTCTGGTAACTCCGAGAGAGAAAAGCTCATTGTGTTTATACTTTTCACGCTCATAGTTTTGAATGTTATGAATGTAGGACAAGTCGCTTTTAAAGTGTCAACTAAATACTTGATTTTGTGTGCAGAACATGACATTATGTCAATCCCGAGGTCAGTCAGACATAAGTAGTGAGAGCACAACAGAGGGAGCGATTGCACCGTGATACTTGTCTCTGTATTGTGGCAGAAAATATCAGAGCTCTCATAAGTGAAGTGGAAGTGAAGATTGAGTTTAGGTGTGATACACTAACTGGTGACATTTCTGAAATGACTGCATTTGATTTAGATGCACCTGCTCACCGAAAGATACATTCAGAGAGGTTAGGGGTTTCATTTATTGCATAAAAATGTTGAATCTCTGTCCCGTTCCACGTTTGTTAAATTGAAATAAATAAAATAAAAAATGTATTTAAAACATTTAGCGTGATAATGTTTCATTAGTTGTACACACGAAACTTAGACTGGGTGTTTATACATCCATCAGCCCCATCCATCTTTTATGAAAAATAAACCTGTATTTGTATAAAAATATACAAGTGTATACGCCCCCCAAAAAAGAATATGAGACATATCAGCATCAACTGTATCATACCATCACCATAATGAGTGACAGAGGTGCAGTAAATGGACTGGTTCTTATATAACGCCTCATTCACCCATTCATACAACCCTTTGAGCTGCAGGATCCACATAAAAAAGTCCAGCCGGTGACCCCACGTAAGCCTCCAGTTGCTATGAAAGAAGTCCATTCCCCTAATTAGGTATTTATAATGCAATTGCTTTGGTTGCTAGCAGGTTCACAAAGTCATTAGTAGTTTTTGCAGACTAGTCTGCAAACACTTGCTAAGTAACCAACATGTGGCAACAAAAATTGAGAAAGTATGACTCAAACCAGAAGCAAAGCAGAGACTGTTAACCTTCAAAGTCAACAAATCTTACACGGAGCAACTTTTATTTTCAAAGGTGTACCTGTGGTTTGAGTTGCACTTTAAAAAAAAAAAAAAAAAAATTTCACTATTGCTTATTGGTTACTTAGAGATTGTTTGCAGACAAGTCTACAAAAACTAGTAATGGCATTGTTATCCTGCTAGCAACTAAAGCAGTTGCATTATAAATACCTGTATACCTGTTTCCAACCACCTGTCAACAACAAGCAACCATTTCCCAACCAGTTGGGGAAGGTTCCCCTGAGATCACTGGCTATATGAATGCATGACTGAGGCTTTTAGCAATCAGTTTTACAGTAAGTGGCAGCAACCTCCAAAAACACTCACAATCAGTCAGTGAACATTCATTTTTCCTTAGCAACTGGTGGTTGCTTGTATCCCTGGGGCCCAAAACAAGAGAATGGGGACTAAAGATCAACTACTAATGTAAATGAAATGAGAAAAATCGGAAGTAAACTGAAGGTTTTTTCAAGGAAAGTTTTGAGCATATCTAATCTGACATTATTCCCTCTCTTTGCTGGTTTGAATATGTTGAAGAAATTCACTGTATAAACAGAACTTAAACTGTAATTATTGCGAAACTTAGGCAACTAATGCCACTGAAGGCTAAGTTCAAGGAAAGTTATGGGCCATTATTCAGTAAAAGTGTATAAATAATAATCAAATAATAAAAATCCCAGAGTTGAAGGTACCCCATCCTTACCAGCTACGGTTTTCCTTCCACTTCATTGCAGACCCTGCCAGGGAACATTAATCATTATGCAGACTGATTGCATATGAAGGAGACACATCCCTTTGGTTTTGAATAATTCATTAAATGTAAGTCTGATATATATTTGCAGCACAGTATTGGACCAAGCAGATATAGAATATGTATGAAAACTAGCTTTGAAGGGGAATTCTAAGGCAACTATTGAGGCTGAAGAGGTTTAAGTGTGTAGGTGCTGCTGTCTCGGGGCCAACAGGTGGTGACTTACCGCTCTCGACCTTGCACCACATCAGATGCACGCGCACACACAGAGTCACAAATCACTCACACAAACACACACTCCTGATCTTACAGATATACATATTCTACCACAGCTACACAGTAATAGAAAAACCTCCTCGCTGTTCTGGGAAGTAAAGTAAGTCGGTGTTTTGTCAGTTTTGATAAATCACCTTAGTGACTTGAAGAGTGGGAAAAAAAGAAGATTGGGTTTTGGGTATGAAGACATTAGAAAAGGTTTTAGTAGTGACTGAAAAAAGGAAAGTAGTGGAACAAAAGAAACAGGGGGCAAAAGAGGAGAGAAAAAGAGAAACATGGTTGAGTAGTGAGTGACAAAATTGCAGTATAACACAAGACAGAAAGAGAATGAAAAGCCCCACAAATGAATACATACTCCAAGGAAGCAGGAATACGGTGAGTGTTTAGTTTTGTTTGGAAAAGCCACAGACAGACAGGCAGACAGCATACATCTCCATACTGATTATGCAGCATCTATTGTCCGATGGTTTGCTAATTATTGCAATGCACAGTGCTCTGCTTTTCAGAAACCATTATGAAGCTCGGATAAGAAGTCTGACCTCTTTCTGTTTGACAGACTTGCTGGTTCTTACAATAAGAGGGGGCAGGGACGGGAAGGGGGAGGAGAGGGGGCTACGTGGCTTCGAAGAAATGGAGGAAGGAAGGTCGCCTCATAAGGGGGAGGGATGGAGAGAGGTTGAATAGTTTAGTGAAACTGAGTTTTCATTAAAAACAACTATGAGAGACATGGAAACCTTGAAGAAAAAATTATTAATAGCACAAAAGAAATACTGTTAGCTAGTTGGATATGTTAGCCACATTATGCTACCGTTACATTTGGGACAACATGGGCTGAAGGCCACGGCACAACCAAAGATGATTGTGACCCTCTGCAACAAACTTGCACCTGCCTTCGAAATGGTTGCTTCAAAGATAGGGACTAACTCTGCAACTATTCACAATCAGCTTCAAAGTTTGTCTTCAAAGTTACTTTGAACAAGGCAATAAGATGGAATGGCGTCAAGTGGGCAATTACATCCAATCAACTTCTGATCACATAGTGGTTAAATGTAGCTAATCCTTAAAAATCACAAATTTGTGTCATCTTTTGGAAATGTTTTGCCATCTGCATTCACAGAAATGACTTAAATACACACACAAAAAAGAAATACTGACATCGATTGCTGTGTTGGCAATCAGTTGGATTTATGAATTAGATGGCAATTATTTGTAGATCTTCACTAATCTGACCATAGTCAGTCTGAGTGGGAACACAACCGTTTGGAGACAGTTTGCCTCCCATCGGGTGACCTGTGCAAATCACCTTCATCAGAGTGTTAGGGTGCTGTACACTCCACATTTGGGTGGCCAGTTGGTCACCACAACTGCTTCCAATCGGTCTCGAACAGCAAAATTTTTTTTAAATCCTGAGCAACCACACTGTAAAATGTAATATTGTGTTTAATTAAAAATATTAAATAGGCTGAACTCAATTTTTATCAATTTGTTATTAGTACTCAATTTAAATAAGTTACCAGTATTTTTTATGCATAAACTCAATTAATTTGAGTTGTCTTAACTTAGAAAAACTAAGTAAGCTGGAAGTTTTGCTTCTCAGTGCGGAAGGATGAAAGATGTGTTTTGAAAATGCCACGTCACTACCGTCCTCCTCCCTCTCGGATCAGTCCGCATGTTCATGGCGCATTTTTTATGTAATATGTTGATCAAACCTGGAGAAGCGTCAGCTCAAGATATTATTGTTGTCATTGCTGTGGAGCTTTACCTGATACACTGACTTGGTGAGTAAATGTTTACTCTTATTCAAACTGATTTTGTGGCTTCTCTTAGTTTAGCACCAGGTTTATAATCTTGCTAGCTAGTTAGTGTGAGCCTAGCATTACTTATGTTACTCATGTTACTTAAAAATTAACACCACAGCCTTAAAAACCTTACATAAAACTATGTCGGTGAAATTTTCTGTTGATTGTTTGAAATAAATAAGTGAGATAAGAGCCCAGACAAAATTCTTCGGGAGGTGCAGCCGTTAGGGGTGGGGTAGGTGTGGGGGGTGGATAACAGAGCTCTCCGAAAACGTGGAAGCACTTTTGCAAATATGTGATATTTTGATAAATTAAGTAGATATTTGAGCATTACACAGCTACATTCTTGCCTGAAAATATCTTAAAAGGTTATTTTGTGATCCAGAAAGGGTAGTCTGGGGAAAAGGAGGATCGCATTTGTCGGCCACGGTTGTCGGAGCCTGTGCGCACTTGTAAGCGCGGCAATGGCGGAGGAGCGCGGCTAAAAAACTTATTACTTTTTCTGGGTCACAAAATAAACTTTTAAGATATTTTCAGGCGAGAATGTAGCTGTGTAAATTTCAAATATCTGCTCGATTTATCAAGACATCACATATTTGCAAAAATGCTCCGACGTTTTCAGAGACGTCCATTTTTTTCATGCTTTGTGGCAGCTTTTGAACATCTGTTGCATCTATTAATGTCAAATCTAGCCTTTATTTAACAACATAAGCAAACTCTATGTTACAATGATTGCACAGCCATTAAGGATCAAATCAGTTTCTGAAAAATGTTCTGTTTTTTCTCCCTCTGCTTGCTTCTTACTGTCTTTGAGGCTCGGGACCAGCACTCCTGCTGTTGGACAGAAAGACATCAACTCAGTGGTAAGTATTTTGGTTTTCCAATATATTAGAAACTGTCAGTGACATTTATATTAATCAGGCTGAACTTTAATCATACTTTAGATCAGCCTGTTTTACTTATTGTTTTGTTTGTGCTTTGGTTTGGGGAAGTTGTTTCTTTACTGATCTTTTCCTGTCTTCTGTTATTAGACTTGAGATATGACTGCACTATGCTGTTGCTGTGACTCCAGTTAATTCTACAAGACATGCTGTGTAAGTAGAGCTGGGCGATATAAGATTTTTTCATATCACGATATGTTTTTTTCATTTCAGGCGATAACGATATATATCACGATATAAGCCAAATAACTATATTTGTAAGATTTAAATGTGCCGTTGCTCACAAGTAAAATGTGAAATAATCAGCAGCTTGTCTTGATTTTAATATTTATTTCCCATAATAGGTTCAACAGGGTAGATGTACTTAAGGAACATGAGACTTTTTCAGATAAATAAAGGCAAATATTGCAAACTACACAAAAGGCAGCCGCTAAAGCGTTTAAGTTTCAAAATAGAACAAACAAAACAGACTACTAAATTGCCAATTCCACTTAGAAACAAAATATTAATTCTAAAAATAAATCTTAGTTTGTTTTACAGAAGAACAGACAAAATTGACTAACTTTTGTCAATATCAAATAAACTGAGAACTAAAAGGAAATTTTCAATCTCTCCTTGTTGTATAGCTTTCTGAACTTTCTGAATCCTTTATCATCCGCAACTGAAAATAGTTGTGGATGATTACTATACCTTTCTAATGTGACGTTGTTGTCCCTGGCTCTCTTTCTCTCTCTCTCCCTCCCCCTCTGTTCCTGTGCTACTGCGAGTGTAACTACCGCCCCTCCCCCCTCTTCCCAGCGCAAAGCACAAGGCTCGCGTGCAGAGTGAAGCGGAAAAAAAGTGCGAGAGAGAGGGTGAGAGAAGGAAAGAAAAAAAACCCACGGCTCGCGATAAGGAGCCGGCTCGCGTCGTTCACGTCAAAATCCGGCTCTAAGAGCCATTTCGTTCGCGACCGACACATCACTACGAAATACCTTCGCACTATGGAACTTCTATGGCCCTTCCGTTCGACAATCTCTCCGGCATTGGAACCATCATCTCTTTTCTCTTCGGTAACCTGGTCACCCACGCTCTCGGTTGATTTTTCTCTAGTCGGCACACTCATTTCCTCCATTACCTGGGCAGCCCGGCTGGCTGCTTCCCAAACAACTACACATGTGCGGCTTGGCACTTGTGCTGTACGTAACAAGTCACGTGACGTGACGCTGCGGCTGTGATTGGTTCGGCTCTGCGCTACTTAATTTGGATTGGCTGTTTTTTTCTTTTTTTTTAAGAGAGCAAGGTCTATCGCAATAGTTTATTTTTTCTATCGAGAAAAAGTTATTTCGCAATACATATCGTTATCGTTCTATCGCCCAGCTCTATGTGTAAGTAAACAAAAAACAACAGTTTGGTCAGCATTTCTTGAAAGATCACATCCCCCAAACTTAGTTTAGAGGATCTACACTGTATATAGTGAAGTCTGCAAGTTTTCGAACAGCAAAATTTGTTTTATGCCCAAAATCATTTTGCACATCATTAGAATGAAAGTTATTGGCCATGTTTGCATAGCCCTTTTTAAAATGATGCTTTCATGACATTATTGTGTGTTGCGTGGTGGTCAGGGCTATCCAGACTGACAATTTGGGACATTGAATGTCACCTCTCCGGTGGGGAGGGAGCCTGAGATTGTCTAAATTGGAGTCTGTTTTATACCGAATGCAGAAAAAAATGTTTTAAGAAAGCAATTAAGTTCATGTTCCAAAAAATATGATTGTTTGCTTGCAGGACAACAGGAGAGATGAGTCCTCCGTCACAGATGGTGTGGTCAGTGAAGATGGTCGCCTGCAGGTTCAAGCTCATTGCATCTCCAACCCACATCCACTGCCACTGTAGTTAAGGGAAGTTAAAGACTTTCTTCTGCACCTACATTTGGATCACCTCGATCCATGACAGTCATTCAGGCAGTAATGCCTGGACTGGAAACAAGCCATCCTTAAAATATTACAACATTCCAGCTCCTGTGTTGGAATGGAAAACAAATGTGTTCTTTAAATTAGAGACTGCACTTGTGACAGAACAACAAATATTTTATTTTGATTATATAAGTAACGTAAGTACAAAACAAACTTGTGGTAGGCCTAAACTTATTTTCAGAATAATTACATCTGAGACTTTGTTTCATTGTAAGATTATAACAGTGATGGCAATATAATTGTTTGTTGTTCAGCAGAACAGTGTCCAGTATGTTGGCTGTTATACTTTGTGTTTGAAAATAAAAGTTGGGCTGATTTTAACATCATTACAAAAATTGTTGTTAATTATTTTTAATCATATTCAGGTTACCACAAATTGTTTTTTCATTTAAATGTTTGTCAGTAGGTAAACAATTAGTATTGCACAGTCAGAGATATCAAGTTATTCTTAATACTGCAGACTTGCAATGTATAAGTCCTAACAGTCATCTTAAGTAAGCTTTACTTAGTTTTTTTGAGGCAACGAGTTTCGATAATTTTTTTGAGTTCTGGGAACTAACAAGGCTGTACAGTGTACTCAAAATGAGTAAGTTGCCCTAACTTGGTCATCTTACGTAAACTTGTTCTGGGAACAAATGAGCTTGTACAGAGTACTCAAAATAAATAAGTTGTCCTAATTTAGTCATTTTTAGCTAAGCTTTACTCAATTTTTTGAGGCAACGAGTTTCCATAATTTTTTTGAGTTCTGGGAACTAATTAGATTTTACAGTGCACCTGTTTTCTCTAGCTGTATCGAGGTTGTTATCCTAGTTTTATTCTATTGTGACTTCATCAGCCATCAGCTCCACAGGTGAAAAAAATCTCCACGTTTGCTCTCCTTCACTTACATTTGAACTTTGCTTTTCCTCACTTCCAGTATGAAGTAATTCACTCAGTGAGATAATGTGAGGTAAGAATTTGTTTGTGGTGTGATGCACATGTAGTAACCTGTTATGTTGTAAACTCTTTGGATGTACTTGGGGGCAAAAGACTATTTTATTGCATAAAATAGCACTGATCACACCTTGCAGACATCTGCTCTGCAAGGTGTGATCTTAACTAAAACTAACTCACATTTTCCAGCAAGTTCTAACACTGGTTAGCTAACATAAACTTAATGTAAGTCTATTATCTGCGACCAACCAACCCAGTGACGTCGTGCTCTGTACTGCTGTAACAGTCTCTGAAAACTTTAACTTTCAAGACTTATTTCTTAAATCCAGCATCACAGACAGTGTTAAATCTATTTCAGTTTTTGAGAGCAGGGCAGTATTAATATGCAGTATTTCATTTTATTGGTATTACTTTATCTTGTAAATTACAGTAAGTTCAAATGGGACATGTAAGCTAGTCACCAAAATCATCTGAATTTGTCATCAGGGAATCAAAACTGATTCCTAGAACTTCTTCACTTCAGATATGTCATTACCAAAAACAGCAACCTGCTTGGTCAGTTTGGACCATGGTGCCACTACACAAAGAAATAGTATGCTATAAGGGCAGCTGAGATACAAGTGATTTAAAAAGAAATACTCCCCTGGTTGGTGTATTCAAGTGTTTGTTGGAAGTCATTTGATGTGCATTTTCAGTCCATTTAGCTCACTTTAATTGCTTGATGTGCCACATTCAGGAATGCAATTAGATATATTCAGTATCACAAAATTCTTTGCAATGCATGAATGAATCGATTAAGTTGTGCAGCTGAATGTATGAGGGTAAAATCTGGAGTGTAATTCAAACAATGATGGCGCTGCTGATCCCTTTCACACATACAAATATTTCTTCATCAGAGCATCTGCTCCTGAAAACTGAATGGCTTCCTAATGCAATTAATTAGATTATCCCACTAATGCACCCATTTCAGGTATCAGTTTTGCCCCCCTCATGTAATATGTAAAAGCGTTTTTAAAAGGGCAGGAATGGGCACGACAAGGGGTGGTGTCGCTCTTCTTAATTAGGACTTTTCTTAATAAAAAGTGTCTCACCTTTAGGTGTAAAATTCATTGTTATAACACCATACCTAAAAGCTACAAATTTGCAGTATCAAAAAACTATCTTTACAGAGGAAACATTAATTTTTGAAAAATTGTATTCAGAGATGTTTCTGATTTCATCACGACTGTGTCAAAAGCCTTTTCTGCCATTAAGAAACGATCAAATGCAATTATTCAAGATTTAAGTTTCTTTATTGTCATTATGCAAACATTACAAAATTAAGGCAATACTCCTTCACATGATGAAAAAGACTTCAAAAACATAAAAATATTGACATAAATATAATATTCTCATCATTACACATAATTCATGGACATCTGTGGTTTTTATTTCTTCGCATGCGTGGATTGGATGGGTTGTCAACGACATCTGGAGAGTATTTCGTGTCAGTAACAACCTCTAGAAGTATATTTACTTAGAAAATTAGTGACATGTTCAATACTTATTTTGCCCACTGTATTTACAGGCTATGTGCATGCATATGTAATGTATATACCTCAGGGTGGTAGCCATGTGGAGCTGACCAGTACAAAAGTGCACTTTACATGAGTTATTTTTTTTATTATAAGAAGTATGTCCCAAGTGGTTATTCGAAACTTCAAGATTTGAAGTTTTAAATAACCCTTTTAAGCTTAAAAAGTGACATTTAATTTTAAACCTAAAACAAAGTCCTTAAACCCAAATCTTCATAAGCACAATCTTCATAATACAGGCTTATTGACGACAAAGTGGTGCTAACCCTAGATTTTCTGTATCATGAAACTATGAAAGTGGTTGACTTTTACCGTGATGCATCGCCATGGTAACTTGCACACATAGCCTGCACTGGAGCAAGTTATGCTCAAGATAAGGGATTAAAATTTGTTTGATTTGTTTACACTCTTACTGTCCAAAAAGCTTTTAGTAATTTACTTCTCCAGTCACATATAGAAACAGGTTTTCTTATAGAGGGTAGGATGAAGGAAGTCAGATATGGAAACGATAACCTGGGTGCTTTGAAATTGATCTGCAGTACAGAGCAAGGTGGCTACAGCCTAGGATTTTGGCTGTAGCCACCTTGGTAGAAAACAAACAAACAAAAAAACAGTTGAGCACAAGTGAGGAAAATATTAATGAGCCTCAGATGAACAAAAAATGCTCAGAGAGATGAGGAGGCTGGTTTACCAAAGTCAGCGGTTTGGCACATGTAGAAATAGGTGGTGTGCACATGTTTGCCAAATATCCTGAGTAGCAAAAATCCTGTGAATAAGCAGAAAAAATTATTTGCATAGTAACTCCCTGACTGAACAGCAGGAGCAGACTTAGTGGTTTAATGTAGTGTTCATTTTTTATTCCGAACTTTCTCATCTCTTCAAAAATGAGCCAAATGAGCAAGCCCCCCCTCACACAGGCACCCAATACAAAGACAAAGACACACCATGAAGCACTCCATTTAGACCAGTGTCACCACTACACATTGTTCTCCCCCAAGGCTAATGCAGTGTGTGTGTGTGTGTGTGTGAGAGAGAGAGAGAGGAGGGGGGATAATAGTATTGTTGGTAATGGATGTGAAGGGCTTCAAATTGGATGTTATTAGGACTACAGGGCTTTACTGCACACTTTACATGAACACAATGGAGTGGAAAGACACAGCAGTGGGAGTTTGGAAGTCTCAGATTTTAAAATCAAGGCATACCTTTTTTTTCAAGGGCCACACGAAGAATCCTCTGGCTATTAGCATTTCAAGTAACTTGTTGTAACAGCATTAAAATTAAAAACATTTCAGTCACAAAATACTGCCTTGGTTATTGCCATGGCGTCTTTAGCCAAAAAGTGCCATTAAGATAAGTTAAAAACACCTCTGGTTTCCTTTCAGTACACTTTAGGAAGACTTACTGTTTTAGTACATTGATACAATTGAATCTGCATGTAAGGTTTCTGCAAGGTTTCTTGTGTTTTTTAACAAGAAACCTTGTTTAACGAATCCCCAAAACTAGATTGGTCTTCAGTGTGCACGGCCTACAGATAGATTTAAAATATGTATAGTGAATAAATGCATGTAAAATGGGGAGCCATCATAACGTTTAAGTTATAAAACTATATATTTTAAAGACAAACTGTGTCTTTTCCAAAATATAATGAAGATACTTCTTTGTGACTTAAGCTAAACAAACAATTCATAAATGAATGAAAACACCAAGTTGGATTGTTCTGGTGAGGATAATATGAGTGCTTGTGTTTTCTTCCATCCTTTGTGCCACCCACTGGGAACTTTGGTATTTTGTGTTTGTTTGTTTGTTTTTTGTGGAGATATTTCTTTATGAGGAATCTCTAAAAAATGGTTATTAAAGAAATGAGTATACAGTGATATTCAAAAGTCTTGAAACACCCCTCATTTTGTTACATTTAGCTAGGAAAATGAGAAATGTGGCAGCTTATTCTCATTTATGTCCAAACATAAATGCAAATACATTGTATGAGGCTAACACACCAGTCAACACAAAAGCCTGAACTCTTTTACGAAAGCCTTTTTGCTTCCTTTAGTCGTCAGAGCTCTGGGGAGGCCAATCCATGACTGATAGTGCTCCACTGTGTGTTTTTCTATCCAGGTATGATTTTACTGCATTTGCAGTGTCTTTGGGATCATTGTCATTCTGAAAAATGAAGCTGGTTCCAATCAGATGTTTTTCAGATGGTATTGCATGGTGGATCAAAATCTGCCGGTACTTTTTTGTGTCCATAATTCCATCAATTGTGACAAGATAATTTGGTATAAATCTCTCAGGTCCCATGTCAGGTATTTGCAGGATTTTTTCCTGTTTCCTCCAATTTCCTCAGTTTTTTCATGATACCCACTGCACACTTTGCTGAGATAAACACAATGTTTTTGGCTAATAGCAGTTTTACAAATTGCCTTACTGTGCAAAAATACTGTTTTAAGGTTGTCAAACTGTTGTATCTTTGGCCCCTTTTGTAGATTCAACTGAAGAAATGGGAATCAATGATGCGCTTCTGCAGTAGCCACTAGATATTATTTTAAACCAGGCCTCTGATCCAACACTGGTTCACCCCTTTGCATGATTCACAGTTCGAACAAACCTCAATTATCTCATCCTGGGCCTTTGTGCAGCCTCTCAGTTAAACAACAGGCTTTGTTGTTGCTCCCTTCTTAAGGCCACCCTCCCTTTAACCCAACTTTCTTCTGATTACCAGTAGGAAATTGGTTAATTTGAAATGAGCTGGTCCAAGATAATAAAGCTATGGCTTGTGACTGTAAAATAAACATGGAAAAGAAGGAAATGAATTATCAGTAAAGGAAACAAACAAGGAGAGAGAAACTGATGAGACAGGGCTGATTGAAAAGATGTGAAAAGCAAAGGAGGAAGGACAAAATGATGAGCAGTAAGAATTAGGAGGGGAAGTAATCAAAGTGCAAGAGAAAAACTCAAAGATGCTAACAAAAGAGAGGGATGGGAGGGGGAGGAAAAACTGGAACATGTAAGAAAAATAAGTGAACATACAGCCAGAAGGTGACAGAGGTGGGAGGAGAATAAAACAGAGACAAAGTTTTGTTAAAAAAGATTTGAATAAACTGCAAGGCACACACACAGTTATAATACCTCTTCAGATCAAGGCACGGTCACTCCTTTGGAATAAATGAATAGTAATTGATTGGAGCAAGAACAGTACATAATGCCCAGTGTGGCTCCTTCACCACCCACTAATCTGCTGAGGAGGGTATGAGCGCTCTATACGTAGGTGTGTGTTTTTTGTGTGTCTTAAGTATCAGTCTCCAGTCTGTTAGAGGAGTGAATAGAAGTTGTTTGACAGGCAGATATTAGGCCATCATGGCCAACGTGAATAAAAGAGACTCAGATAGCAAGAAACATAAAACAGTCATTAATGTACGTACCCCGCTCTTCCCTGGAGGAGACAAAGACACACACGTGTTCACGGAGGTACGCTTACAGCCAAAAGCACAAGCAGACACACACTAAGGCCAAGGGTGACCAGAGCATCCTTTCCAATTGCGAAAGGATAATGGCAAGGATTGAAAAGATAAAGTAAATTACAGGACTGAAGACTGAAATTAATATATAAGACATACACACGCGATCGACTCAAATTTAGGCCTTGAGATGTCTTATTTTCATGTTCAACGTGAAGGAAAAAGACTGATAGAGCCGAATGACCATGAAGGGAATTGTATAGAAGATCAGACACATTAACAAAGACATGTAAGTCTGTGAAGGTTCTCAGTCATCCAGGTCATCGTAGTCTAAGGAGCTTGGAAAGAAAAGCGTCTGGACTTCTTTAAGTCGCTTTAAGTCGAGAAGCTTCTTCAGACATGTAACTGTATTTGGGTAGTTGGTGTTAATGCCAGGTGATCATGTGTATGAAAGCATTAACTGAGGTTTTTTCCATAGTTTTAAAGAGTCAATTGAAGCTATATATTTTGACTTACATCACTGCAGTAACGTAGCTTGATAAAGGAATTGATGAGTTTTATAAGAATCTAATTTATGACACACACTGACTCAGTCAGTCATGAA
This sequence comes from Pelmatolapia mariae, assembly GCF_036321145.2. Classification (NCBI taxonomy): domain Eukaryota; kingdom Metazoa; phylum Chordata; class Actinopteri; order Cichliformes; family Cichlidae; genus Pelmatolapia; species Pelmatolapia mariae. Next base: position 22,710,917 of record NC_086246.1, on the reverse strand, counting down.
CATAAGTTATTAGATTGCGTTTACACATCTCAGAGAGGAAATCCGAAGTGTGGGATCAGTACGAGAGGTTAAAAAATAATACCAAAAAGATGGCATGCAAACTCTGCAGGCAGATATTTGATCATCTAAAATGTGGCTCATTATTTGAAATGTGTAGGCAGTTTAACATTAGCAAGCCAACATAACAACTCACGACCGTGATCGATTGACGGTATCTTGTAAACCTAGTAAAGTTCCAGACCACAACAATTCAGAAATCAAACACATTTTCACGTTTTCCAATCAAAAAAAAAAAAAGATAGATTAAATCCATTTTTGCATGTTAATGTAGAAGTTTAGACATTTTTGGAAAAAAGAAAACTTTGTTCTTGACCTTGTTTTAGGAAATGTTAGTTGCTTACTCACTTTGTAAAATTTACATTGAAAGGACGTGTTTTTGTCAGGGATGCGGATGCAGGACTTTAACTTCCGACTTGTGGTTCACCAGAGCAGCTCTGAACATGTAGGGACAGAGTAGATGTATCAAATCATGGCTCTAAAAAAAGCATATTTCAGACATATTAGCATTATTTATAAAGTCGATATGGGAAGTGCTTTGGCAAATAGTTTCCCTTTTTATGCATCCAGCAGACACAGAGAAACGCTGGGATTCATTCAATCATATCTGTTTAGAAATGTGCCCATCCTACATTTAAAATATGTGCACATTTAAAATTCATGTCAGATTTATGAAACGAATCATGAATTATTTCATGAATTTATTAAATGGCTCATTCAGAATTATTCAAAACCAACAGGTTTGTACTATGTGTAATCCGCATACCTGCATACCTTTCTCAAAACAGGGAAATGTACCTGAATGAGTAATAGAGAGGTAGGGCTAATGTTGCTCTAAGAGAAGCTGCACTGATAAACCAAGAAAGCAGGAGAATTTCCAACTGAAAGAAACTGAAAGAATATTTTCTGAGGAAGAGTTCACAAAGGGGCCAGCTTTACAAAGTGTTTCCTCAGGACTGAAAAACATTGAAAAATATTGCTGAATATCAGTTTTCCTGAGATGCTCACTGTGGCTCAAAATGAAATGCTTTGAAACCAAAAATTTAGCTGAAGTGTGAGCATAAAAAAAAGAAGGAAACAGGTGGTGGACAGGGAGGGTCCAGCAAGGATGGTCACTTTAGATGAATGGTTATGTAAGATAGACGTTATTTATCCTCCAGAAGCAGCGAGATTCACAACATGTGGTTTTAATGTGCAAAGCAAAATTCTGTGAGCATTATTTTTTTAATATTGTTTTAGAAAACTGTAAATAATGACAAAAATGAAATTAGTTATTATTATGTTTCTTTTATATTATTATTATTCATCCACACATTACAAATTAATTCAAGTAAGAAAACACTGATGAGTCCCAGATTAGTGCATGAAATGTTTATAGGCAGGGTTTATGCACAGATATGATTTGTGAATGAGAGCCATCCCACTGCTGTCCACTACACATTCTGCTTTAGCTGTTTCTGGTTTAGAGTATTAAATGCTCATTTTTATTTATTGATTTTTCTGCATAATGACACTGAGGGCGGTTTAACACCTATAGTTTGTTCACTCTGGTCATGATCGGTTCATGATTTTCTTTTACCTTTTAACCTTTTCATACCACCAGTACACCAGGTCAACAAAAATATGTCACTACAAACCTAAAAACTTTTTAGGTTTAAAAGCTGTTGGACAACACAGAGATTTTTGCTCCTAACATTTATATTTATATGTGTGATATTTCAGGCAAAGCTGTACTCTGCACGTCTGTGGTCTGTGCTACTAGGATGCACAGCATACACCTGATAGTTTGGTCACCCCAAGGTCAGATCATGTGGTCTGGAGTTTGTTCTTGGTGTAGCTGTTTCGTTCTCCACCCGAGTGTGATTACCGTGTTCACATCTTCATAAAGAAAGGAAACAAACCAGAGCTGGATTTAAACCGACTGAACAGCACAGGTGTGAAAACGCCCAGAATTCAAATGTGAAATTGTGAGTTTTTGGTCATTTACTGTGGCATTGCTATTAAGCGTGACCTCTTTCATATGTAGTCATTTTAGCCAGTGTTGTTATGAAAGCACAGATAATAGCATTCAGCTTAAAAAAGAACTGCAATCATTATGTTCAGCTCTTTGTAAAATACTCTCCTGGAAGGTGTTGAGTGTGCTGTCGTTATTGTTACTCTTTAATGTGACTTCAGGCGGTCACCTGTCACTGAACACTGATGGCTGCAGCCTGCTAAATGAAACATGCGGGAAGTGGTGAACAGCGACGTGCACGAGGGCAACAGTTTTGTTTCAGCTCCTCCATGGGATTCAAGGTTAGGAGAGAATTTGAATAAAACACAGACAATTCTTCATGTAAAGACTAAATATGTGTTGCGCTGACCTCTTGATACTCGCACATCTGTAATATGCATGTGTGAATATCAGCAGTGGAGGACAGCAATAAAGCAGATGAAGACAAAAGGAAGATGTAGCTAAAGCAGGTGTGGTTATACGATTTATTGAAACATGAGTTGAAGTGTGAAGAGGAGCAAAGAGGTGCCCCAAAAAGACCTCAAACTGTATGTTTGTTTTTACGTAAAATAAAAAGAGACCTTCATCACGCTGTAAAGACAGAAAGATGAATATAATGGGACAATAAGAGATTGACCACTCACTCAAGGTAAACTTTAACACAATAGAAGCACTGTGTGTCTGTGTGTATGTATACTCTCTTAACGTTCCCGGGACTGATTTTATAAAAAAGAAGATATTGACATGTAGTGAAGTGCTGTAACTGCGCTTGAGGCATTTCAAGAGCTTTTAAGGAAAATGTGCATTCAGTATTTAAACACTAAAGAGAATTACAAGCACCTGATTCTGCCTTTACTAACAATTCATCTAAGTCTGCTTATTAACTGCTTTAAATTTGTTTTGTTGATGCTACTTCCAAGTGAAAATTTTTTTTGCGTAACTTCTGCGACAGATTTCTACAAATGATTTTTCAAATTACTCTTGAAGTGTTATGTTTAAAAAGGGGCTTTTGTTTTGCTAGAAAAAAGTCATAAAAAATGTTACCCAGGTCATCAGCTTCTGTACCAGCAAAAACCTATTCTCAGGCATTCTTTAGTGATACTGCTAATTCAGTATTCATGTAGCTGTAAAGATCCTGCCAACATCAAAATCACCTTCTTCCAGTTTCACAAAATAAATGTTTCCTTAACAAACATATTCAGGTAAGGTAATGAAAAAATAAAGTGTTATTGTGAGCATTATGTCTCCAGGCCTTCTGAAGTTTATTTTTAAGGTTTCTTTGGCTGCTTTTTCACACATTTCCAGTCCAGTGCTTGAAACCTGACCATTTTTCTTTTTGTTTCATATGTGACTTAACACTGACCTTTGACTCATTTAAGCAAGAAAAATGCACCTAACTCAGTGTTTTCTCAAGTCATAACAGACAGCTTAGAAAAGAACCCATTTTAAATTTTACCCATGGGCATTTTGTTATTAGCAGCCAGTCACAAAAACTTATATTTTGTTCACATATCTTTAGTTGCAGTTACAAAACACAAAAAACAAACATATCACAGTTCGACAGACTGTGATATCTTTGTTTAGAATTGTTTCAGCAACAAGGTGATTCTCGAAGTGCTATTAGGCCAAAACTTGTCTTATCTCAGCATGGTGTGCAGTGTGTTCTTAGAAGATTTAAAGCAGCTGGAGAAGTGGCGGACAAAATTCAAAGGGGCAGGTCTTAAAAAAACTATCTACAGCAGATGAACAGGATCTGAAAGTCTTATCAGTAGAAATGGAGAAAAAAAAATCAAAGACTTGACAGAGGACCTGAGTAATGGAAGGGAAACAGGTATGCCAAATTACACAAGAGCTGGACCCATTTGATCTGCAAAGGCTTCATTTTTCAGCATGACAGTGATCCCAAGCACACTGCCAATGCACTAACAACCCAAAATGCAACACTATCAGTCATGGATTGGCCTCCCCAGAGCCCAGACCTCAACATTACTGAGGCAGTGTTGGATCATGTTGACAAAGAACAGAACAAAAGGCAGAAACATCCAAAGAAGAGCTTTGACTGTCCTTCAAGAAACCTGGAGAACTATTCCTTAAGACTACTTAAAGACATGACAAGAAAGCTGCCTATGAAAGTTCAGACTGTGCTGATGAATAAAGGTTCAGTACAGTAATTGTACAAATTCTGTTTTTGCCTCATATACTCTATTTCCATGTCTTTGCATGCCTTTCTCCCATTTTCCTCGCAAAATATAAAGAAATGAGAGGTGGCTTGAGAGTTTTGCACAGTGCTGTAATTTCTTGAAATATTCTTTTAAATCACACAGTTTTTTAGTTGCCAATAATAAACAACATTATCAAAACGTGTGTTCTTGAAAATTAGAATCATTAAACTGACTATTGTGGCCACCAGTGGTTAATTTGTGCAAATCAAACCTGTTTCTTGGCTGGTAAATCTGTCCTGCGGTGAGTCTACTGCCGCACCTTGCAGGTGCTTGGAAATAGTTTGGCAACACATAAACATACAGCACATCATCCAACTGAGAGACACACTGTAAAATGCATTTCCCTGAAACAAAACAGGAGGCTGTTTAACAGACGGGGAAATGTGGCATGGAGCCTTTTGTTTCATCTACACATCAGAACTGAAACTACACATTTGTTGTTGGTATTAATGTAGACCCTATGGGAGTCAGTCCACTTACAGATGCACGTTTCCACCTGACTGTCTAAAGTGACAGTGAGGACACATTTTTATTCATCTGTTGTCTTGTCCAGTATTGATATCAGTGCATATGTGAGATCTTTCATTACAAAGGAGGCTTATTAATCAATTAGCAGGAAGACAATGGAGATTTACATATTTATTTTTAGCTTGCATGCCATACCCATCTCTGGAAAAATCAACAATACAAAACTCAAACAATTTATCCTTAGTTCTAATTTTTTAAAGAATCTGCATGGGCCAAGATAGTCACGAAAACAACTGCAGTTGGAGCCATTTCACATTATTTAAAGTGCTTTCTGTGAGTTGTATTTTGCAACCTTGCTTCTCATGTTTTCCTGTTCCTTTCTCAAATTTACTTACAAGTTTGGTTTTTAATCAGTCTTAAACTCATTTTTCATCAGTTTACACACATATACATAACGGGCATGAATTTTATGGTCATTTTTTTCTTGTAAGGATTTCTGTGAACTGTGATTTTCTGTGATTTCTTTTTCCCAATCTAGAATTATGGTACAGCATACATCGTTAATTATTTTAGAAAGACAAGAACTGGGTTTTAATTTACTTTGGAAATTTTCTAATCCACACAATTTGAAAAGTATACATAGAGTCTCAAATATGTACACTTAGTCAAATCTTTAAAGTGCTGCTGAAGGTTCTACAATATTGTTTAACTTCTCATTAGCAATAATAATTGACAACTAGTGGTGATTTCTCTTTGCAGCATAATAAGGATTTGTTTGACAGCACTCATTGGACTGACCAATACTCAGAACAATGGGAAAGTCCAAGGAACTCAGTGAAGATATAAGGAGTAACTGTACTGTGCGCAAGTACAAGTAATTTGGCTGTGTCACCACTATGCAGAGATCTGGAAGAAGACCCACTGTCACCCTCAGAGGAAATTGATTAGGATGTTAAGGAACAGCCAAGGAGCCACCAAGGATCAAGCCTGCCATGAACTGGAAATTGCTGAAACACCAGTGTCTCTGCACACAGTGAAGATTCACATCAACGTTTACTGAGAGGGTGCAGATCAGGAAAGAAGCTCCCTCTCCAACCACTCCCAACACCTTCAAGCTTGACCGAAATTTGCAGCTGCTCACATAGACGAGCCAAACGCCTTCTAGAGAAGATGAAACAAAGGCTGAGCTATTTGGCCACAATGACAAGATGCATGTTAAAGGCTTTCAAACCTAAGAACACGGTACTGCCTGTCAAACATGTCAAACTTCACCTCAAATTAGCAGCTATACTGCTGAAACCTGGATACAAGTGTTCCAACAGGACAATGATCTCAAACACATCAAAACTGGTTTTGGAATGGATAAAGCAGGCTAGTTTTATCCAAATTTGGGGACTATACTTAAATGCTGGGTCTGTGCTAGGAAACCAACCAATTTAAATGAACTCTACCAGTTCTTCCAAATGAAGAGTGGTCAAATATCCACCCAGAATTGTACAAGAGGTTCGTTTTTAAAGTCATTAAAGATGTATGCTGTACAATCATTCCACCCTGGAAAAAGAACAGTTCAAAGAAATCATTAAAAGCCCAAAGATTACCCTGACATTCATTCTCATGATGAGTGGACATAAACTTCTGACCACAGCTGTAGTTGCATAGTTGTCATTTAGCTGCAATTATGTTTCTGGTCACTTTTTTATGACTGTCTCAAAACTGTAGCCATCTGATCCACTGATTGATCAGAAATATTATCCATGCAACTGAAAAAAACACCACTTCCATATTTAGGTACCTAAACTGAGATAAAATGTGTGGAGTACACAGTTCGGCTTGAATGCTCGATATGGGATCTGAAATTGTCATTATAGGCTGTAAAACAGATATTCTGATAAACTGTTCTGACCACCAGTTGCACCCTTTTATTTATAAATATAAAAGGCTTACATACAGAAACTCCACGCTGAGTCCTTTCGATGTGCATGCCCTCCAAAACACTGCCCTCTTCACCCCCACACACACAAATACACTGTATATCTGTCCATCGGTAAAGTGACGGCCTATCTGAGGTGGACTGCGGGGTACTTAAGGCTATCTGCAGCTAATTCAAGATATGTGAAATTGAAGGGAGATATGACATGAGCGAAGAGAGGGAGCGGAGGAAGAGAACAAGAGAAGTAGAGAGCAATGGGAAAAACAGAAGGAAATAGAAAAAGCGGCAGAGATGGAGATGAAAAAATAGAGAGACGGACTTCTTGGAAAAGCTTTCAGATAAATGCAGAAATGATAAATAGAAACCACACAAGGACAGAAAAAGTATGTAGTGTGGGCAGTGGTGTGTGCGCTTCAGGTGCTCATGTACTGTGCTTGTTTGTATACACACGAGCCCGTGTGTGCACATGTGTATGTGCACATGTGCGTGTGTGTGTGTGTGTATGTGTGAGTGACTTTGAGGTGCAGTCCTTGGCACACAGATGCCCCTCCATTATCTGCCTGTCTTCGTCCGCTCAACCTACTCTGCCTCGGGCAACTCTCTACTTTAAAGAGCTGTCCAAAGGATACACACACACCCACAAGTGAGCACACACACACGCACACACACACAGACTCTTCCTCACTCTATGTTCCAGTGGGGCAGAGTGGTTTGGCATGGAAGTGCTTGGCTAACAGCTTGCAAGAGTAAGGTGACATTTCTCTGTATGCACAGCAGTGTGCGTGTGTGTGTGTGTGTGTGTGTGTGTGTGTGTGGTAAACTAGCAGGTGCAGCTCTGGAAGTTTTTTCATGCTTGAGCTTGTGTGAGCATTTTAACATGCGGGTTTTGAGATTTGTGTTTGACTGTCTGAACTGGAAGTTCAGTGTTCATTTAGCTATACAATTTGCACAGTGTGCAGTGTGTGTGTGTGTGTGTGTAAACAGAGAGCACACTCTGTGATGAGCCACATGAATTTTGATTCTTTCTATATTTTATTTTGCTGTTATATGACTGAACTGCATGGAGCACAAACTCCTGCTCACCTTTCAGTGCACAAGTATTACACTGTACTTTACAATAATACAGTATAAAGTATTACACTTCATTAAGTTCACCATTTATCTAATCTAATCAGCCAATCACAGACAGCAACTCAGTGCAGGCATGTAGACATGGTCAAGACAACCTGCTCAAGTCTTGATTTCTGCTACAATATACAGATGGTAAAGTCAGAATTCGGCATAGGCGACATAAAATCAGGATCCAGCCTGCCTTTTATCAGCAATTGAGGCTGCTGGTGTAATGGTGTGGGAGATCTTTTCTTGGCACACTTGTGGGCACTTAATACCCCTAATGCTATCATTTAAACTCCACAACCTATCTTTGTATTGTTGCTGACCATGCCCATCCCTTTATGACCACAGTGCACCATCTTCTGATGGCTACCCCCAGCAGGATAATACATCATGTCACAAAGCTCAGATCATCTCAAACTGACATGAACATGACAGTGAGTTTACTGCACTCAAACGGCCTCCACAGTCACCACATCTCAATCCAGTAAAGCAGCTTTGGGATATGGTGGAACGGGAATCTGCAGCAACTGTTTGATGCTGTCATGTCAACATGGACCAAAATCTCTGAGGAATGTTTCCAGCGCCTTCTTGAATCTGTGCCCTGAAGAATTAAAGCAGTTCTGAAGGTAAAAGGGATTCAACCTGGTCCTAGCAAATGGCTGGTGAGTGTATATCTTCACTTTGAGAAAAAAAATGGTGGCCCCTAGCTCTAGGACTTCAAGTGTGTATAAATACACTAATTTCCTGTGTAATCTGCAATTTTTCTGGCATGAAAATCAGTTTTTTAGTTTGTGTTTCATGGCACGCAGCCAGATAGAAGAAAAAAGTATCACTGCCGGCATTACATTTGTGGGACTACTATAGTTTTTTTGGTGAACAAATAAATCTAAGATTAATGAGTTACTTCATTATTTTTTGCCTGTAAAATGAGATTATTCTCACAATGAAGTTTAAATGTTAAGGAGAGGAGAGAGGAGTGTGGTTATTGCCCAGCAGAGCAAAATTCAACCTAATGAGTAAAAAGTGCAAGTGTGTGTGTGTGTGTGTGTGTCTTTGTGTCCCTATCGACTAATCAACAGTACACCTTGAAGACACAGCAGATAAGGGAGGAGATAGGCTCACCTTGAGACGCACACCGTATATAAACATAATGCTGCTCACACACACACACACACACACACACAGTAGATTCCTATTTGACCTGAGACTTTTAGAAGCTTTTCTCTTTTTTTCCTGATAACTTCAGTGCGACAAAAAGGCTGTTACTTAGTGGCTGGTGCTGTGAATAGATTAATTAGAAAACACAAAAAGAGTTCAGCCCCTGCCGCCTCGCCAATTTCTTATCATTGAAGGAGAAAAAGTCGTGGTTTGCCGGCAGTGGAAACCAGAGGAAACGAGAAACACTTCACACTTACCGCACGACAAATAAAACTGGTGTTGACAAAGCAAATACAATAATCACACAGTAATAGTAACCAAGCCAACAGGGTAATGTGTTTGACTGCAGGACTTAAACACATGTAGAAACATGAGAGTGAACAATACATATTTTTTTATTTATGCAGATATAAAGGGTATAAGAGTCTGTCAACAAGTCAACCTTCACTTAAAGTGAGGAGCTCTTGAATTCCTTTTATTTGCATTAAAACCTGCAGGTTTAAAGCACTGAGGAAATGGCAGAGACACAATATGTCTCTGCCATTTGTGAGATCAAAATCATTAGCTCATCTTTGAAGATTTTCTCCAAATTTTCCCCAATTTTAAAATACAGCATTTTTAAACATGCTAGTTTTCTTAGTTGCCTGAACACCAACCTGTTTATTGAGCCATAGTACAAACCACTACTGTGCAATGATGTTCACTAACTTCATAATGCTTGAAGGTTGTAAAATGAAGTTAAAACTAAGGGTTATCTTCCAAAAGTATAAAAACTTCAGTGAGGGTTCGAGGTGTAACTTGAGAAAGCATCGCGCCAAAATCAAAAGAAATCAGTTTAGACTTGAGTGAAAAAATATTATCAAGAACTTTAAAGACAGTTACACAGTACAGAACAAGCCTGGCAGACGTAGGAAGCCAAAGACTTATCAGAGATGTGTTTAAAGACCCCAGAACAACTGCCAAGACACTAGTGAATGACTTCGCCAAGTTCCAAATGTAGTCTTAAAAAAGACAATTGCTAGAACTCTGCAAGGTTGCAGACAAGAAAAACTCCACTTCTGCGGAAGAGATGGCTTCAAGTCAGACTGAAGTGTACTAAGGCATACAGGAAGCCCCTCCTTTGATCAGATGAAACACAACTCGAGCTCTTTGACCACAGAGACACTGCTTATGTTTGGAGAAAGGTGGGAGAGGCGTAAAACCCAAAGAACACCATCTACACAGTAAAACACGGTGGTGGGAGTATTATGCCGTGGGGATGCTTCGGTGTGTCTGGAACTGGGAATCTGGAAAGAATAATGAAGAAAGAAGGATATGTGGAGATGAAAAGAAAAACACAAGTACTGGCCAGAAGACCATCAAATCTGGAGGAGCTTGAGGGATTTACCAAAGAAGAATGGGTTGGTATTGTTTAGAAGACATGTATGAGATTGTCGACTGCAGACTGTTACTCAGCAAAAAACATCACCATTTGCATCTCTAGGGCTAATAATTCTGACTCTGGTAGTTTCTCTGCAACAAGTAAAAATTAATAAGCATCCAAAATAAAACTAGGATGTTTGAAAAAGCTCTGTTAAAGATTGTCACTGCTACCTTTTTAACCTTGTGGGATACCATGCTCTACCTAAGCTATAAACTACTCTTTTCTGGAAGTGGACCATATAATAACAATGGAAAATACCATAAAAAAGAAATGTAAAAGTTGAATTGTGAGCAGAAATGACTGATATCTATGTGGAAACATGTATCCTAAAGCATCTGTTAACAGAGTGCTACAGTAAAACACACTTAATAGCTGTTCTGTACGTATGTCTGTAATACCATTACCTTCAACATTACTGACCACATGCATATACTGTAAGCTGAGGGACATAATCTTGCTGAATTGCAGCTTTTTGTTAGCTCTGTTTCACAGTAAAAACATTTCTTAAAAAACATACATTTTCATAATTCTGTCCTCATCTTTGTGCATGCGGCTGTGAACCAGACCTGAGATGGCTAATACAAGAGACAGCGCTTGTCTTCATGAGACACATGCTGTCTCTCAGGCCTAAAAGAGAATTCTTTCTAATGCTGCTAAAATGCAACTCATTTAGCCTGCATTTACTTGATTATTTCTTTTTATTTGATATAATAATTACCATGTCTGTATCTGTACTGCAATAGTCTGTGTGTCTTCGTGCGTGTGTGTATGTATGTGCGTGCATGTGCAGTGATTATGTGAGCTATTAGCCGCTAAGTGGACTAGTGTCTGGCAGCGTGCCCAGCCTGTTCCCTCAGGAGGGAACAAGCACGTCTTAAGACAGGGAGAAGGAGCAGCGCTAAATCAATGTTTGGTTTCTGCTCTGTGTGTGTGTGTCTGTGTGTGTGTGTCTGTGTGTGTTCATCTGAGAGGTTTTTTTTCTTTTCTGTGAACAGAAGCTTAGATTTTATTGCGATTAAAAATGTTTATCAGTGTCATTTTTCAAGGACATGAATTGACAGTGTGTTTTTATGCTTTACTCACTGACTCTCCACAGATTGGTCTAATTGTTGCCTGTATATACATGCATTAATACTCTCAGTGAGTAAACACCATTAAACCGGGAATAAGCAAAAAAACGGTGAGTGTCATTGAAACTGCACTGCAATATTATGTTTGCCATATGTGGGATGAATTAAAAGGAAAAAAAAATGCCACTATTTTACTGTTCCATTTGCTGCACTACTGGTGCATTTGTCTCCTTTAAACGACTAAATGGGTGTAGATGGTAAACCAACCAGCACCTCATGGCGACCATAGCAAATGCTTTCAGCAGTGTATTTAGGCTGGGTGTGATCAAAAACAGATTAATGCAAGTAATCCTTTCAACATTAAATCTAATCTAGACCGATGAGCCCTCTCAAGAAATGAGATTGTATACTTACCAAAAGTACGGTTATGTTATTGTTTGTTTAACAAGAATGAAGCCAAAAATGTTGAAGTAGTGTGTAAAAAAAATAAAAACAGCCTTACTGCTTCCACGGGAATTAAGAGGGTAAGTAGCAGCCAGGTGCTGCTAATCAAATGCACTTGATTAAGTGATCATCAGTAAGTGTGAGCGCCTCTATGAAAGCAGAAGTTTTGCTGGGCTGGAGCATTCAAGTGTGTGTTGACACAATGCCAGGAAGAATGACGTTATTTCCAAACAGTTTGAAGTCCATCATTCCATAGTGAGAAAGATTATTTACAAGTGAAAAACATTCACGACCGCTATCAATCTTCCCAGGAGTAGACGTCCCAGCAAATAAACCGGAAGTTCAGACCGTGCAATGCTAAGAGAAACTGCAAAAATATCCAAGAGTTCAGACTCTACAGGTCTAATCAGCATGTTAAACTGTTCATTAGAATACAATTAGAAAAAGACTGAACAGGTATGGCTTGTTTGGAAGGACTGCCAGGAGAAAGGGTTTTGACTCTAAAAAGAACACGTAGGTTTGCAAAGTCTCATCAGATTAAACAAGAAGACTTCTAGAAAAATGTGCTTTGGATAGAAGCCAGCACCATGTAAACCAAACACACTATATCAGCACAAACACCTCATACCAACTGTGAGGCACGGTGATGGAGGTGTGATGATTGTGCTTGCTTTGTAGCTACAGGACCTGAGCACCTCGCAGTCATTGAGTCGACTCCTCTGTTTACCAGCAGCGATGGTAACGCGTTACTGTAATCCGATTACTTTTTTCAAGTAACGAGTAAAGTAAGGGATTACTATTGCAAAAACGGTAATTAGATTACTGTTACTTTCCCGTAAGCACGCTGCGTTACTGCGTTACTAAAACCGTGATTTTTTTGCGAGAATGTCTCATGACAGTGACGTAAGCGAGTGCGACGTTCGTGACAACAGCTGTGGATAATACATCGAGTACGGGAGAGAGTATGAGCATGCAGCGTTTAAAGCGTGGAAGTACTGACCTTATTTTGAGTTTGATTCCATAAAAAGTGACAAAAACATTAGTGTCCGTTGTGCGTGGGAAGAAAACTTCTTTTTACAGCGAAAAAAACCCCTAAACTTCCAAGCAAGCACCGAGTACGCTGCCACAGGGAAATTCACAGAGAAACTCGCAGATTCTTCCACTGACCGCTGCGGCACACCTGCACCAGGGTAAACCTCCGCCTACCCCACTCCTGCTTTACAGGTGAAAATAGAGCAACAGGACCGCTGAGTCTTTGATTTTATTTATTTTCTGCTGTGTTTTACTTGCATCTATTTGAAAGAGTGAGTGTAAACACAAAAAAATATTTTATTTTATGTGCTGGAATGTGCAGAAAATAGGTTTAAATGTTAAACAAATTTCTTCCAGTCAGAGAATGTTGCATATAATTTAATGTTTGCTTGATGCATAAAGTTAAAAGATTAAAATTAATAAAACAAGTTTTAAAAAGAGACGTTTCCATTTGATTACATTTTGTATGATGGGTTATGCAGAAAAAGTAGAATTGGGCTGAAAGAGCTATTGCTTTATTACCTATTCAGGTTGTAAATCGTGTTTTTAAAACGTAACTAAGTAACTAAGTAATTAATTACTTTTGAAAATAAGTAATCAGTAAAGTAACGGGATTACTTTTGGGGGGAAGTAATCAGTAATTAGTTACTGATTACTTTTTTCAAGTAACTTGACCAACACTGTTTACCAGTATGTATTCTAGAGTCAGATGTGACGTCGTTTGTTTGAAAGCTAAAGCTTTGACCAAACTGGGTCATACAAAAGAACAATGATCCCGATCACATCAGAAAATCAACAACAGAAAAGAACCAAAGTGTTGCAATGACCCACTCTGAGTGCAGACCCTGACCTGGTGAGACCTACAGAGTTTTACGTAAACGAATGCCTGCAAGCCTCAATGAACTGAAGCCACACTGTCACGAAGAGTGGGCCAAAATACCTCCACAACAATGCAAGAGACTGATAAAGTCAGACAGAAAACCATTAGTTCAAGTTACTGCTGCTAAAGCTGGGCCTACAAGCTATTAAATCACAGAGTGAAGGCAAAGTTACGTTTTCCAGCCACTGTACTGTGGCTTCACCTTTCTTAAACAAAAAATATGCAACGTAATATTTCATGTGTTGTTGTTCATTTGCAGTTGTATTTACCCCATTTTTTGTATTTTATGTCCTGTTTTATAAAACCTGATGACTGAAAGCAGGTGTACTTTGTTTTTACCATGACTGTATATAATTATTACTCCCCTCTTCCTGTTTCCTATGGTATGTGCACTTTAGCTCCACCATACCTCTCACTGCCCCTACACACACACACACACACACACACACACACACACACACGCTAAAACACATGTGCACCAATACATGCACATATCCACAGTAAAAGGAGAGAAGAGGAGTGACCTTGGTCCAGCCTGGGGGGCTTCAGCAGATGGAGAGAGGGGCAGAGGGCTCTGGCACATTAGTCTGGACCCCACACACACACACACATATACACACACACACATACTCATATGGACAAATGCTCAAGCTGGCGGGGTGACTTTGTGTGTGTCTCGGCAGGGCCAGCCTTTCGTTCCAGCACAATAGCTCTATTAAGGAAGGAAATCCATTCAGGAACATCCCAGTTTGGGAATGTCACTGTGCATTGACATGGATATCAATGATGTTACTTACCTTTGTCTTAATTTCCTTAAAAAAATACATAAAAATAAGAATAACTGTAAAAAAAGAAATACCACAATTTCAACACTGTATGGAAGTGTAAAAGTTTTGATATCAACGCACACACACACACACCGTTTATCTTCTGTTTATCTTGTTTCTTTTGAACACTAACATGCGCTCGCATGCAAAAATCTGTTGTTGTTTTCTTGTTTATTCCCGTTAACAGATGTACATCAGAGAGCAAATAAAAGCCGCCATTTCAAATCGTTTTGGTGACAGAAGAAATCATAAAAGGCCATTTGGTCTCGCTAATTTGCAGTATTTATGTGGGACAATTTCTTAGGAGCCTGAGCGAAGGGGGGAAAATGTGCGACTGCATATGTCCCTCCAGATTGGGACAGCGCATTAAAAAAACAGCAGCTAACGAGACGAGGAGGAAGGCGGTGTGGGGGAGGAGGAGCGAGAGGGAAGGACGGGGTAGGAGGGAACATTTGTGAGGCTACGACTCTTTGGAAGGGAAGTGCTGCCTGCCCACCTGTCTGCAAGGCTGCCAGCTGCACCACACGCGCACACACAAATGCGCACATGCATATGGTTGGTGATGCGCACACACAAAAAAATGTTTTAATAGGCAAGGAAGAGCGCATGAAGACAGTTTTAGCAAGTGTAGCAAAGGCTTGATTGATCATATTCTGAAACTTTATGTGCTTTGTAATGCACTGGAACAGGTTATTGGATGCAGCCTGCTTTAATTGTGATGGTGGGAAGTGGATTGAGTTTGACTTTGGTCATAAGGTCTGTGTTTTTGAGTTTGTCTTTGGTTAACCTTGTATTCAGAGTTTTGAGGGAAGAGGGATCTGGAGCACAAAGGGCTTTTAATGCTTCTGAAGGCGGTCCATAAAAAACACACTGAACAAGTTAGTGAGACGCTAAAAAGATACAAGTGTGGTGGTCTGGCCTTGGAGTGGAGGAATTTGGTTCACCAGTAGGCAAAAATGATTCAAAAGAAATGTTTTAACTTTTTTCCTCTGGTTCTTGTTTAGACTCCACTTCAGTGAGCTTTCAGTTCCAGCTACAGCGCTGTGCAAAACTCTTGATTCACGCCTCATTTTGAAAACGGGAAACAGGTAGCAGAGATTTATCAAAACACATGCAAACATACATGGAAATAAAGTATAGAAGGCAAAAACACTTTTTGTTCTGTTCTCTTTCAACATGATCCCACACTGCTTCAACAGTGTTGAGGTCCGGGCTCTGGGGAGGCCAGTCCACGACTGATAGTGTTCCTCAGTGTGTTTCTCTACTTCTACATGCATTACACATACATGAGCATATGCACATTTTGGGATTCAACCCGGTAAAGATGTCTTTGACCATTTGTACCCATGAGTGGCTTTCTGTGGTTCTTAAGCAGCAAACTCAGTGCTGCATGTGATATTTAAAGGCCTAAACTGGCCTGATGAGAGACCTTGTGTTACAATGTCAAACATCAGCTTCCATTATCCTGAGAGGACATTAGCACTCATGTGTTTTTCATGTTTAAGAGGACTAATTGCGCTCACTGCCTTCAAAGTAAGAGCAGGGCAGCAGAAAGGAAGTCATGCGGCGTGTGTGAAACTTGCAAAGAGCAGAGGTTGAATGTAAATATGGGTGATTATAGAGCCATTTATCTTATTAGAATTAGGGGGATAAACACAAAGGCAGACATACGTACAGTGTACACACTCATTAAGACACCCACACATAGGCATATACGCACACATACGCACATGAACACACACACACACACACACAGGGACACGAGAGCCAGCGTGGCCGAGTTAGCCAGCAGTGGATCTGTGCAAAGATGTCTTCCAGATGAATAGGTGGTAATGAGCGTGTAGTGGAACTGATTCTCTCCCATCATCCCCCCCCCACACACACACTTTCCTCCTCCTCCTCCATCTCCTCCACATCCTCCTGCCACCCCTCCAGCCCCATCTCTCCCTCCTTTTCTCAGGGCTCAGGTGTGCAACACATGGCACCTCTCCCACTTTTTCTCCCTTGTTTTCTCGCTAACTTGCTGTTATTACCCCTTCTGTTTCCCTCTCCTCAGCAGTTCTGTCCCTCTTTGAACTCTCAGAGCTCTTTTTATGTGACTTCTCACTCTCTCTCACTGTCCTTCTTTCTCCTCTCTTCTGCATCTGCGCTTTGCTGTACTTACGCAAAAAAAAACCCCTCCAAAACCCCCCAAACTTTCCGTTTGCGGAGGCTTTGAAAGGCTGTTAACAGTCCACACTGTGACCATCATGCATCGAGGCAGACTTAAACTCACACACCTGCACGTCTGGATCCTGTGAAGACGGCGTGGTCGACCACTCGGTCCGCTCGTGTTCACATAAAGGCCGCAAGTTCTTAGAAAAGAAATCTTTTCATGGTGTTTGAGGGACATTTTAACCTTGCTTATTTAAATAGTCCTGTTTCTTTTTTTGTGCCTCGGCATTCACACAAGACCCCGGGAATAATGACGAGACATAAATAATGGCATCCTCAACAATGGAAGCGACTAAAGGAGCAATCAGAGTTTGACTGAAGAGAATAGGTCAGTAGACTGCGACGCATAAAAGGAGGCTGGCGGTTACAGGCTTTTTGGTGTATTCTGAGGCAGATGAAAAATGTGTCAATAGAAAAAAACAGTTGGGACTTTTTTTTTTTACAACCATGTAATTTCCTTTAGTTTTCTAAATGTCTTAACATTACCTTGGATCCATATGTTCTGTCTTTCTTTTTCTTCTTCTTCTTCTGTTTTTTTGCCATCACAGATTCATACTCAGAAGCGCACACACAGCCTCGTCCGGGGGCAGGTCCTGGGGGACGGAGGCACTTGAAGGAGTGACTGCCTAATGAGGGAGAAAATCTGTTTTACTGTGGGACAGGAGGCGCAGGAGCAATCAAAACAGACTGTATTTACATTACACATGCACTAATTAAAGATGTAATTGACATCAACAAGGAAACCTCAGCGCAACCCATTTAATCATTAGACATTTATTTCTGCTCTGCCTCATCAGCATGAATTAACAATCCCCAGGTTGGCGCGGGGAAATGCACTTTTGAATCAATCCGTGCATGTCGCGTTGCACCACGGCTGTTATTTCTGTTAGTTAGGACTTCTTCTTGCTGCCTGTACACTGAAAAAAGTACAAAATGAACTGTATCCCTCCTAAAATAATTGTCTTAGCCTTGTAGTCCAGCCCTGTAATATCCCCAAACAGTATTTTCTCCAACACTCTTTTAAATGTTGAACTGAAGGCAGCAAAGGTTAAAAAAAGATGAGCATGAAGCAGAAGTAATAGAAAGGTTACACTGTAGCAAACATTAAAGAAAGTCAGTCGTCATCAGTTGGGCTAAAGTACTAAAAAGCAGCAGTTCCTCTAGGGGCCACTTGAGGCTGGCTCCAAAAATTGAGTCAATCCCCAATCAAGGTGGACGGATCGATCCAAATATCAATAGTGTCGATACCAGCGCTAGTATCAGTATCAGATCGATACTAGTGTGATAGGATCAGTACTTTGTTTCTATCCTCTAAGTTCACCATGTAGCCCACTGAATTGTTTTATACTGTATAAAATGACTTAGTTTTCATTAATATGTGCTCAGAATTTGCAAATTGATGATGGTTCATCTCATAAATCACGACACACTGCTACCGGTATCGGCAATACTGGCCCTGTCTTTGCAGTATCGGAGAGGATGGATCCCCATAGACTTCAAGGTCAAAATACTCAACTAAATAGCCAAAATATACACGTTTACAGCCTGGTACAGCCAACAAGTTTGGTTTTCTATGTTCACCTGGTCTCACAGAGAAAATGAAAATGAACTGATTTTTTGTGTTCATGAACTCAAATTACTGTGTTTGTTTTTGGGTCAATGTTTAAATAATGCATTTCAAGAGGAAACACAGTTCATGTCGGATATACACATTTTTTTAGGTTAAAAACATATGGGAGGTGTCATTTTGACAACCAGCTTTAAAGCTTTAAAAGGCATAGCAGCCAAGTAACAAGTAGTAATCCTTAAACCTAACAAAGTGAAAAGCTTTATAATAACATATCTTACAAATGATGTGCAATTGAGCAGCACTTACTCCTCCACCAACCCTACAACCTTCAAATGCATCAGTGAACTGATGAAAATTCATGTTTTGGAACATGAGATAATATTGGGGATTCTCTGTTGGGACACAGGCACATGATAAATGAGGAAAAATTAATGTTAAGCAACACGAATCAGCAGATCATGACTATATCACAACCTACCGCAGGATGTGTTGATTAGTCATTTCAATTTTAAGGCGTCATCGCTGACTGACAGATGAGTACAAACACAGGCCAATGTGCCCACTTCTAGGCTTCACCTTGTTTATTTGAGCTTGCTTGTAGTGTTCGTGCCTTTTAGAACCTATTTTTTAATGCTGATGCCTGATTAAAGCTTGTTTCCACCAGTGATTTTTGCAAAATTTAGAGGTAATAAGTCAAAATTTTGAGACAACTCTGCCTGTCAGGTAATTTTCTTGGTATTCTGGGTCTGGGAAGGCATTAGCTACCAGTGCTACAGCTAAGCTACCAAAGCTACAGCTAAGCTAACAATGTTACAGCTGCCGGTCATGAATAAGCAAACTGCGGAATACTTCCAGTGTGATTTTACAAATGATGAAATCCTCGTGTTACTAGCTGAACTGCATGGCGTTATTATCAGCACAAGAGCAGTTTTTTTTAATGTTTACTATACACTGGTAGCTCACTGATGCTACCCCTAGTGGATATTAGGAGCACCTTTGTCTGCGCCATCTATTTTCAGGTAACATAGAAATGAACTCATTCGGGGTGCTTTGTGACTGGCAGTGCTAACTTGAAATTTTGAGACAATAACTCAAAATTTAACCTTATTAACTTGAAATTTCAAGTTATGGATTGTAAAATATTTATTTATTTATTTGGATTGGTATAAAGAAACTTCCATACAAATAATATTATCTGCTGTGTGGTTAATTACAGTATGAGACTATCCAATAAGTGTGCACTTGTAGCAGGTATCTGTGTATGCCTCTTACTAAAAAATGCTAGGGTTCGCTAAGAGGTTATAGCTTTTACCTAGAAAAAACTCAAGGCTTCAAAAGGGGACTTTGCAGACAGTGGCAACATTCATCTTTTAAACAGAGTATGTGACCTGCACATGCACAATTACACACTGCTACGCACCACATTATTACCTATATGACATTTTAATTCATCTGAACTCATCTTTGTAATGTGTATAACCTTGTAGTTAAACTAACTCTTTTCTCCACTGCAATTATCATCAGGAAGACAATGAAGTTCTGATTTACATTCGAGATCTTGCCTGAATGAAAATACTTGTTCTCTATAGGAAAACATACCAGCTAACTACTTTGTGCTGTTTTCTTTACATTATTACTGTTCCCCATGAACAGGAGCCCACTCAGACAATTAGCGCAGGACAAATGCACACACAAAATCACAGAAGCACTCACAGGTGTAGTTATCCTGGGATTATGAGGGAGTGTGTTCTCCGATAAAGAATCTGTGTTTGATTTTAGGATTGGTGCAGGATTTAATGTGTGATCGGCATGACTGGCCTTGGGGAAAGAGCGACAGAAAGAGAGGGAGACAGACATCTGAGACTACATAGATTAATTCAGAAAATACAGATTTACAAATAAGAAAAGTCATCATGAGTCAGTTCTCGGAAAATAGAAAGACTGAGCTTGCTTTAAAAAAAAAAAAATCAAATCAGGGTTTGCGTTTTCTCCCATTTGTTTACCGCACCAGAAAAAGTGGGATGTAGGAGAAAAGAGTGATTAATCACAGGATGGAGGGATATTTTGTCAGAGTGTGTCTGTGGGTTGATAAAGGAGGGGTGGGTGAGGGTGGGGAGGACTGTGTTTGGGTTTGGGATCAGAGTGGAGACCGATGTGTGAACAGCACTCTATAAAGCACACAGATTATCAGGTCAACACACACAGAGACATACTTACTGAACTGAACAAAAGAGGACCCACTGAACTCTCTCTCACACACACACACACACATGCAAACACACACACCGAAAGAGATGCCATCGGATAAGCGCTCTCAGGCAGGACAAATAAAATACACTCCAGGAGAGCCTCAGGAGAACTGGGCTGAAAGACAAGAGAAGTGACAAATAACTATATTTTTAGTCACTCAAGAAAAATTGGCTAAAAACAACAGCAAGGAGTAGCTTTCGTTGATCATTTTCACCAAGAGAAATAATGAACAGCAGCCTATATGTCCTCTGGATTGTCTCTTGAAGGGTTGCACTGACAAACAGAAAAAAAATAATAATATTAATTAAAAAAAAACCCATATATGTCTGTTACCCTTTTTCTTAAAAACAAGCCGTTGTTCAAAGCCGTTTTAAAGAACCCTAAAACTGTACCCTACAAAGTAGAGCAATGCCAGGTGCAGCACACCGGCAGAGAACTAAACATGTCCCCACCTACTGGCCAAATTTGGCAACTGCAACACGCTCAAACCAATTCAACAGGCACTGATATGAACCAAAAGAGGGGGAAAATAGCATCAGGGGACACAGGTGATTAAGATAATGGTTCATTTGTGGTGTAAAATGCAGTGTGTCTGTAAATAAGTAGTTCATGCATAAGAGTAGTCAAAACAACAAAGCTTCATATCAACAAAAGGCCCTTGTCGCTTTAATTTGCTTGTTATGAAAACAAGCGAATCTGAGTCAATTTAATATGAGCTTGGTCTGAAATCTACAAATTTAAAAAACGGCACATTCACACATTACAAATGAGAAATAATGAAGTGTCATTCTGTGATAGATTCCTGCACTCGTTCAGGCTTTTAATGTTTTCTAAATTTGTAATATTACCAGGAACTCTTTGATCAATTCAAGTGCTGTTGGTGACCTAACACGGCAAAAATGCTGCTCCTGTTATAGAAGCGCTGATGATTTTCTATGGCAAAATAAGCAAATAATAAGAAAAATGTAAAAATGGGTACATGTGAGAATACAGCAAGATTATGACAGGCTTTCTGACTGATTTCAACATTTATGCCTCTTAAAAATAAATTAATAAAAAGCATTTTTTGCAGAAATTTTTATATTTGACAACATTTGAAATTTCATCAAATTGATTTATGGTAATATTTACTTTTTTACAATTTTATTCAGGCTTGCATTGTTTCTCATGTAAGTTCACTTCTTATTAAGCTTCTCCACATTTTTTAATCAGCTGTTAAATAGTGAATATAATCAGAACCTCATTATAGCAGATCATTGCATTACATGCAGGTCCTTCGTGTGGTACAGTTTCATTGATTCTGCAGCCGTGTGTGTGTGTGTGTGTGTGTGTGTGTGTGTGAGTGAGTGAGACATTCCTATGTTTTCTCTAACTGTACCACTTTGCTGTGTCTTGCAAGTTTGCACGTGGTTTCAAATGATTTCTCTGAAATGTTGTGGCAGTGAAAATAAAATATGGTCGCTCCTGATTTGGTTTTAAATTTACAGAAAACTAATTCCTGTGTGTGTGTGTGTGTGTGTGTGTGTGTGTGTGCGTGTGTGTGTGTGTGTGTGCGTGTGTGTGTGTGTTTTGTGTTATGGAGACAGATGGATGTGATGCTGGCACAGAATCAGAGAGAACATCAACAAAGAGCTCTGAACACACACATGCGCAAATGCACACAAACACGCGCTACACTCCATTGTGCTTACTTGTACTACTGCCCAGTTAGGCGTTCATATTGTGAACTGTAGCAGAGCTTCAGTGTGTGTGTGTGTGTGTGCGTCTCAGGCCTTTTTGCAATCCTGCCATATCAAACCTGCAGCTCTGTGATGACAAGGAGCCACAGAGAGGCTCCCCCCTGTGAAACACACACACACACGCATCACTGTGAAACAGCCGATAATGCTGTGTGGATTTGTATTTGTGTGTTAAAAATTACCCGACAATCCAAACAGGTTTTCCCGTTGCCTCTTTCAGCCTCAACGGAGGACAGAAGCAACAGCTGCAATTAGCCCTTTGTGGCTAAAACCAGCCTGATTAGACATCTCGTTAGGCATCGTTAAGGCTTTTACTAACAGGGCGCATAGATAATGAGCCTGCCCACTGAACAACCAAGATACTAATCATAGGATAAAACGCCTACGCATTTAATTGGAGGCAAGAGCACAGAAGAAGAGAAAGGAGACACTTTATAGAGAGAAATAGGCAGGAGGATATTAAGTGTTTAAAAAAAACGACTGAGTGGAGGGGAGAGTGAAAGGGAGGAGAATAAAAGATGGGAGATTGTTAGCTATCCCTAAACTTTGATCACATCATCTTTTTTACGCCTCCAATTTTAGTGAATTTATTACTTTCATTTCCAGTGAAAGTACTAATTATTGCTTTAAAAATGTGATAAGAATCCTGCTAATGTGTGTTCTCACCAGCTTACAGTGTTTAAAGTAAGGGTAAGTAAAATTAGAGTGAGGATAACATGATAAAATAGTTTTAATGACAAAGAAAAGAAAAGAAAAATGGAAGAAGGTGGAGGTACTAAATACACTCATAAATACTCTCAGCTCATAGATTTAAGCATTGAAATAAGAGAAGATATATAAGCAAACTCATCAGTAGTGCTAGTACCTGCTAATTCAGGTATCGATCCAGTGCCACATAAATACAGGACTAGTATTGCCCATGCTAATACCAATACATTTTAATGACCACTAAATCAGTGTGATATTAATAATACTAAATACTTAAGAAAACACACCTTTCAGCTTTTAATGTATTTTTAAATGTGCATGTCTCTAAAGCACTCTGGCTCAACTTCTGTTGTTTAAATGTGCTATAGGCTAAAAAATAGTGAACTTAGAGAATAGAAACAAAGTATAGATCCTATTGCGCGAGTATCGATCCAGTACTAATACCAGCGTTGGCATCAATACTGTTGATATTTGGATTTATCCGCCACCCTTACCACAGTTATAACAGTGAGTTAATTATTGAGGTCTCCTGAGTAATTAGGTGCCATGCAGTAAATTATCAGTGACAGGGTTTTTCATCACACAATCATCTTCCTTTCTTCATCTTTGCAGTTTTTCTCCCCCCAAAAAATGCATTACTTTTTTTTTTTAAATCAGCGGTGGTGATGGCCCAGCAGGAAAATTGTTGTTTTCCCTGGCTAATACACTGTAATCTCCAGTTAACACATAGGTCACATTGGTGCTGAAGCAGGGTCAACTCCCTCCCTACTCTGACGCCCAGGGGCATTCTGTGAAAGTCTCCTAGTTAATCACATCGCCGGGTAAAATTTTTTTACGTTTCACAGTCCTTGCTGCTCTGTGGCCACTGAAACAACCAGTCCAAATGAACACCGCTGCGGTTAAGAGAGAATCTGTTCTCAGGGCACCACTTCAGCTTGCAGCGGCATACGGACAGATGCAAATGGACTTAATAGTTGCAGTGAGTATTAATTCGGCACATGCTCTGACCTCCGTCACCCTCACCTTGTGCTATTATAACGAGGCCTGCCACATGACAGACACACAGCGCAGTAAGGCACAATCACACGCGTTCCGCTAACACAAAAGCATTAGCATATTTTTCCGATTAAAAACAATGTGAACTTCTAAGCACAGAACAGACATATGCAAATGACTGCAGCAATTTACCAAAACAAAGCTGGCACTAATGTCACGTGAAGCAAAGGGAACGGGGAGGTGACATGGCTAACGGACACGTTAACCAAAGGTTCTGTACGAGTGTGTGTGTGTGTGTGTGTGTGTGCATCTGTGCGTGAACTCACTGGGTATGGACTGAAATTGAGGCTAAGGTGACTACACAACAAACTCAGTCATACAATAAATATGTATTTATATGTTTCTGTTGTATGTCAGGTTCCCCACCTTTTTCATTTGGCATCCCCTCACAGATCAGTCAACTCAGAAGCCAGCACACCTCTTTATCTT
The DNA here is from genome assembly GCF_036321145.2 of Pelmatolapia mariae. NCBI lineage: Eukaryota > Metazoa > Chordata > Actinopteri > Cichliformes > Cichlidae > Pelmatolapia > Pelmatolapia mariae. Next base: position 22,686,331 of record NC_086246.1, on the reverse strand, counting down.
TATTTAAAATGGCTTTAAACTGGATCTGGACTACTTCAATTTTATGTTCATCTACTGACTTTTTAGAAGATTAAATGTTATAAAACTTCCAAACCAATCAGCTACAAGTTGTATTATGACCATTTAGACTTAAAAATCGAAAATATATATATATAAAGGAACATGAACAAAAAGGCTTACAAGACTGTCTACTTAATTACTTTTGACAGTGAAGAAACTGCTCATTGCAAATTTTATAATCCACAATGAATGACTTCCAGACTTCTCAAATTCAATATATTTCATTAGTTCATAGTATTGATATGGTTAAAAGTTAAGTTAATATTTGGGGGGTTAAACCTTTCCATTGTAACAGATAGGATTGTGGGTAGGGTAGTTGTTCTCTATGACATTGCAAATAAAATGCATTTTTGTTTAAATAAAGTCACTGTCATCAAAATCCCTATGCAGAGTATGAACGTGATTTTTGTCTCCAAAATTTCTCTATTCAAAAAATTCTCTTTTTAGCCAATACAGTTTACTAGCTGTTCACAAAATTTTAGTTGTTTGTATTTTATGTTTAGCTTATACTCTTTTAGCTGCTAACTAGTGCTAGCTAACGCTACAGAATAACAAGCCATGCTTTTAGATGGAAATTTAGAATTTTTTATTTACTTATTTTAAAAAATACATTTTAAAATTTTCACCCATTATATTTAGCTAATAATTCTGACTGTTTAGACACAAATTTAGCACACAGTTTATCCACAAAACTGGATAACAATCTGAATTGTTAGCTTTATTTTAAGCTAGCTATTACAACCCCTTATTCTCTTTTTGGCCCTCAGTTAGCATTACTTATTACTGAATTTTTCAGTTTAGTAATAAATAACTTTACGTGCCATTGTTATCCTTTTCAATTTATTTTTGTTTTGTTTATGTGTCCTTTAGTGAGTGACTCAGCCAAAAAAAGGATGAATAAAAAAACATTAGATGTAATCATTTTAAAATATACAGTGACCGTAAAAAGATTATTGAGATGAGAGGGAAAGAAAGCTGCAGAAAAACTGAAACAATCAACTGAAAGACACATGGAGAAACTATAGTTGACTTGGCAAGGAAGGTGAGAACACTGGGAAAGGCTAAACATGAAAAACTGGGAGCTAGAAGGTCAGCCAGAAGCTCAAATGGAAGACATTTACAGCTCCAACAAGACCGTATGCACACACATGCACACACACAAAATAAATACATCTGAGCCAATGTCTTTGCTGGAATAATTGCACAAGCGAACACATCTGGTGCACTTTGAGATCGAGTTCTGGCTCGATGTAGCGATGGTAATGACAGTGTGTGTTTGTGTAAAGGGGTTCATGTGTCCACTCCAAATGCCACCGTGGTGCTTCACAGGGTTTAGCTCCTCTCATTGTGGCTCACAGGAGAATGAAAAATGACCTCATGAAAAAAAGCTTTTCATCTGAATTAAAACAGACGCATTTGCAACATAATTTTACTGTTTATAACTGATGCATGCAAAAGCAAAGCAATGCTGTGTGCGTCCATAGATGAGGTTTTCCTATATTCCTTTAGATCTTGCAGCTCAGTACAAGCTCTTTTCTTTGCGTGATTATTCACTTACACTGAATTAAGGGCAATACACTCCAAAATGTGTGCCATAATTTAAGGTTTACTCAGTCATAATTTGTTCTTGAGCTCCACCTGATATTTACAACTACATTGCACTCTAGTTTATAAGAAAATAAGACAGTGAAAGACATTTTAAAAATCTTGTTTTCTGTTAAAATTTGCACAGTTTTGGCTGTAGAGGCTGATAAAAAGAACATAGATGACAGTTCCTGAACATGTACTAAGTAAAGCAGTCCAAGCAAGTGTACTTTACATGCAGCTGTTTGACGATGTGTAACAATAGGTAACACATTAGAGAAAAACTCATTTAAAAAAGTCATAAAACACTGTCAAAATCATCACTTTGCTCTAAAGTGTTGTCTCTGTGCAGTGACCTTAACATCTGAAAACAGTAATGATATGCAGAAAGAAGCTGGAGTGGCCACTAAAATATGTCCAGTTGTCATGGTGACAGAGGCACTCAAACGCACCTCACACCGAAGGGAAGGTCATTGTAAACACAGTAGAGTCAAATTGGCAGACATGTCACAACTCTCTCTCTGTCACTATCCCTCGTGGCTGTGAGACAAAAGAGGTCTCTGCTAGTCAGAAAGTTAGGAGGGAATGGTTGAATAGAAACACGAAGCCCAAATACGCGATCATAGCAGCGAGATGATGAACATGACACGCAGCTCTCAAGGGTTTAAAGTTGGCCTCCAGTTCTGACCCAGACTGTTCTGACGAATTTGGTTCTGTAAATTTAATTTTTTTTAATTAATACGTGGAAAGCAAAACTATTTTTTTTAGATCTCTGTTTTGTCTTTTGTGTGAATTAACAAAATAGCTCTAAGTCCTTCAGTGAGAACGGTGTTTAATCACAAGGGTCAACACCTGTAAGGTAACTAAGGCAATAATGTTATAAACCAGATTATATCAGCTTGATGATATATGTGCATGGGAATGTTCTTACCCTGAGCATAAAATGAGAACAAATAGTACATAAGACGAAACTCTTAGGCAGCTTTCTTGTCATTTCTTTAGATAGTCTTTCTCCAGGTTTCCTGAAGGACATTCAAAGCTCTTCTTTGGATGTTTCCATCTTTTGTTCTGTTCTCTGTTAACATGATCCCACACTGCTTCAATAATGTTGAGGTCCGGGCTCTGGGGAGGCCAATCCACGACTGATAGTGTTCCACTGTGTGTTTTTGTATCCAGGTATGATTTTACTGCAAATGACAGTTGGTTTGGAATCATTGTTAGTATATCAGATTCATTCTAAATCAACAGGCTTGTGTTTACTTCCTGCAGTCTGCATATTATCTGCATATAGCCACACCCCATTTCTCTATATGCAGAAACAAGTTTACATGGAGGTGAATTATATGATGATGTAAAAGGTGCACCTCTAACACAAAAACAAGGAGAAAGTCTGACTGGAGAAACTTAAATAACACTGTTTTACATCTGAGGAGGAGGCTAGAACAAGTGAAGGAGGGTGGAGGGTTTACAAAGTGTTTCTGTGATGTTTAAAAAATGAATAAATAAAAAGCAACACTCAGGCTGATATAATGTGGGGAAAGAGCAGCCAATGCCCAAAGAAAAACTTTGATCAACCTTCAGAAAGCCTTGAGAATTATTGCTTAAGGCTACTTTAATAAATGTCTGGCTGCTTGGAAGCAAAACATAAAGCAATGATTGGTGGCTCAAGACGTTCTGCAGTACTGTATGTCATGTTTGATGTCTGAAATGCCAGCAATGAACGATCGAGTTCAATGTTATTTCATTTCAATGTCAAGGTCAAAGGTTAATTTTAGTAAATCATAATCAAGATAGTGACCAGACTATATATGTATTTGTAATCTAAGAAGTTTATTTGAAAACACTTTTTAAAAAGGCATTTTTTAGATTTACTATAAGCTAGTATGCATGTGAATAAGGGGTAAGTAAAGGATATTGGTTGTTTAGCACTGATGCTAAATGCTACATGCTGCTGGTGTGACTGTGGCAACTGGCCTTAAGCCAGTAAGTAGAGCGCTGCATGGCTGCGAAGGCCCCCGCCTCCTCTGTAAAGGCCTGCGAGGCATCTTAAAGTGCAGTCATTAAGCAGCCACTTGTGTAGGTGTTCTTGCAAGAAATATTGTCAAGCAGATACCTGCTGTCTAATTAGCAAGACAGCACACACTTGCTCAAGGGGAAGAAACGACAAGCTCAGTCAGTGGCTGTGCAATGTAGTGAGTGGGTCCGCTGCTCAGTGTGTGTGTGTGTGTGTGTGTGTGTAAAGGAGTGTGTGTGTATGTGTGCTAATAATGACCTGAGGCTCAACCTGCTGTTGAGAACAGTAACTTGTGACTCAATGCCTTTGTTCACCCCGTAACATCTGGCTCTGACCGAAGGCTGTGGCTGTGTGTGTGCTCGTGTTTGAAATGCATTCAAGCCGAATGGTCCATTGCTCAAAGAGTGTGTGTGTGTGTGTTTGCGGGGGTACTGAGGCGAGCACAGCAAGGACTAAGGCGCGAGGAGTTGATCATCATCGTGGAAACCTCTGAGGGAAAAAGGCCTGGAAGCCCCTTCTGTCAGCTGGGCTCTGCGATGCTTCCCCTCGACTGCCTTCACACACACACACACACACAGGCATACACATTCACACACACACCCGAGGTCCCTCCGGAGCAGCAGATTAAGGACTGAGTGAGTGTGAGCAGAACAATACCCCAGTGTGTGTTTGTGGAGCCGTGGCTAATTGTGTTCATTTGCTGCTCAAGTTGAGACGACGAGGACACTGGAGGGGTGTGTGTGTGTGTGTGTGTTTACATGTGTGAAAACAGAGACAGAAAAAAACAAGAATAGGAACAAGAAAGAGTGACAGGGGGAGCCAGGACAGATGAGCAAATGTGCAAGTGTGTGTGTGTGTGTGTGTTTGTTTGCAAGGGGATGAGAAGTGCAATGTGAGGCCATGCAGGTAATCCTCATTATGATGCGGAGGTGTTCATTTGTGAGGCGAGTGTGTGACGATACGTGTGAGGTGAGCTGAGTATTTAAGAGTGCGCTCTTTTCCCTTCATACATCTGCCTGGCCTTGCGCACATTACACACTAAGATGCACTCGCTTAGGTCCTTAGGAACGCACACATTTATAAACACATGCTATCCGGCATTTTGCATGACTTCACAGCTCATGCTTGCACACCACTTAGAGGAATGAAACCCCTATTTGCCTTAATCTTTGAACAACGCACAGCCGTGCCAGCAAAAAAAAAGTTACTTTCTGCTGCTGAAGCTCACTGAGAGGCCCTCTGTCTGTGAGGCCAGTCATACAGATATTGATGCTTTATGTATCTACATGGATGTGCTTGATGGAAAGCTTGATTTGATGATGGCAAAGTGCCTTTGCTTGCCTTCCATTTCATTCCCGTGTATTGTGCCTTGGTGAGAATAGGCATGCAATCCAGACAACACCTGCTCTCTCTTCATGTTTGTGAGCATTTTATCAAATATCCTTGGATTCCCTGAACATATAGCTTCAGAAAAAAAACTATTAAATTATTCTTCTATTGATGCTGGTTACAGTGCCGTAGAAAAAGGTGTTATGAATGGGCCATTAGTGTGACTCAGAGTATATATCACAATGACATAGGCAGTCGTGTGTGTGTGTGTGTGTGTGTGTGTGAGACAGAGAGAGAAAGCGAGAGGAAAAATCAGCACCATGGACAGATCCAGGTGGTTTCATATTGGAAAGCTACTGCATTTCTTCAAAGATAAACCTGGGCCTTCATTTTCTCCTGTTACCATAAACCATTAAAAGCAATGGGCTTTTATTTGAAGTAGGCTAGCATTAGAAGCAATTTATGGTAGATCCTGCTGGCACTAGTAAACTTCGTGCATTGTGCTTTTAACAATGTGGTGATTGTCGACACGCTCTTGCGTCCTATCTGCACTCGCAACACTCTGATAAAGATATTCTTGATCTCAAAAGTTCACATCTTGGTTAAATAAAAAATTTTTAAAAGAAAAAGTTAGCATGCGTTTTTGCCAGCTAGAGGCCCCCTAGTGGGCAATGAAGGTACTGCACAAGGGTCACAGTAAAAAACACAAATTCAGTTTGAAATTTTTAGATTTTTATATGTTAGTGAATTACACATGGTAATATAAGGTGGATATTAAACATTACTCTGACCTATATTTACTGCTGTTGTATTTAAGTTTGGGAATGGCTGGCAAAGCCCAGAAGTTTGGTCTAAATCCAGACACCCTCTGCACTCGTGGTGTCACAGCATAAGAAAGCTGACATTTTTGAGCTGTGCTAATGGAAATCTGACATTCCCTGGCAACACACCATATTCTCCATATTCTGGTACAGATCTTTCAATAGACTGGTGACTTTTTAATTGAAAAAACATGATTAAACTCACAGTATTTAAATACTGCCACTCAGTCTAAACACTAACAGAAGATGATACTTTCCTTTGCAGATGAGACTTGAACTCGGGTATAAATCCTGTTAATACACAAGGTGTTGTATTCAGGTTTCAATCACTTGTTGTTTAGTTAAATATAGCACTGTGCAAAAGTCTTCTATGGATCTTGGCTGCCTGTTGTTCTGTTCTCTGTCAAGAGAAGATGGATAATGCTGAGGTCCAGGCTCCCCTACATCACATAAACATGAGATTAAGGAATTGTTTTTCCAAAGTACCCTTTTTAAAAAAAACAAAAACAAAAAACCTTTAAGAACCAATTATTTTTGATTCAATCTCAAACTAAAACACGTTTCCCATGTTACAGGTCAGGTTTGAAATTTGAGGCATTGACCAGAAACACAATTGTTTTACCTTTTTCATGAGGGAATGCAGTGTAGCTGTTTGTCTTTAAAAACAGAACAATAGAGGCCAATTGTTGGTACAGTAGTCCCAGTGAGACAAAATATGAAACAGAGGCAAATCAATGGCAAATAATGTCATCTTAGAAGGTCATACCTGGACCTTTTGACTTTGTCGATACAAACACACACTTGTGAACACACACCATAATTACAGCAACATAGTAAAACGCACACAAGCCATCTGACATCTGTATAACATTTCTAATGATAAAATGACACACAAACTGCAATAATAAACTTACACACACCTGCACTTTGTCTCTCTGTGCCTCCCTCACATGTAAACTCTGCAGGCTACTAAGCGGTATTAAACCTCCCTGCCTGGCCACGCTGTGGTTTCCCTGACGCTAAGTGTCCCTCTCTCCTCCCTGCCCGGGGTGAGCAAAGGAGAAAATAAACAACTAAAGAGACAAACAGCAAGAGCCACTTAGAGCCAGTTAAAGCCAAGGCTCCTTCCCACAGCGAAGCACTTCCCTAGGGCTACTGATGTCTGCCTGCCACGGTGGGAGACATCCGGATAAAGAGACAGAGAGAGAAAGAGAGTCTGAGAGGGAAGCGGAATGAGAGAGGAACACAGAGAAAGGTTAAGAAGAAAAGCTTCAAATGGAGAGGAGAGAAGAAGATGGGAAGAAAGAGGGCAGGAAGGATAGAATCTCTCACTTTTGTTCTCCTCTGAAGCACACTGAGCATCCCATAAGGCGAGGCGAGTCGCCCTCATGAGTAGTGGCAGTAACCTGTGGAGAGGAGACACTGATCTGAATAGAGCCTCGCTGATGAGCTAAGACACACATCTCTCCCCGCTGTGGGTAGTGGGCACAAACTTTCTGCTTTACACTCATTGTGAAGGACTAGATTTTTTTTAAAAAAAATTAGCACATAAATCCTTCAATTTTTTTCTTCAGCTAAGAATGTCATGCTTTTCAAATCCCATGTAATGGGTTGAAGTTTTTAAGTGTTGAAGTACTTTTTTTTTTTCAAAAATTTGATTATAAAGTTTACATTTTTTATCAGCATAGAAAAATGGCACTGGTTAATATTTATTTAGCGGCGACAAGTTATCATGCATTTCTTTGTGTTGACTGGCTTCACAGTTCTGCCATGCCTTATTGCTTATAGCTGGCATAACCCATATGGAAAAGAAATAGTAAAAACTTATATGATTTACTCATGAAAGTGGCCACTTTCTCATTACTTTCATATATTGTTTTAGTAAGTATCCAAAACATACAAGTTTCATTTATATAATTTTTCAAGGGATCTTATATCTGTTTTCACTCTTGTATGCTTTTCATACAAGTTTCACACAAGACAGATACAAACTTTATAAGATTTATATATATCTTTTCCATAGGGGAAAGGTGCTAAATCCATGAATATATCACCTATTTTAGAACATTAAAGTGGACATGAAACACTGCATGTATAAAGGTTCATTTACACCATAGCGCACTGCTCTCAAAACAGTCTGCGAAGCTGGATTTATGAAATAAGTGTTTAAAGCTAAAGTTTTTAGAACATGTTTAGCGCCATCTTGTGCCAGTATAGAGCGTAAAAGTGTGATGTCACCGAGTTGGTTGGCTGGGCGCAGTTAATAGACTTACATTAGTTTATGTTAGCTAACCAGTGACAAAACTCTGTCACTCAGTGGACAACGTGAATTATTCTTAGTTCCCTTGTTTTCCGTTATCAGCTCTGTCACTAGTTTGCTAACATAAATAAATAACTAAAGTAACTCTATAGCCGCAACCAACCGACCAACCAATCCAGTGACATAACCTTTTGAACTGGTACGAGATGGTGCTAAACATGTTCCAAAAACTTAACCACATATTTCTTAAATCCAGCTTCACAGACAGCTGTTAAATCTCTGTCTGTTTTTGAGAGCAGGGCTCCATTCCGTAAAATAGCCTTTATCCATGTAGTGTTTCATGTCCACTTTAATATGTGTTGGTGTAAAAGTCTGAATTTTAAGGATTTTTGGAAATAATCAAAGGGTCCATTGTCCTCATCTAACGTTAAGTGAAACATTTTATTCTACTAAGGGTTCCCATTTTAAGGGTTATTAAAATATATAGCAAAGTATTTAAGAACCTATTGTCACGATCATCATTATTGTCACTCACAGCATTCTGACATTTCATCAGGACATGATGGCGTCACGTTTTAAAGCTCCTTAGCTTTAAAGTGTTTTAAGCTTAGAACACTATAAGTGCTTGGCCACCTACACATTACTGCTAAACTGACTTGTTGCCACAGTGGCATCCACAGTCAAATTCACAAATGTTTTTAAAGACAGATTGCATGGCTAGGTGCTTGATCTTACACACGTGCCTTTAACACTTTGTGTATGACTCACTAGCATTAATAATTTGTAGCAAACAACCTGTGTTATTTGTTTTTTGAACAGAATTTTTAATGAAATATATCACTTTCTATTTCTCTTTTATTTTGATTAGAATGAAGATTTAAGACTGGATGGGCCCCATTGGATTTTCTGTTTTTTAAGTGGGCTGTAGCACTCTTTGAAAGGGTGGAGAAGCTTGTACCGGTGTTTTTGTGTGTTTGCCTGCAAACTCCAACTACATGATCAGGAGGTGAGCAGTCAAAGTTGTCACACAGTTATACCTTAAGCCCCTGAAGGCTCTTATCTATATCTGATATTATATTGCTTAGCAAGTACCTACCAACGGGCTAAAGCAGTGACTACAGATATATGCTCACAAAAGTATGGGGCAAGTTCAGATTGTATAGAGAAATGCCGTGCATCCAGAGGTGATATTCTAAGTTTCGTATGTAAAACTTTGTATTCAGTCATGCATGTTAAAATTTACCACAAGTTTCTACGCCTGTCACTTTAAAAAAATATAACTTTTAGAAATCCATTGATTCTTTCTGATACAGTCTGTATTCTGTTACCAGCAACCACGTAGCAACAGACTAAAAATGATTATTAGCATTTATGAACCTTGAACACCTTAAAAAAAAGCCTTGTATCATTTAATTTTCACAGCAAACAACACTGCACATCGTACTAGTCTTTGAAATGTAACGTGTACGGGTTGTGACCAACGTCCATATGAGCCAAGTAAGGATTGAGGTTGTGTTGCATTTGTAGTGGGTGAGAGAATTTGTACTTAATTATATGTAGGGGTTTAACTAAACCAATTCTAGAAATAAGATGCTGTTCAGTATGTTTAACTTTGGACATTTCAAAATACCATGAAAAAAGAAACCTTGTCATTTAGTGTTCAAACTTCCAGGCAATTGGATTCTTTGATTTTAAAAGCTCTTTTCACAGATACTTTTTAATATTAACTTTCTAGTTAATTAGTCAGATCATTTTCTCATCTTTCCCTCTTCTCTGTCGCTTCCCATTCTTCTTCTGTTGTCTTTCTCTCGTTTCATGCTTTTTCCATTATCTGCTCTCTGCACTTAGCCTTGTTTTCACCATTCCCTCCTTCCCTCTCCCTTCCCTTTTGTGTCCCCCTGACTGTGAACCCAAAGGTCACCTCTCCCCTGAGGCCCTGTTTACCTGAGCCACTTCCCTCTTTTTGACATTCAACTACTTAGAGACAGAAGGAGAAAAGGGAAGAACAAATTTAGCAATTCATTGCTCAGAGGTCGGTCGCTCTCCAAAACCTTAACAGGTATTGAAAAAAAAAATGTCAGTTTTCTGCCAAAAGCTTTAATCACCAAAAAAAAAAAAAAAAAAAAATCTAAAATAATGGCTCTAGAAATCTGTTTCAGCATGGCCACATCTTCCTTTTCCAGGCATTTTGCCCCAATGTTCAACATTCATACAATGGAAATCCATCATCTTTAACCTTAGACAGAAGCAAGCAAAGGTAATTCTCTGGTCAAAAAAAGTCTCGAGCTCACGTAAGAAATGATGAATTTAACCTTTTTCCTTTCAGGCAGTAGAAATGTTGATTCAAAAGTGATATTAGCTAGAAATTTAACAAAAGGTCATACTGTAATGCCTCAGGGATGTTTTCAAGGAAAACATTTACATGAAGCTAAGTGAAGCTCCGTCCGCCTATAAGCAATTAGGAGACACTTTTCACTTTTGAAGAGTTTCTAAATTTTAAGGGTGTGTTATGAAAAAAAGAGAAAAGCTGGAGTGGCTACTTGAAAAATAAATCAACCTTGGATAAAAACATACAGCAATACCTCCTAGGATGTCATGTATGTGCGCATTATGCACAAGTAGCTTTGTCCATCGCTCAGGCCCGACAAGTCGTCCTGCTTTGTTTAAGAAGTGCTTTTAAAAATGTGTGATTTGGAAATGTAAATAACTTCATAACCTTTCTTTATGCATTAATGCACAGAGAGTATAAGAACACTTGTCTATGAAGTACGTAACCTGGATATTTTCAGATAACTGCAATCACTCGTGCTACTGTTCCTCTCTAATCATCTCCACAGCGTCTGTAACCTTCCAGAACATGCAACGCCAGCATGCGTGTCTTCGCTGTCACTTACACAGCTAACAGTGTGTGTTTATGTTGAGGGTTATGCATGCTGATGGTGACCCAGACCCCCACAGAGCCTCCCACCCCTCAGACCCTCCCCCTCCCAGGGCGAGGGCAGCAGGATGGGGTCAAACAGACAAATCTATCCCTCCTGCTCCATGGAGGCCTGCCCAGGGCCATTAGTATCCATTACCAGGAGGCACGGACACGCCACAGCCTGTGGTGCTTGTTCTCCAGCGCACACACATACTCGCACACGCATACTGTCAGCTAGCATGCAGCATATAAACAAGCATAATTAGACAATAAAAGCATGAAACTCATGCATTCGCACACGTATACAATTAGGCACTCAGATATTAATGAGCATGAAAGCGCCAAGAAATCCACACACGGGCAAACACACCTGACAGTGAAGCAGGCGTCCAGCAGCTTGCCACAGAGGTCCTCACTTCAAACAGACATTCTCAGAGGGGATGACCTTCTGGGAGTCTGTGGGGTGTGTTCATGTGTGTGTCTGTGAGTGTGAGAGGCTGATGAAGGAATTTAGAGCTGAACGGGCCACAAACAGTATGCACATAACTATCTGCTAAAAAGATGCAAGCTAAATGATTATAAATGGGCTGGAAGTTTTTAATGTTTGCTTAATAGAAGCATGAAAATGTGAACGAAGCATGAAAGAAGAATCAAATATTAGAAAAGTGGGAAGAAAGAAGTTTAGAAAGAGCCAGAGGAAAGATTACTGAGTCGTCACTGCATCCTTGGTTGCCCTCCGTTCACCGGCTTTTCCAACTAGTGTGTCGGTGTCTGTCGTGTCAGCTGTGGCTGCCTAACAAGCTTTATCCTCAACACCCTATTATCTAGAGCATGGCAACTGGCCCATACCTGCAAGGTGTGTGTGTGTGTGTGAGAGAGAGAGAGATTCAGAGCGTTGCAGCTGTGTCATACCTGCAAGCGTCTTCGGGACACTTTCCTCTTGTCTAATGGTGCAGAAGAGGGGGATTGTGGGAGAGGTGAAGGACGAAACTGATATCTTCTTCCTCCCTCTTGTCTTTTCCCCTCCCATGTGTGAGGGAATGGTGGTGTGGATGTTTCTTCTTGCCTCCTTAGAGGGCACAGAGGAGATACGGTGCCAGAGGCCGAGCGCACACATGAACAGCTGCTTGCATGAATGAATGCGTTCAGAAGACACACGTTAGGAATGTCAAGGACATTTCTTACTTATCCTGCACGACGCTTGATTAAAAGACGACAAAAGCAACCATCAAATATTGATGATCTGCAAAAATGTAGGCAGTGGCTCATTTGTAAATGCCGTAATTCTTTTTAATGTCCAAACACACTTTATGTGTGATGTCCCTAAAAATTTCACTAAGGTTAGCATTTTCTATACCTACATGCACACACAATTACGGAGCAGTGCTTTTATTGCATGTACACACACAACCGCATACATATATAGTGTGATGTATATATTTTGCTATTTTAGTTTGCTGTAAGTTTGCTATAAGTTCTTGCAAATTTATTAACATTTAAAAACTAAAATTTAACATGTACGTAAGTATTTAACCTTTGCCCAATAACTTGTTGAAGCCTCAAGTATGATGCTAAAAGTTTGGCATTCCTATTTTTGGGCTGTTTCACCCATTACTTCTTTGCAGAACCTCTCAAGCTCCATCAGGTTGGATGCTCAGTGTCGGTGCACAGATCTCTTCCAAGATGTTCAATTAGGTTCAAGTCTGTGTCCTGGCTGGGTCATTCAAGGACATCAAAGAGTCGTCCACAAGCTACTCCTTTGGTAACTTGGCTGAGGGTCATTGCCCTGTTGGAAGATTAACCTTTGCCCCAGTCCGAGCAGGTTATCATCAAGGATGTCTCTGTACATTGCTCATACATGCCAACCCTCCCGATTTTTCTGAGAGAATCCCGAATTTCAGTGCCCCTCCCAAAAATCTCCCGGAGCCACCATTCACCTGAATTTCTCCTGACTTTCCACCCGGACAACAAAAATGCAAAACCATATCCCAGAATTCATAGCGCGGCCCAGCCAATTCCAGTTTCCAACAATGGCGGCAGCTACTTAGTTTTTATATTACCCTTATTAGTCTTTCTGGGTCACAAAATAAACTTTTAGCATATTTTCAGGCGAGAATGTAGCTGTGTAAACTTCAAATATCTGAGCCGGCGAGAACAGCGAACTCCCGGCACATCGTTTTCAACCCCCCGCGGTCTTTCACTACTCAGGTTGAACATGATATACAAGTCACTTAGATAACCTAAAAATGTTATTGTTTGACTTATTTCAGTGCTTTATTTGTTCGTGAGTAAATCGGTTTGGCTGAGATTAAAGTTATTAGATTAGATTAGGTTAAATAAAACTTTATTAATCCCTCGGGAGGGTTCCTGAAACATGTGATAAATGATCATGGCAAAGGCCAGGAATACTTATGTACATGTTATATTTTTATTTTCTATAAATTTCCAAGAATTTCAATATTTGTATTTTGTATGCAGAACACTGAGGTAAAGAATTAGTCTCTAATACTTTTATAAAAAGCAATGTGAATGGTTGCCAGATGCACATCAAACAAATCAAACAAATTTTCAGATTAGCTCATAATGCTTTTGAAGTGTATACAACATTTATGTCGAAATACGGAACATGCGTACATATATTCTTGATCCAAGCACTGAGTGAAAAAGTTTTCTTCTGGTCTAAAGACAAAATTGAAAATCTATATTCTTTACTTCCTAAACTGAGATCTGTTTAATACCAGTGTATCCTACGAACATGTCAAAGTGAATCCTCTCAGCTTATTGTTTGCTTTTCTCATACATTTTTGACACTGCTTCTTCTATTGGTCAACAAACCTCTGAGATGTGTATTGATATTACAATCCTGATGTTTTGTTCTTGGGTAGACTTTGTTGTAGTTTTGCATATCAAAAGTATGCATGTCATTAACCGAGACAGCCAAATCATTTATTTATTTAGATTTAGATACCCCCTGTGTTGCAGGTAGAACATTTGTGCGCTGCAGACTACTGACATCTCAAATGTGGTTTTAAAGAACCTCTCAGAGTAAAGAAATGAGATAAGAAGGGTAAAATAATTAGTGAATTACTTGCAGTAACAATTTTAAAGCGCTTGAACCAAACACACTGATGCAAAGAATCAAAGTATACACCATCAAATGGGTTAGATCTGCTGCTACAGGCACGAAAACTACCTGTGAATAAAAATCAGGGTGATGATAATTTGGAGAAAAACACCAAGGTAAAGGCAGGTAGCGCTTGATGCTTCTCATTTATGCGTTCTTGTTCTTTGCCATCCCTCCTTTCTATCTCTCTTTCTTCCTTCTCTTCGCTCACCGTGACCAGAAGAAGTTCTTCTGCACTGGTGCCCGTCCACTCATCCTTCCAAGCAGAAAACCCTCATGTGCACGCACATATACACACATGCAGACCAACAATCCCCCACCTACTTACACACACCTCCAAAGCACATACACACATTCACCTACCTCCCACCCACCCCACACACACACACTCTACATGCGTACACACTCGCCACCGGCCACACCAGCGGAGGCCTTAGGGCTCAGCCATCTGCTGCCCACCCAGCCCATCTCCCCCCCTCTGTAGTACCCACCTTCCCAACATATGCAGCCCTTGCCCTGGGTAAGGTGGCAGGGGCACTGGCCCTAGCCCTGGCCAAGAGAAAGGGGTGAAGGAGCACATATGTAGCCCAGACGGTGTGTGTGTGACCGCGAGGGGAGGAGGGAGGGGAGAAAAGACACAGAGACAAATCAAGGATTAGATGGCTCTCTCCTTGAATCTCTACATCTATTTCTCGCTCTGTCTCACCCATATGGCTTGTTTCTTGCATGTTCACACCAGCTCAGCGACCACCAAGGTCGCACCCTACAAAGGGCTAGTGAGGCCTCAAGCGAGGCAGCTGAGAATGAAGCAGGGAGAGGTAGACATGGCGAGAATGAGGGGGGCAGGAGCGATGGTGGGGGTTGGCATTGTCGCTGAGACACCTCCTTTTTTTTCGCACCCCCCTTTTTTTCTATCCTTCATTTCCTCTGTCTGTCTCTTCCCTCTGTTAAATCTTGCCTCGGGGCATTCTCCACCACAAAAGGCAGGGGGAAAAAAACGAGTGTGGCACTTTCATCCTCCCATCATCCCTTCCATCCATCTACCCGACCTTGTGTCTTTACAGATAAGATGTGTGTATGTGTGTGTTTGTGTGTGTGTGAGTGTGGGGGGTGCAAAACAAGTGATGTGACAGCAATGGTGGGCATTTTGTTTCAACGCTAACATTAATTACATTGACTATTCCAAAGTCGTCCATATTTCATGAGCATTCTTTTGCATGCGGGGGCAATGCACCACTCACCTATTCTCTTTAGTCTTCCGGTGCCTCTTTACACGTTCCAGGAAACCCAGTGCTCCTGTCAGTATCGGCTTAGGTTAGAAATCCAACAGGGAATTGGGCCAAAAATACTTTGGAAAGCTGACAAAATGCTGTTGCGGTAACTGTAGTGGTCCAACTATTTTAAAGTTCAACTTTATGTGGGAATAATGCAACATTGTAACTGCAGTTAAAATGCAACATTTTTATTAATGTTAATGAAAAAAAAATGTTTTTGATAAATGTTATCGTGTATTGTTAGTATGTCAGTTTGTGGCTAACAATAGCAGCAGACGCACTCTGTTGGCTGCAGAGGAAACAGTAACAAATCCCTGATTATGTGTTGGCAGGAAAAAAATATGAGTTAATCTCCACAGCAAATAATAACCAACAAAAAGGGTTTTGGGACCATTGTTTAAAATCTTCACGTTTAGTAAAGCTACTATTTTAAGTATTTATTAGCCTACCATGCTGTCTCCTTCACCTCTCTTATGCACAGTCCATTGCTTTGGATGATTGACCTGGTTGCTCCTCGCAGCTTCACCTTTCCACCTGTCTCTCATTCAGTCACGTGTTTTGTCTTACTTCTACTGATTTTCATTCCTCTTCTCTTCAGAGCATGCCTCCACCTTTCCAGGCTCTCTTCCGCTTGTTCCCTACTTTTACTGTGATCCAAACATCACAGTCATGAAAACTCCAGCGTGACCTCATCTGTCAGCCTGTCCATGGACATTGCAAAGAAAGTTTCTCAGAGCCAATCCCTGATTAATTCCACCCCCACACTGAAGCCATCTGTCATTCCTACCGTACTGTACCTACCTCACCTCTGTCTCACTGTCCTCAAACATGTCCTGCACCAGCTCACATAGTTCTCTGTCACTCCTGACTTCCTCATGCATCACCATTGTCCCTCTCTTGGTATTCTATCAACTGCTCGAGATCCACACACAGAGTGTAATTCCTTCTGCCCTTCGCTAAACTTCTCCATCAACACTCTCAAAGTAAACATCACATCTGAGGTGCTGTACTGCTGCTCACTCACCATCACTCCTTCTAAATCTAGCTTCGGCAACTCTTTCCCATAGCCTCATGGTGTGGCTCATCAGCTCTATCGCTCTGTAGTTACTACAGTTATGAACATCTGCTTAGGTCCATATAGTATGTTGAAAACCTCACAATTAAGACTGAAGAGAATGTAATTTGTCAGTTTGCTTGGGAAGAAATTAACAGTGATTAGCAGTGTAAGGTG
The DNA here is from genome assembly GCF_036321145.2 of Pelmatolapia mariae. Lineage (NCBI taxonomy): Eukaryota > Metazoa > Chordata > Actinopteri > Cichliformes > Cichlidae > Pelmatolapia > Pelmatolapia mariae. The sequence continues at coordinate 22,669,714 of NC_086246.1, read as the reverse complement.
CTGTAAGTGCCATGAAAGTAAATTTTATTTTGTATAAAACCTCTAAGCAACTCCAGACTCTAGGAGAGGGTCATGAGCTGCTATGAATGTCCATGTATGAAAGTTTTTTGGCAATTCATGCAACACTGTGAGCCTATCTTCCAGATATTCAAAAATCATTTGTAAGGGAGTGTAAGGATATGTGTCTAGGAACAGCACCTCAGCCTCTGTCATTAACATCAGCACGCTAGCTGTGCACCAGGAGCTTCATGGCATGGGTTCCATGGCCAAGCAGCTCCTCTAAGTGTAATGTGTAGATCGCCCAGATCCTTTGTAGACATCATATAAGTTGTTTCAAAGTTCCACTGTAAGGTTAATACTTTTCCGTTATTACACCATTAGATGAAATTTAGTTCCTCTTTTTCTCTCTGACAAGGTGGTAAAAGAGAAATTGTGAAAAACATTAAGGTGGTACATAGATGTGGAGAAAAAAAGGCAAGTTGGAAATAATTGTGTGTATGTGACAGTTGCGGTGTGTTGTTTGTGCACATGCGTGTGTGTGTGTGTGTGTGTGTGTGTGTGTGTGTGTGTGTGTGTGTGTGTGTGTGTGTGTGTGTGTGTGCGTGTGTGTGTGTGTGTGTGTGTGCGCGCGCGCACTGGCTGCTTCTGATGGATCAGTGATTAAATAAATCATAGTAACCTTTCCTGTAACCTTTCCCCCTCCCTCCCCGGCCCCTGTATGACATTACAAGACCCACACAGATTAAAGACTCTTCTCTTCTCCTTCATCTCCCCCTCTTCCTACTGTAAGTTCCCCCTCCTTATTCTTCATCTTTTTTTTTACATAACTCTCTGTCTCGCTTCCTTTTTACTTTGCGTAGTTAAATAATGTCACATTAGTATTACACAAATTGCTCTTCAATCTTTTATAGTAAATATTAAAGGCATATCCCAAAAACTGAAACGTTTCGTCTTAAGAAGTCCCTTTGATGAGTGACGAAACATTTATCTCACTGAAAACGCTACATCCAGATGAACAGAATCAACTTTTTTGGATTTCCTTACCTGGATGATTGAGCATGCACGAATACATTAAAAAATATATAACTTACTTTTATTACTTTATTTATTTTATTCCTTTATATTATTTACTTTTGTTACTTTATGTTACTTGAATAATCAGACCCCGTCTTATCTTAATGACCTTGTAGTACCATATTACCCCATTAGAGCACTTCGCTCTCGCACTGCAGGCTTACTTGTTGTTCCTAGAGTATTTAAAAGTAGAATGGGAGGGAGAGCCTTCAGTTTTCAGGCCCCTCTTCTGTGGAACCAGCTTCCAGTTTGGATTCAGGAGACAGACACTATCTCTACTTTTAAGATTAGGCTTAAAATTTCCTTTTTGCTAAAGCATATAGTTAGGGCTGGACCAGGTGACCCTGAATCCTCCCTTAGTTATGCTGCAATAGACGTAGGCTGCTGGGGGACTCCCATGATGCATTGAGTTTTTCCTTTCCAGTCACCTTTCTCACTCACTATGTGTTAATAGACCTCTCTGCATGAATCATACTTGTTATTAATCTCTGTCTCTCTTCCACAGCATGTCTTATCTTGTCTTCTTCTCTCACCCCAAACGGTCACAGCAGATGGCCCCGCCCCTCCCTGAGCCTGGTTCTGCTGGAGGTTTCTTCCTGTTAAAAGGGAGTTTTTCCTTCCCACCGTCGCCAAAGTGCTTGCTCATAGGGGGTCATACGATTGTTGGGTTTTCTCTGTATGTATTATTGTAGGGTCTACCTTACAATATAAAGCCCTTGAGGAGACTGTTGTTGTGATTTGGCGCTATATAAATAAAATTAAATTGAATTGAATTGAAATTAATATTATTTACAACACTTTGTGTTGTTTTTATTTTTTTTTCCCTTTTGTTACTTTTTTACTTACTCTATGTTACTTACTTTGTTTTTTGTTACTTTGTTATTTTAATTGTATTTTTAATACTGACTATCTCTTTAAGCTTTATCCTTTTTAACCACCTGAGTGTGGAGACAGCATTCTTCATATGGGAATAACAAAATGATGTTGCATCATTTTTACATTGTAATAACAAGGTATCGTGTTTGCATCACAGTGACAGCGTAACAACCAACGTTTAACAAGATAATGTCTTAACTGTGGTTAGGTAGACCTCTGAACCCCCACAAGCAAAGCGGTTCCTTTCTTTTAGCATTAATCTGTGTGTGGTTGTCTGTGTGTTTTTATGATCTTTAAGATCTGGAGGTTCAAACGGCTATTCTCACCACGCCTTGCCACTGAACTCACCAAGAGGTCGCTGAGACACCACAATGTGCATGAATGTGTTCATACAAGTTAAGTGTGTTTGTGTGTGTGTGAGAGCTGACTCCCTGATCTCCTGCTCTAATACCCTGAGGACCTTTGGTTCCTTAACTGTAGGAGGTCCTAAGCAACCCACCCACACACCCACATAGAAATGCACACTGTGCACACATGCTCACACATCTTCATAGGATATCAAAGATTAGACATCAATCATTCTCACCTCTTGAAGTCTTGAAGAACGAGCACCTCATATGAAAGGTCAGCACACACCTGGAGAGTTAGATGAAATCAATATGCAATGATGAAGGCGAGGTTGAGGGAAGAGGTTGGTAAAAATGATGAAAACAAAGAGGCAGAAATAGTAAATACAAGCAGAAGGAGAAAATCTTTAGTCATTCTTTTACAAACTTGCAGATAACTTGTCTGACTCACATTAATGGTGGCTTTCAGGGAGCTTTTCTATGCTTTTGGTGGCCAAAGAAGAAAAAAACTGTCAGTCAGTTTTGGGTGAAATTTGGCAATACCAGCTCATGCGATAGATTTGCAGGTCTAGACTGATGCAGAGCCACCACACATGCTCTAACTTGAGATGTTTGCGGAACTCTACATAACAGATCAAACACATTGCCACTTTTTCCACTTCGTCATAACTTTTAATTACAGGTGCATCAATAATAGATGCATTTCTCTTCTGCTGGTTTGAACTTTAGAGCCTTTCTGTTGTGCTGAACTTTGTTTGGCCTGGAGTGGCGAGTAACTGATTGAGATAGGAACAGGGAGGCTTATCTCTGAATGCTTGGTGTTCGGATACGTATGATGTCAGACCAGTTCTCATAATGCTTTCTAGGCTGCGTGTACTGATAAGCTTTGGGATCTGGAGAAGGTAGAGACATACGTAGGTAGCACACAAGACACAATTGAAATTGGAGCAAGAGAAAGGGCCAGTTTGTGTTTGTTTGTTCAAGTGTGCGCTTGCGTGTGTGATGTTCTTCTACTCTGAGCCTACTTTAGCTCACCGTACTCCCTGAGCAGTGACCGGAGCACTAAGCCCCCCGTCCAAGCACTTGGAAACTGGAACGAGGCGAGGAGAAAGAGAGGATGGATGGGAAAGAAAGAGAGCGATGCGATGGGGGAGAAAAAGGATGGAGCGCAAAGAAAGAGAGGACAGGAGAAGAGTGGAGGCAGAGACAGAGCAGCAGCACATGGAACGGCACAAAACGGAAAGAACTGACGATCGAATGGAACCAAACGAAAGGAGGAGAAGTGTTGGACTGAGGGATGAGAGGGAAGGCGAAGCCACCTCTTCTTCTCCCTCTCCTCTTCTCGTCCTTTCTCTTCCCCCCCGTGAGAATGTGTGTGCGTGTGTGTGTTTTCTTCCTCGTCAGATCTGCCACGCTTTCATTCGCACACAAAGACGGCACGTAGACATACCTGGCACAGGGGGACGTGAAGGAGCTGGCAGAGGCGCGTGTATGTGAGAAAGAGACAGATAAAGAGACACTGGCTCACCTGCCTGGCAGAGAAGGGTGCCTGTTAGAGGATGGCCTGTCTGTCTGAGATGTCCCACTTAACACTGACACACACATGCACACACATGCTTAACCCACTCAACACTTTCTTTTTTTCGTTGTTGCTGCTCTCTCCTCCCCAGTCTCTTTCATGATATCACATATTTAAATGCACACTGCATCTGCTTGACATTACTGTCTGAGTGCAAATATTGTAGTTATCAATGTTTTGATATACATGTGAAATCAATTTAAAATATATAGTTCCTGCCTCAGGATCTGGTGACTTTTCAAATACCATAATCATCAGGTTAAGATTCTAATTAGTAAATATTAAAGTATAGTAAATATAATTGCTAACAAGTCAAACTTTTACCGGGTCTCAATTTGGACATGACCTGTGATTATTGACAACTATTTATGCTAACATGCTCAGGTGAGTAGCCTCTCGGTCTCTGCCTCCTGCTCCTTTTTGCTTTCCCTTTCTGGTCTCAGCATTTCATGTTCTCCATAAAACAGACCATGAGTACCTATTCTGTCAGTGCAGAATAGGTTACTTGTCAAAGATGGGAAGTGTCAATTTGGATATATCCTTGGATACATTTTCAAGAGCGAACAAGCGGGACCCTGAGGTGTCAGTGGCAGAGAGGCAAATCTCATCCTTCTGGAAAGAACTAAAATGATTTCTTGGATTCTTCAACTTCTACAGGAGATTCATGTGGAATTAGAGCCAGGCAGCTACACCGCTCACCACATTCACCTCAACTTCTAAATCTTTCTTTGGGAGATTCAGATTCAGATCTCACTGTCCCGGTTCCCTGATGAAACCTGATGCTCTTTACTGTCAGTTTTCCTCAGAAGATGACTTCTAAGTTAAACTGGACCGTGGCTCTGTTGGATCATCTCCTCTTCAGTCCACTCATGAGTTATCCACTGGGCCCACACCTCAAAATTTGCCTGGTATCACAGGATAAGTCACACCATCACCCTCAACACTTTTTTGTGGCTATTCCTAGATAAGAATGTGACAGAATATGTAGCTGCAACTAGAAATAAGAACAGCTCTCAACCACCAGCTGCTCTGCTCCAGTCTTTACCTGTTCCCAGACACCCTTGGTCTCATATATATTTCATTACTGGTGTTCCTCTTTCTGATGGTAATAATTTTAATGTCATCTTAACAATAATTGACAGATTCTGTAAGGCGGCTTACTTTGCAGCTTTAACCAAACTCTCCAATTCATATCTCAAGTAAAAAAATAAAAGAAATTAGCTACTTTCAGCTGCTCTGTTAGTCACCAGTTACCCTTCCTGATCTGTTCCCTAAAGGATTTATGTGTCCTTCCAGGAACAAACCCCGGATCTTTTGCTTGTTGAATAAATGTGTAAACCACTACACTGCGGAACCACTTCAACTCATATCTCAAGTATGGAAAGCTTTTTGTGAGGCACTGGGAGTGAATGTCAATCTATCTTCTGGGTTCCATCTGTAGACTAATGGTCAAACAGCAAGAGCAAATCAAGAGCTTGAAGCTGCTTTAAGACATGTAGTTTCCCCCAACTCTGCTTCCTGGAGTTTGGAGCCTTGATGGATGTCTTCTGCAGCCAGGCTTTGTCAACCTTCTCTTTTTCTAGTCCAGGAGGGAGAAGCAGTGGGATCCTCCATCCAGCATGATCTGTAACGCTGCCGCCGAGTCTGGAAACTGTGCAAAGCTACCCTCCTTAGAACTGTGGGCCAGAATCAGCACCTGGCAGATTGATGGAGGACCCCAGCCCTGCACTCCACCCAAGTCAGAAGTGTCTTCCACAAAATCTTTCTCCAATCCATCTTCCTCAGTTTTTTAAGGACAAGAAAGTCTGGGTCTGTGGAAGCAGGAGCACAGAAAAGGTCCATAGTTTGAGTCTCGTCTTGGGTCTTTCTGTGTTGAGTCTGCGTGTTTTCAGCTTCCTCCCACAGTCCAAAGATATGCATGGGTGAGCTGTGAATATGAGTCTGAATGGTGTCTGTCTGTCTGTGTTAGCCCTGTGACAGAGTGGAAGCCTGTCTAAGGAGTACCCTGCCTTTCACCCTTTGGCAGCTGGGATAGGCTTCAGACCCCTGCGACCCTGAATCGGATAAGCGTAAGAAAAAAAAAGTTGTTGAGTGCTTTTTAGTAGTATTTTAACAAGAGTTTTATCACTGGCAAGAAAAATACTTCAGAAGGCACAAACAAGGCCATTTAGTAAATGATTGCAGCACTTAATAAAAAGGAACTGAGTTAAACGTGATTGATTCATTCTCACAGGGAGAGATTTATTTTTGTAATACAATTTATGTGCACATAATTTCCTTTCCTTTTTGTTAAGCAGAAGAGTTTTTTTTTTAAAAAAAAAACATGGGGCGGGAGAATTGGCTAAAAAGTCAAATTGCCACCCAACAGCTGCAGCAGAATGAGTTTTGACGCCGGAGTGAAAATGTGTCCATGCTAAAGAAATTGGAGGGGTCTGCAATGCAACACAAACAAACAATAAACAAGGAAGCAAACAAATTGACGCACACACGAATAAGCACACACACACACACGCGGCAATCGGCTATGCTGCAATTAGCTTGTTTTAAAGGAAACAAATAACAGTAATTTCAACAGAACAGCAGCCATAACAATTCACCCCTGGAGGGGATCAGCAATTTGAACACACACACTGGAGAACAGGATACATTCACACACAGGGATCCACACACACACACACACACACACTGTCAAGTATGCGCATGCAAGTGCAGTCATATTCAAATCCAGCAGACAGACAGACACACTCACGATGCACATGCATGCTCAGACACACACACACACACACGCACACACACACACCTCCATTAAGTGTACTTGAGAGCGGCAGAGAGGGTCAGCTCAGTGTCTGAGTTATTACGCTACTTTGTTCTGCCTCAGTGGGAAGGCTGCACCCCGCACACACACATGCACAAAAAGAATTATTATCACCCATCAACACTCAAGGTGCAAATATAAAAGGGTTGCTTTGATAATGGATTGAAAGAGATGAATAAAAGAATGGGTAAAAAAGAAAAAAGATGGATGAATAAATGCAGAGAGAGAGACAGAGAGAGAAAGTGTCTGGTAGCTGTTTCTTTGCTCATGTGCAGAAGTTTGCAGCTGGCTGGCGAAACTGCACTCCCTCTTTCTGTTTCCCCCACCTCTCCGTCCATCTATCTATCCCTTCCTCTCTGTCTGGGCATTCAACAATGGCACGAAACATCTGTGACTACCAGGTAATTACGGCTGAGCCAAAACAGTGGGCAGTGCCGCGCCGCTGAGCTACGACACCCCGCAATTAGTCCTGCATCTCCATCTCCCCTCGCTCTGCTGCTCCCCTGATGACCAGCGTATTATCTCTCTGAAGAGACCCGGGAGACAGAGGAGAGTGGAGAGGGAAAATAGACAGATGAGTGGTCTCAGAGGTACACGAATGATGGGAGAGGACAGCCACACCACCAGAACTGTCCATCCCAGCAAGTCATGTTTTCTCTTTCTTTGGCCTCCTTTGGATACTTTTTTTAGCAGTAGGTTCATAAAAAAAATGCCTTTTTTAAGCTATAATTTAACATGCACTTGATATATGGGTTTAATTGAACTTTGACACTCAAAATTAGAAGGCCTCACATCTCTGAGAAGTTTCAGAGAAAGACGGGATTGAGGAAATGCTGATTGTATTACTGTGTGATGAACATGGAGGAAAACAAAACAAAACAAAACAAAAATAAATGGTTGGTGTTTCCAGAGGGAGCTCAATGAAATCTGATAAAATTGCCTCAACTGATGTCAGTCGAGTCAGCATCAGTTCTGACAATTACAAGTTTTAATGAGGGGAAAAATGGGGGTGTGGTTTGGAAGAAGTAAGAATACCAGAGCCTCAAAACCAAAAACCAGCAGCAGCAGCTTGATTCTATAGTAGCCACTAATACTGTAAAGTATTAGTGGCTACTTCTATTCTTTCTGTCATACTGTATACTGCTACAGGGCTGGATCCTCACTGACCTCAAATAGTGTGGTTAGTGTATATAGAAGCTCAAAAGGCTTCGGGTCAGGCTTCAGATTCCTCTGAATGATAAGTTTAAGAGTTTTTTTCACTCTTGATTATGTGATTCTGTGGGTCATTTCGAGCACAGAGCTTTGGCTGAGAGGACAAAAGCCTCTCCCACCTACTGTTCAACACCTGTTGTTTGGAACTGACAGGTAGTCTTAGGGTATTTTTAGTTTAGTTCAGACTTGCAGCGTACACCTGGTAGCTGGCTCGGATCAATGTCAGATCATCATTTAGAACCGGACAGAGACCATCTAGGCGTGGCTGTTTTGTTCGACACCCAACTACAATTACGGTGTTCACATCTGCACAAATGAGCAACACTAAGCCAGAGAATGATTTAAACAGACTAAACAGCGCATATGTGAAAACACCCTTAAAGGGAGGGTGGCCTTAAAGGCAGACAAGATAAAATAGCTTGTTTCAGACAGTGGACCAACTGAAGGGCTTCTCCCAGACTTAGTAAAAGATAAATAAGGGTTCACAGGTACTTCACATATGTGCTAGTGTTTCATTATATTTTTGTGTGTTCACAATCAAAAACATCCCTTGCATGTCATTTCAGTTCCTGTTACACCCACCCAGCTTCGCAGTTCACCTGCACACCTGTTGCTGTTTCCCCATCAGTTCTGTGTTTTAAAGTCATACAGGGGTTTTGCCCGTTGTTGAGTCTTACTTTGAATTCTGCTAAAGTATTCATCTGCTCTGCCTCTCAGTCAGATTCTTACCTTACAGGAAGTACAGCGCAGTAGAAACTTTGAATCTTTAAAGCTCAAACTAAAATCTGGTGCATTGTAAGTTCGTGGCATGTTAGTGAAAAAAATCCTTAATCACACTTGTTTTGGAGTGGAAAACGTTTTCATTTTTAGTAAGTGTAAATTAACAAATGGTCTTATTCTGTAATATAACCAAGTCTGCCTGAAAACTTTGGAAAAGACTAAAAAATGATCCTTTAAGTCTGAATCTATCACAAGTGTTTTAACCAGGAGACTGTGCTTCATGTCCCATTTGGACACTTTATTCTGCTTTGGTTTTCTGGCTTAGGGATCAAAAAAACACTATTTTTAGGGTTAGAAAAATATGATTTGGATCCAGAACAGGTGTCACAGTGTGGTGACCTTGCTCATATCTCTGAGAAGTCATTGTCAGTGTTTGACAACCTGGAAACAAGGACAGTCTGACTGATTCGATCTTAACCAGAACATTCGTTCAGCCAATGTTACAGAACTTTAAACTTCTTTTTAAGCATTTTTAAATCTTAAATAAATTTATCTTCATATCAAAGTATGTTTGGCACTTGGATAAAAACATAGTTAGGCAGAAATGTCCTTGTTTTATCACAGCCCATATCCCATATAACTACCAGCATACAGGCCTTGTTAAATAAGGATCTAATCCTAACTAAGACAGGGAATGGAAGCAGTTGGGAAAACTCAGTAGTTTAACAGTTCAAATCCCAGGGGGCAGCTTCCCTCGCCTTCTCACATTTACCATCCACTGTGCCTTCATTACATGTTTTTGATGGGTGGGTGCACGAGCGTGCATACACATTAACACGTGTCATTATGTGTCTGCGTTAGCTCTCCCCTGTTTGCGCATTAGCTGGCTTTTGCATGTGCACCCCGAGTGCGTATGTGTGTTTCTGACTGCGGGTGCATTTTATGATGTGTACTTTTTTTCTCTTCTTAGTCCAGGAGTCCCCGTCAGGACCCCTAGGCTTCCCTGTGCCTGCCTGCCAAAAACGTCTGCATCTCCTGGACCCCCTCGAGGCAGGGGACAGCCAAATGTCACTTGGACCCTCTACAGAGTGGTGAGAGGAGGACAGGAAGAGGCCAGTGGGTAGAGGGGGGAGGGAGGGAAGAGGAGGAAGGAGGAGAGGGGGAAGAACTCAATCAGAGGGAGACGGAAGTTTAGGAGGAGATACCAGGATATGCGGCATGACCGAAGAGTCTCAGATGAAAATTGGGTGGAATTAGTGAGATCCTAATTGACTTATATAATAAATAAATGTAATATTAAATATTAGAGACTCTTGGAGCAACATTTTACAGTCAGTACCTCCTACATAAGGCATTTAACTGCAGTCTTTTAGATCCAAAATTCTCTTTCCAAGACCTTCCTCTTACATCTTTAGTTCAGTATATGGGGATTCTAGTTATGTGAACAAAAATGAACACCTCGTTATTACTAATATACATCACAAAGCTGGTTTTAGACCATTTAGATGTTCAGAGTTTATTTTGATAAGTTCTTAATAAAATCAATTATCTTTTACTGAGCTGCTGATCGGTTTTAATAAGTCCTTGAACTGATTTCTCACCTAGAGCTTTTTCCAGTGATTGTTTTTCAATTGTTACACGCTAATGCAACTGAAGGGCCTGTTGCTATCACAGATACATCCGTATCCATGTATATGTTGTCCAATATGCACAAATATAATACACATAAACAATCACTCAAAATTAACAATTTTCTCAAACTTGAACATACTGTTTAAACTGCCTGCGCATCTTTGTGAAAAATCGAGGGATAAAAATCGATTCTGTCTCAACTTTAACACATTTGGTTTCAAAATCATTTCTTAAAACTCATATTTTGGTAGTTAACACTCATGCGTCAGGTGTTTGAGCTTGCTTTTACATCCTTACTGACCAAGATCAATCAACATGTTTCTGAAATTATCGCTTACTCAGTAAAAAATGTATTTATCATTATTATTATTATTATTGGTATTATTCGATGTAGCAGGAGAGTACAATAAAAAAAATAGGGCATGAGGTTACTACCAGCATTAATGCCTGACCTCATACATACAGAAGAGGATTACAGCCACTGAAAAACAAACAATAAATACATATATAATATTTAGGTCATCCTTTGATTGAGAATTCTGAGGGGAAAAATTAATTCTGAACTCTCCCCCCAATTTTCACTTTAATAATATATTTTCTCCAAACTAGAAAAAAAGTCTAAATTCTAAGATTAGTCTTTTTTTCCCTGAAATGTTTCTTTAATCTTTAATCTCAGAATTACAATTGTTTTTTCTCAGAACTATTAAAAAAATTCAGAATCCTGAGAATAAAGTCAGAATTCCCTGAATAAAGTGTTATTCAGAATTCTGACTTTTAAAAAAATCAGAACTATGAAAAAAAAAAGAAAAGCCAGAATTCTGAGATTAAAGTCAGAATAATGGGGGGGGGGGAATCATGAGCCATATTATTTTCAGCGGCTCTAATCGTCTTCCATACTTACATCGCAGACATGTTGAAAACAATTTAAAGCCTTTTTTTTGCCTGATTAGTACCTGTCTTGATCCTTTTTAGTGTGTAAGTGATTACAAGTGATGGGATACTCAGCATCACATCCACAGTGCTTTAATATTTCTACTGAAGAAAACTCTTTCAGGTTGTTGTAAAAATGACACTTTTTTTTAAATTACTTTTTAAGAAATTCTCATTTCTTATCTCTTCCTCTTTCCTCTCAGCCAATCCCAGACTGCATGTGCTGTTTATGTGACTGTGTGCGCGTTGATCCCCGTCCTTGTATGGAAGACAAATAGAAGACAAGGACGAGATGTCCAGCTCCCTCACACACAGAACATTTATTCATACACTAGACCGAGAACAATATAAATTTCATCTTTTTTTAATAGAAAACACTTGGGTCAAGTGTGTCTGTATTAATGAAGTTTTTTTTTGTTTTTTAAACGCCTTATTTTGGGTTACAGCTGCAGGAATGAAAACACACACACAAAGTGTCTTGCTTACAAGTCTCATGTGTGTCCTGTCACATTGGGGGACATGCAGTATCGAACACGGATGAATACAAACAACAGAACGTCCTTCATGCTTTTATTCCTGATTGATATAACATCAGTGTATATTCTGCATTGATTATGGGTCAGGTCCTCTGAGGGAAAAAAGGAGAGAGACTTTTTATTTTAGTGAAGCAATAACTTCATAAAACCCGGATAACTGAAATGAGGTTGTGTAGTTTTTCTTATTAAACGCAGTCACATATCAGCTTAACTGAAATCTGTTGCAATCCCAGACCGTAGCCTTTAATAGGGACAGTCTGTCTGACAGAATTCCCGAATAACGCCACATCGTGGAAAAAAGACCTGCTAACTTAGGAATAGGAATTAGGAATAGGAATTAGGAATAAGAGCGAGCGTGTAATTAAACGAGTTGTCATTCATTTACAATCCAATGCATATTCAAGCAGGCGTGCACACGAGAAAAGAATGAACTGGCTGTAACTAGTAGCTAGCTCTCCAAACAGCACCTACACTGCAATTACTGATAAGAGATAGGTGCATGCGTGTGTGCATATATGTGTGTGTGTGGATCTGCTAAGTTAATGGCTGCGTGGACGCGACAGTCTAAATGTTTTCATCTGTAACGTTTTATCCCGGTTCAACTCACTCTGCCACTGTCACGCAGTAAACACACACTCGAGCAGCGAGGATGGAGGGAATGGGAAGAGGGAGAGAGAGAAAATTACCCGCCAGCTCAAGTTCATTTTCCACGCCAGGTAGTTTTCCAGAATTCTGAGAATTTTGTTCCACTTTTTTTGATTATCGATCGCTGTGAAAAAACAATTATGAGGAAAGCTGATGTTGGAACTGGAACTAATGGAGAGGAGCTGGAAGGATTGAGCAGACTTAAAACAGCGCACTGGGCCTTTCCATGGTGCAATTGAGCTACAGTTTTAAATATAATAAATCTAGTTAATGTGTGTGAATGGAATATTAGCGTCAGCGAGGTTGATCTACAGCCTGTGTTTGCATCAACGCATCTACGGTGCGTCATTTCCTGAGCTTTAAATCAAGAGGGTCAAGATCAGAAAAACATCTGCGGGTCGCCTGATGTGTCACACAGAATTCAGCCCCAGTCGTTTAACAGGGTGAAAAACACAGCTTTTAAGAGTATATAACAGTCTGATATTTCAAATATCCTCATTGGGTCAGACTTTTAACTTGTCCCCTTTGGCAGGAAGTTAGGGTTTTTAGATGCAAACTGAAATTCATTTTCTAATTCACATTAAGCATTTATCTGTTGTTGTTTTTTTCCCTCTTCCTGAATTACCTTTTTTTCCTCTATCTCTCTCTACTGAGTAACACAAAGGCCAACTCGTCAATACAAGTGAGGGACAGCAATGCAATCGTAAATGCCGAAAATCAGAAGAATTTGTTGGGTTTTTTTCTTCATTATGTGCCAGTAAAAGTGAATAAAATCAGCTATTAATGAAGCTATTCAAGACTAGGACTGGAGTAGCATTGCATACACACCCCTAAACACACACACACTCGGATGCTCACTGAGTGCAAAATATTTGGCGTTGCCAATAAAAAGTTGAATAGTCTGTCTGGAATTCAGTTAAGCAGCGTTTTTTAATTTCGTTTATATTTATGAAAATATGCACAATTAAAGTGTACAAAGAGCCTCTTTTCATTATGTTTATCAGCAAAGAATTCCTAATTAAGAAAAGGGGAGAGGCAGGGCATCATTATTAGGTGTTCACCTATCGCTCTCTTGTGGTTGCTTCACGCAACTACACCGGAGTCAAAGTAGAGGAGATGTTGCTTGGTGATGTTCCTCTGTTAGCTCCAGAGTTACTATAAAAACAGACAACTTTTTAAAAGCAGTTGACTCGCAGTCTTGTAGACATCTTGTCTTCTCGATAATCATGTCCATCAATGCCTCATCAGAGAAGCTTTAATATATTTTTTGTTTTTACCAAACTAACAGATACTAAAATTAACTATATTTCCTCTATATTTTTTACTTTATTTTAGTTAGCGTTCCAACCTCACCAAATCAGTTCAATTATTTTTTCCTTTTTTGTAGTCTAGTTTAGTTTTAAACTGCCTATAATACCCAAAATTAAGTCACTCAAACGAAATTAATAACCGAGTCTGCAGAGTTATACTTAAAATAATTACATAAAATGTGCTTAATATAAAAAAATAACAAGAAAGAAAGAAGAAATTCCTCTTTCTGAATGCATAAAAACAAGCATTCACATATAAAACTTCACAAATAACAACTAAAATAAATGTTCTAAATTAATAAAGTACATTTAAAATGAAATTAATTTTAAGAATGATATTAAATGTCTTGTAAATATTCAAGGAACAAATAGTACTAAAATCGGTGAGAGCATATCAAACTATAATGGAATGCAGGCCTGGTGGCCTCAGGAGGACTCTACAGAGAAGGTCAAAAAATTCATTTTATTCGAAAATAAGTATATTTGTGCTTTTATAAAGCTTCACTCGTATTTGATTGGCACCACGCTGTTGTGTAACACGATTTAGCATGTTTTACTTAGTAATTTGACTGTGGATAGTGGCCGTGAAGCGTTATGGTTTGGAATTCGGCCCCGATCTGCTCCGTTGCGTCCTACCAAAACAGGAAGTTTTCAAGAGTTTGGACCTGCAAGCTAGCCACGTAGCCTGCGGGGTACATTCGGAAATTACTATGAATTTTCAAATGTTTTAATCTAGTGGACAACCTGTCACGAACAGAAGTAACGTATAGCTTTCTCAGCTGCTACTGGGAGTAAATATATCTATCGGCTTATGTTTGTGCTGTGTGGCTTAAACGCTGTGTCAGAAGTTTGAAGGTTAGCCGAGTAGCTAGCTCCTGAGCTAGCGTTAGCTTAGTCACGAAAGCCATCAGTTTGTACGGAGCCTGCCTGCCCTGTCAGGCTGATTCTGTACGGTTAGCCACAGGGCTGGGCTTTGATTTACAGTCCAACCTGTCAGCTTTTCGTCTTTTACCTATCCAGTCCGGGCAGCTCACCAAGTGGCACCGTAACATGAAGTTATGGAGGAGCGGAAGCTAAAACGAAAGAATCCCAGGACTTCCACCAGCGCGGCGCCTCCGTCCGGTGGCTCTGGCCGGAAGAATAGCGCTTCCACTGGAGGACGGCACCTTGGCTACACGGGGACTCACTCCAGCCAAAAGAACAAGAGCAGGAGGTAGTAACAGTGTAGTTACAATGATTTAACATCTCAATATTTTTCAGTTTTACCCAGCATTAACCGAACTGGGGTTGTTGACTTGTATTCACTCTGCCTGTATTTGCTTCTGCCTGTTTTAGGGGAGTGAAAGATAAACCCAGGTATCAGCAGGGTTTGGGTGGTAAAGCTAGTCAGAACCAGGGCCAGGCAACACCGATCGTCCAGCACTCTTTTCTCACAGATGTTTCAGATGTACAGGAGATGGAGAATGGCCTGCTCAGTCTCCTCAACGACTTCCACTCAGGGAAACTACAGGCATTTGGTAATTCACACTAAAAACAGGAACCTTTTACCAGAGCACACACTGACTTTCATATATCCAGTAATAGAAATTATCCTATACACTTAGAGAGAGATATGATAGATACGGATAACTGAGGACTGCTTTTGTCTTAGGCAATGAGTGCTCTATTGACCAAATGGAACATGTGAGAGAGATGCAGGAGAAGCTGGCACGCTTGCACTTTGACCTCTACGGTGAGGTGGATGAAATGCCCGAGGATCAGAGGAAAACAGCCTGCGACACCAACATGGACAAGTTGCTCCTTAATGTAAGGCCACCGTAACATAACTCATAAAATATTCTTTTCATAGCCCGTGGCATGCCGCCTGACAGTTTAACAGTGTTGCCGAATAATCCGTTCACTGATGTCATGTAACTACTCAGTATCCCCGTGAGGATTTAGCTGCTTATCCTCCGGCAAGTGTTAAACTCTTAAAGAGTTTAGTCAGCTGGCTTCATGCTGAACAGGATAAAGTCTGGAATGTCATTCTGTAATCATTTTTTTTTTTTTGCATTTGTAGTGAAGTAAAAAATGTTATTTTTTTCTCCACAGCTGGAGGAGCTGAGTTCTTCCATGTATCCTTTTGTCTTAGCCCTTAATAAGTTTGAAATAAGCTCACGCTTGTTTAACAGCTGCTGTAACTTTTGTATTTCTTGACATCGCTTCTCCAGTCAGAAACTGAATCTAGCCGACACACAAGAGATCCCGAGGACTGCGAGCGTGTGACTTCCGTCGTCCCAACATTTCTCAATCAAATTTGAGCCGACTATTTCATTTATAGTACCTATGGGGGTCTGTAAGTATGGGGGGTTGAAACTGCCATAATCAATAAATGCAAAATAGCTATATATATGCAATTAAATGAACCAAAATATAGTTAAAAATAATAATAATAACAATAATAATAAATTGACCATATATGGCACATTTGCTTTAAGTTGCTTTTGTACTTATTTACCTTTATATTAATTTTAACTTGCTGACTTACACATTTGAAAGTTTTTACTCACTCATTTCCTCAAACATTTCTTTATGCATTTTTCTGTCACATATTGTGGCTGCCTTTAGCTAAAAGTCTGCACAATGAAGCAGAAATGCATAAACAAATGGGGAAAAAAACCAAAAAAAAGTAAGTCTGCGGCTAAAAAAATTGAATATGCATATATATACATAAATTATTAAGCATCCAGACTTCTTTACTAAGTAAATGCAGAAGCAATTTAAAACAAATATCTAATTTAACATTTAATAAATAAATAAAATTTCAACAATGAAAGTAGTTTCTATATTTTTTCAATCTTTTTTGTACATTTAATGGCATATAATTCTTTTTTAAACAAATCATTAATTTATTTTTGATTTAGGTAGTTTCTATCCTTCATATATAAGGTGTCAGCAGTGTTGATTGTATGTATTGCAATGGAAATGGCAACAAAGCTATTCACCAGCGTTCCCTGTTTGTACAGGGGGAGGGATGTATTGTAAGATAATTTAATAGGGATGCACCACATTACACCCCCCCCCCTTCTTTTTTTTTAAACAATAGCTAATATTGAATGGAAACCTCTCTGGTCTGATCTTACTAAGACAGCAGGATGTTAACTTACCTGAGCCGTGGCTGCATCCAAGGGAGGTTTGTGTTCTCTGAGATCTTTAGCTAATGTGCAGTATACTGTATTTTCTATATCGGCTTTGGTGCATCCCTGTATTGTTTAAAGCCAAGCCGTAGTGCGTTCACTCATTTCCAAGCAGTTTAGATTTGCAATACATTGCTAACCAAAGTGATACCATTCACCTGAAAGTGAAATGATTGTAAACTTGCTCCTTTGACATTAATCAGACGTTGTATGTAGATCACTTGTGTTGCACTGATCTCCTCACAGTAAGAAACAGAGCTGGACTTTTCAAAGTCTAGGCATTAGTTTCTAATTGTTTCTCAGTATTAGAGCTTTAAACAACAGCATAGATTTAGAAATTCTTTAAACCAGCCAAAAATAACATAAGGACCCGGTGAGTACTGAGAATAGAGCAGTATGTTAATTCCAGTTTGCGATTTTTGCTTATGATTTTTGCTGAGTGGACTTGGTCCATTTCAGCATATTTGCACATACCCATGCGACACACAGCATGCACTGCACACGTTATCACTGGTGTGTTGTTTTGACGCTGGAGAAGACTAAACAGTCCAAATGTTGTCATCACAAACAAGCCTTAATTTAATCATTTAATCATTTTTTGCCTTATTGGTTCTAAACTTTAAGTGACTTTAGGTTTGGATTCAGAGTTTTGATAAGATCATTTGATGCTGCTTTGATTGTAAATCCTTTTTTCTTTTTTTTTTCTTGGACACTGTATTTTAACCTATGTTTTTGGGGTGTTTAACCTGTTTGGTTTTTTTCTCAATAAAGTTCTCTGTCTGAATTTCTTGGTTGCAGCTGTAAACTAAGATAATAGAGAAGTGAGTAAATAGGGTCATAACAGTACCTGGATTGGGGGAGGCGGAATTGATAGTTTTCCATTGTGCTCTTTTTCTATCCGGGTCTGCTTTTACTGTATTGGGAGTATGTTTGGGATCATTGGGATCATCTCCATGGAGGTACTTTTCTGCATTCAGCTCAAACCATGACCGAGCCTCCACCGTGCTTTACAGTTGGCTGTAGACACTCACTGTTGTACCTCTCTCTTGACCTTTAATGGATGTAGATTGGGGGTGGAGGGTAACTGAGCAACTCTACCTCTGTTTATATGATGAACAGAAATATTAATATTTCCATCAAGTGAGAAAGCAACTCAACAATGTTTGGTAAAACCATAATTAAATTTTTGTCCTTTCGACGGGCAAAGGCTCTTCAGTGTTTGGAGACCATGTTAATAATGTATGCTTCATTATTAAGCTTTATCGTCACTGCAGTATTAGAAAGCGAAATGTATTTTCTTTGTAGTTTCATTTGCCATCCTAGAGCCTAGTTTTCATCACGTGGCAGTTGTGGTCCATTGACTGAAGAAGCTGTCCATATTAAAAACAATAAATAATGTGTTAATGAATACAATTTGTCTTTATTTGAAAGATTAAAAATATTTTAACAGACCGTTTGTTAGGTGATGTGCCACTTGTACAGGTTTCTAAGGGAATACTCTTTGATCCTCCAAGCATTAAAGTCTGAACCATGAATTAATTGCCAGAAAATGGAGTATTTATTGAAGCATCTGACAATTAAAAAAAAACACGAAATAATGATAATTACATTTCCATATATGTATAATTTGTATAATATTTTTTCCAGACATTTTTTTGTTCCTTAAAAATGTATTGTGCAATCCTATGTTGGTTTTTCAGGGGGATATAGGGGGTCACATTTATGATGTACAGCTCTTAAAAAAACATGTATCAAATATGGCACACTAAGCCTTAAGTGGTTAAGTATAAAGTTTGTGTAGCGTTTGATGCTTTCATTTGTGATTGCTTACATGTGAACCCTGCGTGTTGAATTATTAGTGTGCAGGAGGCATGGGAACGTGCTGTGTGCAGGAATGCAGGAATCCTTTTGTTGATGCGTCTCTAAGGTGACTGACTGCACAGAACAGCACAAGGGGCGGCCTGGCAAGCGGACACTTGGCTTAAAGACATCAATCTGGAAATAAATCGATCGGACTTTAAGTGAAGCGGAACTCAAGGTGCTTCCTCAAAGGTGTTTAAACCGTCTGTGCACATGGAGGCGAGCCTGACATCAGCCCCTCACTCGGTGAAGCGGTGGCAGCTGAGCGGGACGGACTATGAGCCGCAGCAGGCCGGCACCCTGCTGTCCGACACCCGCTTCAGCAGCTGGACTCCCCTGAACAACAAGCGGATCAACCTGCAGGTCAGAAATACTACGTGCGCCTTGGTAAACCCCCTGCAGATAAACTTTGTGATATTCTATTAGCAACAACATGTCACTGAAACCAGAGTTAATGCATTTCAGGACAGTGCAGGGCTTTATGAAGGCTACTGAATTCCTAATTTTGAAACTCCACTCCAACCGGTTATGTTGCGGATCAAATTGACACATTTCAAAGTAAAATAATCTACAAAAATAAATAAATAATTAAAAGTATTTTTTTTTAAATATGAAGCTTCTTCTGCTTGACTTAATAAGTTGCAATCAATATATATGTTTGTAATACAAAAAAAAAGAAGAAAGAAACAGTCATGAAAAGTGAATTTTACGTGTAGGTATTTCCAGTGTACAATAAAATGTTTTAATATACATTTTTTTGTGAAAAACGAGCGAATATGTCCTTATTGAACCATGATCTGTGAGAGGTAAAGAACACAGGTGGACCAAATATTGATTGAAATAGTTAGTAATGGAGTTAATAATGAGATATAAACAATGTTTATTGGAATTTATTGCTTTCTTGGATTGGATTGGATTGGATTGCCCTGGATAACTAAACATGCCCGAGGTCAAATTGACCCAGGAGCATCATTACTGTATCTGAGAAACTGAAGGGTTAAAAAAATAAGCATGAAACATAAAAAAAACCAGGGTGAAGTTAAATCACTTCTTTTAACACAGCAAAATAAGTTTATTCTTAGAGATATGTTTATTAAATAAGGTAAACTGATTGTTTTTCCAATGGAGCCAGCATTTCTGTGTACATTGGTAGCTTGAGTATTTGACCATTAGAAGAAACTAATGCAATTCGAGGCCATACCTTGTATTTACTGCCCACACCTCTTATATAAAACCATCAGGAGAATTCTACTTTCATTACGTTTGTTTGCAAGAAATGTAATGAAAAGTAGCACCTAATATTTATCTTAGTTTATTTGAAATACTTGTGTATTTTGTCAAAATCATTTCATTTTCTTCCAAACTAGTTGAAAGGATCTGCTTTGCTCTGTGCCTTCAAAATACATTTAACTCTGACGCTTTTGAAATTCACAATAATATTCTGTTTGTAAAGCAGAATCGTTACTGTGAATAAAGTTTAAAATATGTTTACTTATAAGCTTAAAAAAGCCCCATGACATATAAAGTCTAAAGTCTCAAGCCATCCCTCATTTCTTCATTGAGGGAAAATGGGAAACAGATGTAGCGATTTACTGAAACGTGCAAACTTACATGGAAATACAGTATATAACGCAAAAAAAGTTTTTACAATTCTAACAAGCTTGATATTTGGTGTGACCATCTTTATTTTTCAGCACTGTCTGAACTCTCTTAGGCAGCTTTCTTGTCATGTCTTTAAGTAGTCTTCAGGAATAGTTCTAGTAATAGGCTTCTTGAAGGACATTCAAAGCTCTTCTTTGGATGTTTCTGCCTTTTGGTCTGTTTTGTTCTGGAATTTTTTTGTAGATTTAATTAAAGTTATGAGAACAAAGTAGCAAAGTGCATAAAGATACAATTTAAAAGTGTTTTTTTTGCTAAGTTGGTTATGTGTAGACACAACACTTGTTCATCCCTTAAGTTAGGTGCCTTTTATATACTTGAATTTAGGTCAGTATTAAGTGGTTTAACAAGCAAAAAGCATTCCTCTGAAAATGGTCAGGTACAAGGACTGGTCTGAAAATGAGTGAAAAAGCAGTCAATGTCCAATAAAACTTTGAAAGACATGCAGAAAGCCAAGAGCACTTTAAAAAGTTACAAGAAATTCTGGCTAATTGGAAGCAAAATATTAAGAAATGAGAGGTGGCTTGAGACTTTTGCACGCACTGAATGTGTCTATGTTGGTATCCTTTTTCCATTTTCCATACCAGTTATTTGAGGAGAGAGTGAATCTTGTGCTGCGCTGGTTTGATCTGTGGACGGACAGACAGAGGAAACACCTGCTGCACTCTCTGCTCACTCGTTGCACCAAGTCACAGCTCAAGTAAAGTGGATTGTACACTTTTGTGTCCTAACCATTAATCTCAGCCTGAAACTGTAACTAGTAAAGTGTACACAGGTGCACAGTTCAAACTGGAAACCTCTGTAACCTGAGCAGGTACTGCCAGGATTTGCTGATTGAGACGGTTCCGGTCACTAAAGTGGACCTTACGTCGGTGCTGCCTCGGTTTCTCTCCCTGTATGTGATGTCATTTCTGTCCCCACGTGACCTTTGCAAAGCTGCCCAAGTCAGCTGGCACTGGAGGGTTCTAGCTGAGCAGGTGAGAAGCCCTGAAGAGATCTGAAATGTATTCATACATCATTAATTGGGGTTTTATGAAACAAGTTAAATCCTCTTCTTCTTTCTAGGACTGTCTGTGGGCGGGCCGGTGCATCAGACGAGGCTGGTTCCTTCCTTACACTCCTGGAGAAAAAGAGTTTGGTGCATGGAAAAGTCACTATGTCTCCTGCCTCTCCACACTTGACTGGCTCACTCCACGGGAGGCAGCAGAGATGTATGGGACCCTTAACCAGGAAAACACAGGAATAACAGAGGAAGAGGAAGAGAGGAGGAGGGAGAAGAGGATCAGGCAGCAAATCAAAGAAAAGCTTCGAGAGGAGAAGAGTGAGTGGAAAAGAAAAAACAGAAAAATGACAGGGTGTAGAAACTATAACAACACATTTTTGAGGTGGTAAAATCTGGGTCTGTGTCGTGGGGGCAGTATTCTAAGTAGAAAAAGCCACACCTCCCTCTCCCCGGCTACCTCCACAAGTTGTTCTTGGAGGATACCAAGGCAAGTCAGCTGATATATTGTCTTCAGTGTGTCCTCTTACCTGGCGGGTGATCATTGTACCACGACGCACTTGCCTATCAACTTTGGTGGTGGTTGGGCGTTAGCCCATGGGGCCTGGCCTTCTGTGGGCCCACCACCTGCGCTAGGCACTGTAGGGTTCTGGTGAGATGTGAGTTGGGCAGCAGTTGTGGGCAGAGATCCTGACGGTCTGATTCCTGACTAGTGAAAACAGCTCCTGGGACAATTCCTTTATAACTTTTTATAAATGTCATTACAAGCTTTGTGGGACTGAAAACAAATGTAGAGACAAATCGAAAGGTTTCCTGTGTCAAACGTGTTGTATTTTTTATATAAAGGAGTTCAAATCAGAATTGTGGATGTTCTGGACTCAGACTGCAGGGAGAGCATTTATGTCACTATTTCTAACTCCCTTCATGCGTCTCATAATTCAGTGAGATGTGCCTGAATGGTTATCATCCATTTATAGGTTTATTTGGTTAATTCGAATACAGTTGGTTTGTTACTAGTAAGCGAATGGTAGTGTTTACTCAATCTTTTATTCTGTGTTTTGTCCTGTCTATGATCTCTGTTACGTTTCTCTTTCCCCTTCACCCTCTAATGCGTAATGGTAGATGACTGCCCCTCCCTGGGTCTGTTGGAGGGAGGGAGTTCTTCATTCCCACCATCTCAAAGTGGGTCATTTTGGTTTTACTGTAGGGTTTTTACCTTTCAGTACAAAGCACTTTAAAGCGACTTATCTTATGATTTGGTGTTAAATACATAAACCTGAACTGAATGAATGTTATTGAATGTGTTTAATGAATGTAATTAATATATTTTATTGATTATCAAACAGTTCATCTTTGCCTTTCCAACTCATTGCTAAGCACAAAAAGCTCCTGATTAGTGAAAACTCGCCCTTACTGGCAGATGCATGTACTGTATCTGTGATATCTGTAGGACTATCTGTGAGTGCCAGGAGACCCTGGGGCAGCTACACAAAGCCAGAAATAGCCAGAGGTGGAGGTACCCAGAAAGGGAGACCCGAGTCTGGCCTAACATTCATCTCTCAGCCCTCCCTCTCCTGGCCTCCAAGGAGCGTTGGCTCTTCCAGCCACTCTCTCAGCCTGGAAAGAGGACAGCCCACAAGTGCACTTCAGACCTGGGAGAGAGTCCAGGCCTCCAGCATTAGCAGGTGATTGTCTAACCACATATTAGATCAACCTCACTTAGCTTCAACCACAGTTAGTGGACTCTGCATTTTGAATCTTCAACATTACCCACTGTACCATTGTTATAAAGGGGAAATTTATCCCTGGAGACCAAAGCCATATTTGTAGCATCCTGTATAAGTGTTTATTTCTGTTGTTTAGTTTGACATTTTACAATGGCGTCTATTGGGAGTGACTCATTTTTGTAGCCAGCTTTGAGCGGCACTTCTTCGTGTTTCGGCTCTGGAGGTTTCAAAGTCTATTTTGAATCGATTGAAGTGTACAAAATACTTTATATACACTGAATAACTTATCTGTGAGCACATGTGAAAACATCTGTATAATATAATGTCACAGTGTGCTGAAAGCAACATGCATTTTCATCTTTCAGCGAAACACTGATCAAAACCCGAGGTGCGCTGTCGTCTTTTATCTACAGACCTGCACAGCCTCACACAGTCTCTCCCCTTCACCTATCCGCTCCTGCCCTGCTACTGCTCATCTCCAACAGAATTCCTGCGTATGAGGTGAATCCACATCATCATTTATTTATTTTTTTTTTTTTTTCCTGAAACAGAGCAGACATAAAACATTCCCGCGAGTGCAGAAATAAAATCACAATGGGAAGATGAATAAATAACATTCCTCCCCGTCCGCTCTTTTTAATCTAGCTGGTGTTGAGCGGAGTGAAGCCCGGTGCGATTGCGGTTCTCTATGACCATAGAGGGACTCTCTCATCTCTGCTAACCCAGGTGGAGAGGGCTATTTCTGGGAAGCCAGCTCAGAGGATTGGCCTGCTAGCTTGCGGAGGAACACAGGAAATTCACCTGCTTCACAGTGAGACTCAATCAAAATGAGTAAATTCATGTGCACACACTGCAGGAGTTTGTTCTGGACTAACTGGACTAAAGTCCTGTGCTGACATTTTGAAAACATTTTAACAAAGTGGTACTTGCCATTTTAATCCATTGACCAAAACTTAGCCCAAGAGATATTACTTCTCTATTACACTATTTTGCTGACCTACTATGTAATTCTGCCCTGACTTTTCAGACTCTAGCCTATCAGAGAAGACTCTACTGACTCCTGATCATAGGGAATTCTGGGAAAAACTGTGTGGCATGGTGGCTCCAACTGAGGAAGGAGGAGGGATTGACATATTCTGCCCGCTGGCTGCATCTGGTAGCAGATGTTACAACACACACACTCTTCCCTCTAATCAGCATTTTCTCATTAACTTCAGCTCCCTCCTGCTTCGCCTCCTGTTTTCTCTTCTGCAGCATCAGGAGTGACTCTCCTCCAGAATCTCTCCACTCTGACTGGTCTGGAGGTTCGGGCACCGGTGGGTGTGGCCACCGGGAATTTCCAGAACAGTGCGTAACCCCTTAAACTTTGACCCTAAGCATACGAATATTCCCCTCCCCTGTCATTGTTTCGTAGACTACAGTATCCCTCACAGTGTGTGTTTCTTTAAACATGCTTCATCTTCTCCCAGTCCTCAGCGAGTGGTCTGACGGCAGTGTGCCTACTGGCCTCTCAGAGCACCAGCCAGCACTCCCGGCCCTGCAGTATGTGTGTGAGGCTGTACTGCAGGGCTGGTGCACACAGGCTCATTGGATGGAGGAGGCTCTGGTAGAGCTGAGGAGCACCTTAGGGCTACAGCTACAGTGGACCAGCCTCCAGGCCAGGGGCCGAGCTCTGGGTGAGTTTCATGTACGTGTTGATTTGTGTCGTGGTGTAGAGGTAGAGCAGATCGTCTGCTAATTAGAAGTGCATTGGATCTTTGGCCAAGATGCTGAACCCCTGGTTAAAAGGATTTAACTGTAGAGAAAAGCATTTGTATGAATAAGGTGTTGTATGAATAAGAAACTTCTTTGAGTGCTAAATATAAATAGAAAAGTACTATATAAGCAGCATTCTGGTTAAATTCTATTTTTCTAGGCTATTTTCTGTGGGAGAGAATCCGCCTTGATGAGATTTGTGTGTCCAGAGATCTCAGCGAGGCTCTGATCGAAGGACTCACTGCTCTGACCAGAGAGGAGGAGGTGGGAATTACTGTAGAGCAGTTTGTGTAATGCACAAGTTTAACAGAAAAAGAAAAAAGTAATCGGACATAACTCACATAAGAGTGTTTGTGTGTGTGTGTTTTAACCTTCTCTTACACCTTCAGACCCGACCTGTGGAGTTTCTTTCCATCTTTCTGAAAAACTGGAATGAAGAGAAGAAGGGACAAGAGGGTAATGGACAGGACAGCAGTGGATCTGATGGTGGTTCACAGACATGCTTCAACGTGATACCTGATCTACCACAGGTGTGTCTGCTTTAAACTGCCCTTTGTAGTGGAAACTCAAGGAGAACAATTAATTCATCTTTTCTTTCTTTTGGTTTTAGATGGTTCTGGATTGGAGAGGTGCAGCTGCGAGAGAGCTGCACCACAGCGAGTGTCTTTATCTTGGAAAGCTGAGCGCTGTGCTGAAGGTATACTTTAGTTTTGTTTTTTTTATCTGCAAGTGCCAGACCTTAACAATCAGTGGTAAAACAATATTCCTTCAGAACTAAAACATATATATACATCTGTCTAAGCAAGTCCAGAATACAGGTATCGATTATTTAATATATGCAAACCACACAAGTTGAATTTTAAGGGCAACCCTGCAAGTCCATTTTTGTCCATTTTGACACTTACAGTGTTTATGTTGACATCAGAGAGAAGAAAGCTTTCAGTATTTAGAAATATTCATTTGATATGTGTCGTCTGCGCTGAAGGTGTACAAGGAGCCTCTCACAGCAGCTCTGAACTCCAACAGAGCCATTCTGAGCTATGCTGACATCCATGTTGTCCTCAGTCCTGTTGCACAAATACTGGAGCTCAACAGGTACAAACAAATACACACACACACACACACGTAGATATTTATATATATATATATATATATATACATGTAGCTGTTCCGAATGAGAGAAACATCAGGAAGAAGGAACACGAGAATCTCGAGAAATACCAAGGGCTCAGAGAAGAGCTCAAGAAGATGTGGAGGGTGAAGGTAACAGTGGTCCCAGTGGTAATCGGAGCACTATGTGCGGTGACTCCCCTGTTGCCAAAGTGCTTGCTCATAGGGGGTCATATAATTGTGCCTTGAGGTGATTGTTGTTGCGATTTGGTGCCATATAAATAAAATAGAATTTAATTGAATATGTAAGGTGACTTCAAAACAAGCCAAATCTCCACAAAACACTTGCTCCAGGTCATAGGTGGAAACAGTATCCACCTGACCTGGAGCAAGAGTCAAAAGACAAAGTAAACTGTCTCCAAACATCAGTTAGGTCCCGGACGAGCCCCTAATTGCCGGCCAGTGACAAGGATGTGAGACCAAGCAGGGTGTGTTGCCAATCATTATTTTATTCACTAAATCAAATAAATAAATAAACATGTGATATGAGGAGATGTTAGGATAATGAATGCTCAAATGACTGAAATGTATGCGTGCTGGTATTGGCACTAGTGTGAAAAAACCAAAAAAACCCAAAACCTGGATGTGTCATTCCTCGAAGGGAGCGAGGGAAATGATGGCCTTCTCAGGCCACACAGGTGTAACACAGTCAACTTAACCACTCTTTAAGTTGTCTGTCTGTGTGGATATGACGCGGGAGACATGTTTGTGTGTACTTCACAGGGTGTTTCAGGCTGATTTACAGGTGCGGCTACAGCAGTGGGGTGCAGAGAAGTGTATTGGAGATGTTTTCGTGAAGTTCTGCTCAAAACTTAAAGTCTACACAAACTACCTCAACAACTACACCACTGCCATCCACACCATTGATAAGGTAAAGCCAGTGTCTTTTTAAACAAAGAACATTTGTTTAATCGTACATAACTTGAAATTTAGCAGAAATGACAATTAACAATCAATGCCATCATCATGTTGCATAGCAACCACCTACCAAAGGGCTAAAATAACCAATTTCTAGCATTTCTAGCACCTTTAACCTCTTATAAAAGCATTATATAAGCGTTTTCATTTCATGGCCAGCAGCACAAACAGGTCAAACATTACTGCAGTTTATAATAATTTTAATGGTACATAATGTATTCTTTGGGTTTCAGATTTGGCTAGCTGAACGTCTAGAGTGTGTGACATTGTAGATTTTACTCTAAAAGAAAATTTATTTTTTCTATTTATTTTGATTGAGGTTGAATTTTTTTTATTGAGTAATCTTCCCTTTACGAAAGCCATGCAAAGTGGCTCATACAGGTATGAATAAAGGATACGATTAAAACGAGTTTGTTCTGGTTTACGGAAGATGCAGTACACACTATTGTTCGGCTCTAATAGTTAAACACAAAAATATATTTGAATTTAATTGTGGTGTATCTGTACATGTATTTGCGTCAGTGCAGGGAGAGCAAGCCATCATTTCGAGCTTTCTTGAAGAGATCAGACAGAACACTTGCAACTCACATGCTGAGGTAAGAGCAGACACAAAGCTTTTATTTGCTATTATGCATACCTGCCCGCATGTATCAAACCACAGTGTTTCAAAGTACGTCTGTGTTTATGAAGCCTACAAGAGCTGCTGCTGTGTCCAGTGTGGAGGATGCAGGAGTATGTGACTCTGCTTCAAGCTCTGTCCTTGCACACACACCCCGGTCATCCTGACCACGCACATCTCCGCTCTGCCCTCAACACGCTGCTCCAGTTCAGAGAGTTCATACACAAGGTAACGTGTGAACAGAGAGCTATAAGCCATGTAAATGCCTCTGTTGTGGCTGTGCTGGCTCTCCTCTTATGCATATGTACTTTGTTGTGTTCAGTTAAAGCGCACCTCAGAGGCAGACAGACTGATAGAGGAAACGCAGCGACAGATTCAAGGCTGTCCGGTAAAAAATACAAAAAATACACATAGCTCTTCCTCTCTCTTCATGCCTCTAACGCTTTAATAATTTATCATATATGCTCAAAACCATATATTTATGTGTGTGTGTGTGTGTGTGTGTGTGTGTGTGTGTGTGTGTGTGTGTGTGTGTGTGTGTGTGTGTGTGTGTAGAAGCTCAGTGAAGACAACAGGCAACTAATAATGACTCAGGATGCTGCTCTGCACAGGAGCCCTGATGAGCAGATACCGGATTCTCTCAAGTAATAACACCAATTTTCTTTCAGACAGCAGATGTATGACTAATATTTTTACATTCTTCAATGTTCACGATGCTACGTGCTCAGATTCAGACTATTTTGTAGCCATGTGTATATTTGCAGTTTAATAATGTTCTTCTTTATGTAACTTTGCATGCGTATGTACTTTGTCTGTTTCATTCAAATGCTTAGTAACACTTTTTAATACGGCCCACAACTGAGGGTGTAATTCCTTTGTAATTAAATGGAATTTCAAATTTAAGCAGATTGTAAGTCATTTTAAGTAAGTATTTTAAGTATTGCATAACTTCATGTATTTACGGGAAAGAAAGAATAATTGCGTTGTAAGTAATTTTAAGTACTGTTTAATGTTTTGTTAATTTTGTGAAAAAACCCAACATCTCCCTGTTTTTCAAGCTAACTATGCTGCACTTTTCCGGGTGCGGGTTATATTATGTGGTGGCTTAATCTTGCCTAACTTCCAGGTATTTTACATGAAAGAAGACACTCCCTTTGAAAGTTATGTTTGAACAGTGATTGTGAAAGAGAAAAAAAAAGGTTATACTTGGCTCCATTATAAGATAAGATAAGATAAGATAAGATAA
This sequence comes from Pelmatolapia mariae, assembly GCF_036321145.2. Taxonomy (NCBI): domain Eukaryota; kingdom Metazoa; phylum Chordata; class Actinopteri; order Cichliformes; family Cichlidae; genus Pelmatolapia; species Pelmatolapia mariae. The sequence goes on along the minus strand of NC_086246.1, from coordinate 22,640,908 downwards.
GAAGAACTTTATTTATGCCGAGGGAAATTCTTTTGTCATACACATGCTCAATGCAGCAAGTGATACAGAGAACAGAGGAATAAGATATACAATAAGAATAGTAGTATACAGTAATATACAGTAGGATAGTGCAAAATATAATATCAATTAACTCTAACGAAGTAACAATATAACTATATCCTGAAAAATAAATATCTTAGCTATCAGTGCAGGTGATTCTAAAAGTGACATAGTATTGTGCAATTGAATAAAAGAGAGTAGCAGCATATTATGGAGAGATGAAACAAACATTCGATGAAATACTGTTGGGTGATATTGCACGGTTTGAATGGGAACAGAATAACTTTGTTATTAATCCTCAGGAAGATCACCTACAGAGCGAGGAAGAATTGTATAGTCTTATTGTCACCGGTATGAAGGATTTTCTGTGGCGGTCAGTTCTGCATTTCGGAGCGATGAGTCTTTTGCTATGTGTGCTCCGATGGTCCATCATGGAGGCGTGCATGGGGTGGGAGGAATTGTCCATGATACAAAGAAGCTTTTTTAGCATTCTCCTCTCAGACACCAGGTTCTCCAGTCTGACACCCAGAACAGAACCAGCCTTTTTAATCAGCTTGTTCTGCCTGTTGGCATCAGTTGTCTTCATGCCACTGCCCCAGCACACCGCTGCAAAGAACACAGCGCTCTTATTATTATAAATTTTGATGCTTTACTTTTTATTGCTTTACCTTATGACATTTATATTGGTCAAATAAAAGAAATATTAGAATTAACTGAATTCAACTGAACAATAGAATGTCCATCAAGTACATCAACATAATGAATATTAAATAAAGAAAAAAATAAAGATGTAAAAACAAAAGACAAGATAAATACACTCCATAGTACGTCCTCTGAACTGAAAGTTGCAAGTTGGGAAGTAGTGTTTGTTTTTCTGCAAAATTGCCATGACATTGCACACTACCTGAAATTACTTGCACAGTACTTACATTTACTTACAGTACACAGTATAATTACATTTTAATTTGAGATAAAATACTTTGAAATTCCATTTTATTACAGGGGAATTACACCCTTAGTCGCAGGCCGTATTATAAAGTGCTACCAAATGTTTTTGAACTAATCCTTTGCCGTAGGACCTATGAGCACGTCTGTGATGTGGGCCTCTTCCTGTTCAACGATGCTTTGGTGTTGACTCGGCAAAATGTGCGGCACACACCTTTCACGCTGGCTCACCAGAGCACGCACACATTTCTGGCCTCTGTGGCTCTCACCAGCCTGTCTGTGAGAGAGATCAGGCACACACGCTGTGAGTTTTTCAGTGTTTGCTGACCTCTAGTGGGTAAAATAAGTACCTTTAATTCTAAAGCTTACAACTTTATTCATGTATTTCTCTGTAGATGTGAGCCATGCCTTTGTCCTCGAGGGTCCCTGCCACTCCTGGGTCTGTGCCACACAGAGAGGCGAAGAGAGACGGCACTTCCTGTCTGTGCTGCGTTCAGCTATAGGGTGTGCTTTGGCAGGACATCAGTGACAACGAGGTTTGGAAAAAGACTGTTTGACTGTTTTTATGTCAAAAGGTTTTTGGAAACTAAAATTTATGAAGGAAATTCTATTTTAATGTCGTAGTTAAGTGTAAATATGTAGACCATCTGCCAGTGTTTATATTTAATTGATGCTACTTTTACCGTGACTGTATTTCTGGAGCTGGATAGTTCTAAAATATGCAGTATTAGAAATCGCATATGTTTGCATTTATAAGATGAAAAATGCCTCAGTACACATTTCTACACATACTTACATCTTTACAACATCCTTATACTCCATTTAGCGATACAGTTATTCATTAGACATTAGACATTTTCACACAGTTTCACATGCTGCCTTGACCTTTTCTTAGCATTACCAAGCAGAGCTGTATGTTGAGTCAGATCAGACATTAAACAGACTTCATCCTGCCAGCTCCCAGGTTCAGAGTCTGTGTAATCTCTGACTGGGTGTGAGAAAAACACAGGTAACTGTCTGGAAAATGTAAAGTAGGCTGTTGCCTCAACTGATGTATTTCTGGTAGTTTTATATGATATGAGAAAGGTCTGATAAAGAACAGTGGTGCTCTAAGTCTTGGTTTTTGGTGTAATAAATGTAATACAGCATGAAAAAAACCACAGTCCAAAAGTTTCATTTTTTTCCCTTTCTTATGTTCCTAAAATTTCAAAACATGCAGAGTAACATGCAAAAAACTGATTTTGTTAATCAGTATTTCTTTATTTTGTATTAAATTCTGTATCAAAGATACATTTATTAATGGGGGAAACTGATAAATAGTCCTTTCTAGCACATCTGTAAATTATTAAACTTCCAATAAAAACTATAAGAAATCATCCACACAGCCTTAACGCAATAGGTTAAAGACAGAAAAGTTTATTTGCAATTTATGTTTCAGAAACTCTTGAATAAGCTTTTCTGGACGTTGTTTGTAGAAGACAACAGGTAAGATGACAAACAACGGAAACAGAGGCCGATATTAGCGACCTGCCATTATATTGTCTTCATTTATGGAAAATGGACCACTACTTGTGGAGCGCTTTTCTACTCTGTTTGAGCACTTATTTACTTATTTAAACACACGTTCATAGAGCATTCTGCAACTTTCCTGTTTGCAACACATTTTAAATGCTTCAAACAACAACCAGCCAATCCGAGCAGACAGTAAGGGAGTCGATCTTTAAGCAGTGTTATTATATTATCTTAGTAACCACTCAAATAATTACTCATAGGAAACGTTAGACAAATCTGTTTATGATTCATGTGTTTGAATGGAAAAAAAAATGTCGATCAATGTATCAGATTTGTAATATCACCTAATATCGGTATCAGTATCAGTCTTAAAAATTCTATATCAGTCGTGCTCTCATTGACAATACTGCAAAGTCTGGTTGTTCTTTCTAGTGTCCTTGCTTGGCTGTTTTTGTATGCAGCCAGTGTTCACAGTCTGCATCTTTTGCCACCTTTTCTGTACTGCGTCACAATTAATTAAACATAAGCCCCGCATTGTGCAAGCTGCTGAACGTCGACCAATTAATAATACAAAATTGCTATTTCCCAAAAATCTTCCACATCATTTCTTTAGATTTTTAAATTTTGACGTATGTATGTGTGTTACAATCTTCTCTGATCCACTCTTGTCTTGTAGTGAAATATCTATATGGTGTATGCAGTAACCCTGCATGGAAAAACTGTTGCTCCTGCAGCACAATGGATGTACTGAAGGTATCACGCAAAGCTGCTTTTGCAGTTTTGCGGGAGTTAAAATGACCATAGTAAGGCAACATTCAATTTCTTTTTCTAAGCTAGCTTTTATTAAGTATCCATATGATCTGGGCTTGTCGCACTGTAATGTTTACTGGCTTTGTCAGTTTCTCCTTTATGCTCTCAGTCGATAAGATTTTCTTTTTAGTCATATAGGAAACATTTCTCGAGTTCAAGGTATAAAAAGATTTTTATTGATAACCAAAAAACCCCAACAAATGTCACAATTTACACATAATCACTATGAATGAGCTGCATTACAACAGTTATATACCTACAGTATGTACATTATTGCCACTTAAAAAATACAAACATGTTCTATCCTGCGAAATAAATAAAAGGCTGTTTCATCATCTGCATCCGACAACAGATAAAAAGTCAGCAAAGAGGAACCAAAATAGTCACAATACAAATAATATTTCATTAAACAACATATAACACGCTTGCTGATCTAATGTTACGCTTCTTTTTTAAAAATTCTCAGTTCGATCACAGTGGCTTCCCCACATAAATCTGACAGAAAAAGTAATTTACTGATTTGTAATCAGTGAATAATTAAATGAATCCACATTTAATGTACTTCCTGTGACTTGTTAGTTTTTGCAATGCACACGCTGAACAGTTGCAGTTTTGCAGTCTTGAAAGCACCACAGATGAATCATGATGGATCTTCTCTTAAAGTCTTCATCAGTTTAAAATGATTGTTATTCTGTTTAATATATCAGCTAACTACGGGTATGTTTTTGGCGTCGACATACTGAAAGCTTTCCTCCTGAAGAGAAATGATCGATTTCACAGTCTCCGGTTTGCTAGATTTGGGTTGTTGTTGTGCGATGCAGCTGTGTGTGAGGCCTGCTCTTTCCCACCAGGTACATGAGTCTGTGGCGGCTGACTCTTGCACTGCAGTCCCAGGTTTCCTGCTGTGCTGTTTGTCCCTTTCTGGGAGCAGAAGCCCTTCGGTTTGGGGATTCTTGTCGGTCCTGGACGTCGGAATGCTTCTAGAGGTATCTGCTGAGGGAACAAAGACAGATTTTTAAAGTCTCCATTATGACTTTTAGCAATGACAATGAGGAAAGAAGTGAATATAGTAGAGGACTGCATGAAAAAGAGGTGTGTTTGAAGGCTTTACTTCTTTTCTGGCTGAACTGTGCCCATGAGCTCAGCAAAGACCGGCTGTAATACTCATAATAACCACTAGAGGATATCACATCACATTTTATAGACACACTGCCAAACTTTTGCTGCATGACTGCAGTATTTTGTGCTTGTAGCTTAAAAATATGGTAACTTGACATGAAATAGAGCAATTTTCAGTAAAGGAAAAGGTTTCTACTATTTTTAAAATGCATTAAACATCCTTTCAGCAATATCACAATATGTTTAATGATACATTTAGACAGTTTTGTGCAAACTTTAATACACATCAGTGCTTCTTCTGAAGAAAAGTAAAAGTATGGTGAAAGCTGTTAAGTCCAGCAGTTAATCAAATAAATGGTAACAGGTATTTTGAGAATGATTTGATGATTAAATGAAAAAAAAAAAAACCCTTTACTGCAAGCTGCTAATGGCCCTGATATACTTCCACTTCATCCTGGTAATGATACCAACAGTGTAACTTGTGCTTAGAAACCAGTGCTTTTATATCACAGTCCTCATACGAGGGCATCTCATGAGACACATCGCATTTCGCGTTTTCTTAAACAACTTACTGCTCCACTTACTGTGCAATCACTTTTAATCAGCATGTTTACATGCAGAGCAGCAGGGCAGCACACTGGGGTGCATCACTTTTGGATCGGTCCTTGCACAGTAGAAACTATGTCCTGTTTACAGTACAGTGATAAGATGTTTCCACAGTTATGAGGAACCTCAGCCACAGATGGCATACTCTGTAAATGTATTTGTAGCATGCTTTATTTAGTATTTGGCATTTCATGAAACGGATACACTGATTTAGATAAACACTGCTGTCATCTAATGCACTTGTTTAAATGTGTAGTTTTTATGCTCAGTAGACTGGATAAGAAAGATGGATTAAGCCAGTGCTTTAAATCTGCATTGCTCCTAATGTCCAGCAGGGGGAGACTCCTCTGGTGGCAGAAGGTCTGACTGTAGAGACAAGGAGACCCAACGCCTCACTTGGGTCACTTTAGTATGCATTTTCCACCTGAATTGCTAGTTTCAAGTCTTATTTGATGCTGCATGATGTTCTTTTTGTAAACTCTCAGCTCAGGACAACATAAGAAGATCTCACCAATCATGGTGCGATCCTCTTAAACAATGACTGAATCCCTATGTGGTGATAGTCAGCAAGTGGTTATCTTCTTTAGAGTAATCAACAAACAAAAATGGCACACACAGTACTGTGCAAAAGTCTCGAGCCATCCCTCATTTCTTTGTATTTTGCCTCCAAGGAGCCAGACTTGGTTGTATGGCTCTCCAGGCTTTCTGAATGGGTTTCAAAGTCTTTCAAAGTTTTTCTTTCTGCTTTGTTTGTATTCATTTTAAGTCCAGTTCTTGTACCTGACCATTTTCAGACAAATGCTTTTTTGTTTTGTTTGTTAAGCCACTTAAACGTTGATCTATGATCATGTTTGACAGACATAAAATACTATCTTTGCACCAACGAGTGGATTCCCAAAGAGCTATTAGCCAGGAAATGGTATCAGTGAAAGTGTCTATTAAGAAGCCATTCTTAAGGAAGGGAAACAGGGAAAAAAGGCTGGGGTATTAGACTCCCCAGGGCCCGGACATCAACATTATCGCAGCAGTGTGGCATCGTGTTGACAGAGAACAGAACAGACATCCAAAGAAGAGCTTTGGATGTCCTTCAAGAAGCCTGGAGAACTATTCCTGAAGACTACTTAAACAAATGACAAGAAAGCTGCCTAAGAGAGTTCAGATAGAGAGTTCCAAATATTGACTTTCAGGCTTGTAAGAATTGTAAAAAGCTCATTTTTGCCTCATATACTGTATTTCCATGTGTACTGGCTCATTTAAATAAACCACTGCACGTATTTCCCATTTTCTTAATAAAATATAAAGAAATGAGAGATGCTTCAGGACTTTTACACACGACTGAGTTTAATCTTTTCACAGCTTTATTCTTCATTTTCCTCATTTTTCAAAAGCTGATTGGTACTGCAAAAAAATGTCCTTGTACTTTACATCAAACATCCCTAAAACAGAACTGATATTAGGAAAGCATTTTGAGATATCTCTAGCAAAAAAAAAAGTTTAAAAAGCCTTTTTCAGTCCAGGCCTCTTAACTTTTTATCTGGAGTTCACTGGAGTCAGAAATAAAAACCGAAACCGTCTCTTTGTATGAAAGTGTCATCGATCTGGTATTCTTTTCTCCAGCCCAGTGAAAGTTTTCAGTATTTCCACGAGTTTCATCACTTCACCGATATTATTCCCTGCCGAGCTCCAAACCTCTTGCTGTGACTTATGAGAAGCGCTCGTGAGGTTTAGAGAATTAAGAAATATTCAGTGAACTACAGCCTTAAATATTCATACGGGGGTATAAATTTCAGAATAAGTAGGGCCTCATGCTTCGGCAGAGCTAATGGTCCAGAAAATCTGACCCACGTCATGGGAGTGCTGTTGATTTTACATGGAGAGAGACCTTAATGTGCGGCTTTGTCCTCTCATATATCAGCGGTACAGCAGGAGTTCAGCTGAGTACTTCCTCCTCTGCCCCACACTCTGCACCGACACAGCTGTTTCTGTGGCAACCAAACACGAGGTTTGTTTTGGTGCTTGCGTTGTGGTGGGAGAGAGGCTTGCTTTCACAATGTCTGCACTCTCACACTCACGAAGCCTTTTGTTTAGACAAAGCCCCAGTACTGCTGTTTATTAAGGGTCAAGGTGGGCTAAAGCACGGAGATCTGCTCTCTTTGTTCGCGCCGTGGTAATCGTTCAATTTTCCTGTCCCTGGCTGATTGATATCAGTAGCTGATTGTTCAAAAATCACATCAGGATGTCTGGCATTTTTGATGTTTTCTTTCACCCCTGAACAACTCTGCTCTTAATCAGCAGTATCATTGTGGGCTTAGTGTGATTACAGCTTCGCTCTCGCCCAGCAGAAGGGAGCATTGCTGCAGGCTTTTAAATGAAATAGCCTTCCAGTGTGTCACATGATACTCATTCTCCCAGTCTGGCTGGGATACCGTGCACAGATCTGTCTTCCTTGGCTGAACCAGATGAGTTTTATGAATCGAATAAGTTTAAAGTGAGTCAGGGGGTAATTAAGGTCGCAGACAGTAATCCCAGCTGCTGGATGCTTTTCTCAAGGAGAGGTCTAATGAATAGCATCTTGTTTAGCCCCTGCATTGTTTCATCACACCCAGGCGAGCTTTGGATCTGGTTTCCACAGCTGCGCTCCTTTTCACTCATTGGATTTAATGCTTGATTTAATCATCGCCTCGTTGCCACACCGGCTCGTCTGCCTTTGGGTCGGGTTCGACAGTTTTCCTGCAGCACTTGCCTCGCTCCATGAAAAATCAAAGTATGAGTTTGTAATTCATTAAAGTGTATTCGTTTTTAATGTTTATTGGTAAAATGTAAGACTTTGGGTAAAGAGGAAGGCTAAGGGATGGAAAGAAGAGCAATGAAGTTGCTCAAATTTGTCTTTCTACCCCTTACAACACTTAATTTGTTGCCCTACTTGTTAACAAAGGTGTGAATCACCTAACAATTAAAGTATGGATCTGGTGGCTTTGATCCAGCTGGAAATACAGAGTAAAATAATTAAGATTCTTTGTGTGTGTTTGATTTTAAACAAGCCAATCGTATGATGTAATTCTAGTTTTAGGTTTATGCATGCATAAAATGCCACTGCGATGAGGAAAGCCCATCTGAGGCGTTCATTATCTTTTCCTTAAGACATGAAATTAATTACCTTTTCCTCTCGCATCCTTTCATTCCTGCCTTTCAATCAACCTCCCCTCCCCGACCATCCAGTTCTGACCTTTGGTACAGATTTAACGTGAAGTGAAACGCACGTACGAGGTAAAATTTTCAGTCCATGTGGAAGAATGCATATACATAGAAAACATTTGTAGGCTATACAGATGACTCATCTCAAAGGACGTGATTCATGGGAGAAAAGAAAATAAACGTTTTGGTTTTCTACCCAGTCAAAGGCACGCTCAGTAAAAAGAACTTTCAACGAATACGTTTGTGTTCCTGTGACCCAAACACAGTATCAGGTTTTCTGAAGGGGTTTTGTGATGTTTACAGTATGTTTCCTGGAGTGCATTATTCAGTTGCTATGCTCATAACATTGGGAAATAAAGCAGCTTTTTTTCCCTCTATTTCCACCACTTTAAAAGTTTTAGGATTTTCTTTGTCACGCCGCATGTTTGGATGAACATCGTCCACTTTTAGTGCAGTGCCCTCTGGTCCCAGTGCTTAGAGGTGGGTGCGTCTTCCTCTCACAATAGTGAGCAGCAGTGCTGTCTTCACCTCCTACAGTTCACACCCAACTTCATACAGCACCGCTGCATACAGGTAGGCACAACAAAGGGCCTCCACTCAGGAGCAGCTACAGTAGTTTTTGTTCACTGAACATTTTTGGGCCAGATTTATGAAAACATTGAACCAGTGCAAAATGGGTTTTAGGTTAAAAAAAACAAAAAAACAAGTGCTGTGTTGGGATTTCCAACAAGAGCACCATGAGAAGGTATGAGGTGTAAACTCACAGATTTTTGTGACAGACAAAGTATAAGGAGGAGAATATTTAAATTGGACTCGCAAACTGATTCACCGATGTTTGTGATCCGTAATTTACCGCTAATTGTGCCGATATTGAATGCTGACAAAAAGGATGTCTTTTATTTTTTATTTTATTTTTTTGTGCTTCATATTGAAATTAAATACCTGCGCCTGTATTTTGAACACAGCACAACTTTTATAAAACTAAAACTAAAGACAGTTTGCACTAACAAGCTAGTTACCCTGTTTAGTTAATCTGGCTCTTTATAAGTAATTTTGTTCAGCGATGTTGAAGTATTTAACAATTATCCTAAATGTTAACCTGGTCAATGGCATGGTAGCATTACCTGTTTAACTATTAGCTGTTTAACTATTAGCTGTTTAACTATTAGCAGTTGCCCGATAGCCACATTAGCTGTGAGGATCAGCGAGTAGCGGCTAGCAGTTAGAGCTATATTTTCAGTCCTGCCCATTTGTAACATATATAGGCAGATGTTAACTTAGTAAGATAACGCAATTGTTTGTGTCTAAAAACTGTTGTTTCTCTTACAGTCCCAGATTAAGTCTGAGAAAAGTTTACCTCCTGGTATGGGCAACCATACCAACTGCTAAGCACAGGACTACCTCAGATAACCTAAACATACTGTGGTCTTTTTTTAAATGTTTTTTTATTTGTTTTTCTTTACTATTTAAGAGAATATTAAAATAGTTTTAATATGTATAAGTTATGATTATATTACTATATTCTTTGCACTATGTCGGACAACTTAGACTGTTATTATTAATGTAAAGTTTTTGTATTGTTGTAATCTTTTTTAAAACATTGCTCGTCATAGTTTACCCTAAATTTGCAGTAGATAAATCTTTTTTTTTTTTCAGAATTGTACTTTACATCTTCTTTCAACTGCTCCCTATAAGGACTGCCACACGGGTCTTCTGTCTCCTTCTCATTCTGCCCTTTTCCATCATCTTCTCTTTACTCCGACCCTCATGTGAGATTGAAATGTTGTGCTCTCATGCAGTGTTTCCCAACCTTTTTCAAGCCTGCATCACATCATCATCTATTGAGATCTATTCATTTAAATCGAGTTTAAACTTAATCTTGTTTTCACATTTAATTGTATAAAAATGTATGTTGTTAAAATAAGTTTTCAGCCAGTTGAATTATCATTGTTTAGGCCAGTTTCATCTGAGTGTCAGCTATGTTTACCGTTAGCCACTGCTTTCATCTGACCATTTAGGAGTTATAGTTAGCTTATTAGTAACAATAAGCCATTACTTTAGGCTACAGCTCCAATTAAATGCATTTGTTCACATGTATGTCCCTTTTATACTTATCTATAATTAAAACTATATAAAAAGTTTTGTGTTGTGTTTTTTCAGAGAAAAAGAAAAGTCATGACTCCCTACATTTTTTTTTCCTCAGTGGACCTAATCCTCATCTGTATATGATGTATTTATTGCTTTTGGGTTTATGTTTGTACTGTTTATCCTTTACGGTCATATGAGTTTTAATGCTTCTATTTATACCTATTCAGGTACACTCAGTCTTCCCACGTAATCCATTGTCTCTGCACATACACCCACAGGCTTTCTTGTGCTGTTACCCCTGGTTTGAAATCACTGATGTAATCTAGCAGGTACCCTTTGCAGTGCTGCATACACGATTGATGCTAAATGTTTTCATGGTCCAGTGAATATGTAAGATTGTTTCAGTTATGTTTGAAAAACCACTGCTGAAGAACAACTGCGGTTGTTGCATTTTTAAAAGTACAAGACTCACCTTCCACAGCAGCTTTACGGTGCGCCGCACTAAGGTTTAAAGGTTTTAAGCAGAGTTTCCATTATGTCATTTAAGAGAACTCCCAAGTTCACACAACTGTGGTTTTCTTTCTCAGTTACTGGGTTTCTGTGTCCCGAAGAAGAAACTATGACATCAGCTTATGATTTTAACTCAACCATGTGAGAATCCCTGAGGGGTTTTTGACTTTGCTTTTGTGTCATCTGGTCAAACATAAGCACTGTGTTTTTTATTCTGAAAAATCTTCCACTTGAGTCTAACGGAAAGTGATCTGCAGACATTTTGACTTTGACTCATTGGATTCAAGTCTTTAAGTGTTAAAACGTTACGGTGCATGCAGCACATATCAAATCAAACAGCTGATTTTAATATATTGGCATATTCCCACATTATATGTATTTTTAAAAAGAAAAAATTCGAAACATGCTGGATTTAGTGAATAAATGAAATAGGCAAGCATGGATGACAAACTAAAACATACTTCTTTTTGCACACTTTAATTCTCAGGAAAGCAAACAACTTAATAATAATGCAGTATGTGGAGTATGAAGTATAAAAATTGGTACGATACATCAGTGTGAATAGTCTGACTACATGGCAAATGTGCCACTGAGTACAATACAGTAAGTGCACTTAAGTTAAAACCTTGTGTTATGTCAGATTAATTCAAGTTCTAGTGCTTTATTTTTTTCATGCAGGCACACAGTTGTTTGAACTTTATCACACAGAACCAAGCAAACCAACAAAAATGAAAAGTAAAACATTCAACCGTTTAAGCTCAAAAATAAAGCAAATCAGACTTTTTTTTAGGGTATAGAGTTGGGGTATAAGAGGTATCTTATGGGCAGGATGGGATGGAGGGTTTTGGGGGTTATCAGGTCAGTCGTAGGCATTACTTACTGTAATTTGTGATGGCCTTTGGATTGGGGTGGAGGTGGGCTTAATCATGATGCTACTTGTGATTTTGCTGTTGGCTTTGACAGTAGGAGAACTGCAGTTTGCAAGCACCTGAGTCCTTTGTTCCGGAAGTCCAGGCGTGTGGCATGGACTCTGCGTTTGGGACGAAGTGCTGATGCCCTGAATGAACGGGCTCCCTAAGTGAATGTGGATTTTGTTGTCCTCTGTGGTGATGACGTTGGGCCCCAAGCTGGGGGACCTCTGGACCTGCCAGCTGTTCTGCCTTTCGGGGGTCACGCGGAAGACGGCGTGTCCTCCAACAACCTCGACTGGCTCCGTGGATAAGGAGCGGTCGGGGGTGCCTGTCATCACTGATACTATTTGTATTGGTGACATGGCTCTGTCTGGGGTTACAGAGCCACAAGAGTCTGGGGTCATCGCTCTGGAGTATGTAGCCATAGTAAAAGGTGACAGGGCCCTATCTGGTGAACATGGCTCATCAGACACAGAGGAACTCTTAGATTTTGCTGTTGGGGAAATGGATTTTGCATTAGGGGATATAGATGCATTCTGGATGATGGTAATTCTTTGTTTGGGTGGACCCCCGCTTGTGGGTATGACAGCAGTGCTGGTGAATGACTGGGTGTTTTCTGTGGTTGGACTGGTGATCTCTAGCATTGCAGTGTTGTGTCCGTGGTCAGGTGTCACTTTAATATGCAGAGGCTGCCCAGGACTGTGGGTCAGCACGACGTCTCCAGGCTGAACATGGCTGCCGTTCTGCCGAGGTTGCATTTTTCCATTGACCTGATGAGGAGCGTCTTTGTTCTTAAGGAGCGGGCCTCGTGCTCTTTTCAGGTTGTTATTAAGATTATTTACATTATTGATAATCGCGGGGCTACATTTGGTGAGCTGCAGCTCATTGCTGTAATTTGCATTTTCTTCCGGTTCGTTCTCATCGTACAGCTTGCCGTTCACCACTGCACGTTCCAGCGGTGGCATACCCTTGCAGTTGGGAGACATGAAATCAGGTGGGTCTGTCTGAACCTCCTTAGTGGAAACATGCAGGTCTGAAAAGCGCCTGCCGTTCATTCCTGGGCGAAGGCTTTTGCTGAACCGTCGGTATCTTTCCAGCTCTCGAGTGAGCGTCTCCATTTCTCTGGCCAGTTCTTTGTTTCTGACCTCCTGCTGGGTCAGTTTTCTCTGCAGTGTCGAGTGGTCAGTTTTCATGCGGCAAATGGACTCTTCTGTTCCCATGTATTCATGAATCTTCTCTTTCAGAGCTGCCACCTCTCTGGTCAAATGGCTGGACTTGGCCTCCTCTTCCTTAAGGCGTTTGTAAAGGACATGCTCTTGGTTGCACTCTTTCTTTTCAGCCAGCTGGTACTTTGAAAGCTCTTTTCTAGATACTTCCAGCTCTTCCATCAAGGCTTTAGCTTTTTCTTGCTCGTTGTTAAATCTTTTCTCCAGCGATTCAAACGCCTCTGTTTTTAATGATTCGCCTTCCACCACTTTCATGTCTTTTAACTTGCGTCGGAGGCGTTCAACTTCCTGGGTCAAATCTTTTACTTTGTTGTCTTCTTGCTGGAAGCGGTTAGCAATTGGTGTTTTGATATTCTCCTCTTTAGCCTTGTTTCTCAGGTATTCTCTCTCTATTGTCTCAAGTGATTGCAACCTTTTCTTCATCAAGCATATTTTAGACTCCAAATCGTTACTCTTCTCCTCCTCAGCTCTTAACCTGGCCTTCAAGTCATCCTTTTCCTTTGTAACACTGCAGATTTTCTCCTCAAGCTCAGCCTTTGATCTCAGTGCTTTCTTGCTTTCGTCAATAAGCTTCTCTGTAACTGATGTAACTCTGTCCTGTTCAGCCTGCAGTTTGCCTGTGCTGTTCTGGACTTTGTTCTCCATTTGCTTCAGCTTCTCTGCCATTGCCTTTCTCTCATCCACCAGCATCACTGTGAGAGTCTTTAGCTTGGTGAGATCTTCCTTCAGAGTCAGCTCTGTCTTTCCCAGCTGGCTTTCAGCAGCCTCCAATTCTTTGACTCTGACTTTGAGGACTTCCAACTCACTGGTCAGAACCTTTGACACCGACCTCTCTTTCTCCAAGTTGCTTTTCAGTGAGCTGCATTCTTGTTTGCTCTTACTGAATGCATCCTCTAGTTTCTCCAAGTCCATGATTCTCTGATTCAGTTTGTCCACTTCAGCTTTCAGGCACCGGTTTTGGCTGGCCTCTTTCTCCAGTTTTTTGTTGAGGTCCCTGCATTGGTCCTCCATTCTGATCAGCTCTTCATCCTTTCCCTCCATTTCAAGTACCCGTTTTCGTAACTCTTCAAGCTCTGACATGAGGCCAGAGTTTCCACACTCACCGCGGCTAATTTTGTCTCTCAGCTCTTGCAGTTCCTCCTCAGCCCTGCGCAGGGTTTTATTGGTCTCCTCCAGCTCATCAAGCTGCCTGCTGAGAGCTGAAAGCTTCTGACGCAACTGCCTGTTTTGGGCATCCTCGCTGGTTAATTTGGCAGTCATGGCTTCCTGTTCCTGATGGTATCGACTGGCTTGGTCACGCAGCTCAGCCTCCAAGCGACAGACCTTTTGCTCCTCTTCCTGCAGACGAGCATTAGCTGAGCTCAGCTCTTCCTGGGCTTGTGAAGAACTGGCACTCAGTTCTTGAACCTTAGCTGTCTGTTGATTCAGCTGCTCGGTAAGACGCTGCTGTTCATCCACAACCATCAACGCAAACGACTTGAGTTTTGTCAGCTCCTCCTTGAGGCTTGCCACCTTTTTGTTGTTTTCTTCGTCTTTGCGTTCTTGGTAGGCCTTTTCCTGATCAATTAACAGCTTTAACCTGTAATAAAAGGAAAGAAAAAAAGGAACATGATTTTTAGGAATTTGATTAGTTAGCTTTTTTCCTGACAAAAGTATGTTATTTAATTAAAAAGCACAAAATATAGAAAAAAAATGTAAAAATAGGCGTTAATTAATTTTTGAAACCTTATATAAGTTGATATTTCCTTTTAATATTTACCTTTGTATTTAGTTATCTTTTGATAATTTCTCAATTATTATTTATTTATTTTTTGGCTGCTTAAGTCTTCCATAGAGGGTAAAAATAGAGCATCCTAAACCTAAATATCTAAAATGCTAATCCTGTTTATCCACTAATATTATATAAGAAACCCCCTAAAGGAACCCTACACCCTCACTGTTGTTATCCATACAGTCCTGTTCTCCAAGCTCTGACACATCATAAACGCTGTTATTTTCCCAGCATTTCTAAGGAGGAATAAAGTTCTTATGTCATGGAAAGTTTAACACATAATAAAAAAAAAGCATCACTTTACGTTCTGAAATACCTTTGGTTAATTTTTGTTCCCTCAGTGCCAGCTAATTCTCATATGCTTTGGAAACCTGAGTTCCTACTCTAAATAGTGGGTCTTAAGTTTAACAATCAGTGAATTTCCGAAAGTGGGTGAGGGGGTAGCGTAAGACCTACGTCCCCTGTCAGAAAAGAGACACACAGCCAAATGCTGACCTCTGAAAGTGATCATCTGACTGGACAACATGACATATTGCAAGCACAATAAAATTTGTCTGTGACCCACTTATAATCTAAATCTGAGGCCTGATTGTTAGCTCATAGAAGGAAATAACTGCATCATTGCACAAGAGCAAATCAGGAAATCAGGATTCAAGCAAAAATGAGAAACACTTTAGAATGTAAACTTTTTTAATGTCTGTCACAGCTGACAAACTGACAAAAATAAAATAAAATCAGAAGCAGTCTGTTTAAGAAAAATAACAAGACCCGACAGGGTAGCATATGTAATATTTATATTTCCACAACTAATGAAATCCCATATTTTTATACTATAGAATATGTGTGCCATGTGATGCAGCTGTAGTCCCATAAGTACAGTGTGCAGCCCGGGTCAAGGCGTCTGGCACATGCATGCATCACCAAAGTGCCTACAGCCCCTGGAGAAAAGATGTTATGACTGCTGTGTGTGCATCTGCCAGGCGTTTCCACACAGATGGCCCACTGGCATGGAACAATCCTTTAATTAAGGGGTTCCTCTACTACCAACCCTCCTCCCCCTTACTAAACCCACCACCACCTACCCACCCTGCTTTTTTTTTTCTTGTACTTTTAAAGGAATTCCCCCTGTTTCCAAAAGCAATTACAGCTCCGCAGGGTTTATTCAGAAGAAACACCCCCCCCCCCCCCCCCCCCCACACACACACACACACACACAAATTCCACATGTACACTTGGGTTGTGGGCCATGATGTAAGTGTGGTACAGTAGGGTGGGTCACTTCTACAGCAGTATGTCATTTCTTTCTTCAGTAGCTGCTAAAGGGCGGGTGGATTTAGGGGGACACATGTAACTAGATCCATGTGCTGCTATTACACAGAAAAACACCCAATAAAGTAAATACAAATCTGTATGATTAATAATAAGACCTAATTATTAGTGTGGTTGTAATGCATTATGGGAGGAAATCTTTTTATGGACAAAAAAAAATAAACTTATTTATAGTAAATTATGTTGAAATTTTCTAATAAAGATGTACCATTCTAATATTGGGTATAGTCAGAGTAGAGCATTGCACTAGAGGTGGTTAGATCAATCCAAATATTGATAGTATCGATACCAACGCTGATATCGGTTTTGTATCGATACTGAAGCGCCAGGGTTGATACTTTATATAAATATAACTCTAACATGCACTGTGAAAATTGTCTGAACATTTCTGTTTCTAATGTTTTATTTGCTTATAGCACATTTAAACAACACAAGGTGACCCAAAGCGCTTCAGAGACAGGCACATTTACATTCCAAGGTGCCGAAAACACCCAGTTTCAAAATGCAACAAAAGCTTAAAAGTGTGTTTTGTTGTGCTAACTAATTATTGTATAAAGTAAAAGTCACAGTGATTTATTGGTCATTAACATATGTTAATAATTTACAAACTGATGAAGATTCATCTCATAAATCATGACACCCTGCTCTATCGGTATCGGTATCGGTATCAGCGATACTGACCTGACATTTAAACAACTACAAAAGCTCTATTCACTTTTACTACTTATATTCCAGTTTAACTTAAAACAGAGACAATCTACACATTTTGATCTATTCTGGTGAAATTACATGAAGAAGTTGAAGTTATATGGTGGTATATATTAATACACACTTACATGTATGTCAGTTTTTAAAAAATGATTTATGTCTTGAATAAACTACTTTGATTTTTGCATATAGAGGATTGATATGGCTGCTATGCTGGGGTTATTAGGTGACATGGTGTTCAACAGTGTATTAAACAAATCTCTAATCATGCCAGAAACTGCAGACTGCTTTTTCATTTCAAAGTATCTGATAGCCCCAAGGACTTGCACTTTTCTGTCTGGGTTTTATCAACATAGCTTGTTCTTGTTTTTAATCCTATCTCCTACACATGTTGATTGCAAATCAAACCCAGGACTACAAAGTGCTTGCCAGTGGTGTCATCAAAGTACTTATCGCCTCATCAGGAGTCATGCATGTGCTGAAAGGTTGCGTTTTCTTTGACTAGATTATGCGTGTGAAAAGCTGCAAAGCAAAACTCCTCTACAGCAGGCAGACATGTCCTTTTCAAACCAGTCTAATCACTATTTATTTAATCTCTTATCTCAGTCCCCACTGTTTTCCTAGTGATGTCATCGGCAAAAATAGAAAGATCAACATACTTTGTTCCCTAGTATTACTGGAAACTCTGTCACTCTGGCTTAAAAAAAACAAAAACCACGTTAAAAAAAAAAGTCCTGAAATGGATATTAATCCAAATTACTGCATGCAAGAGAGCTTTGCATTACTAAAGACAAATTCTATCTCCTTTGTAGGACTATATTACTCTGTGCCTGATGTACTCTGTGGTACAGAAAAAAATCTTTAAATCAGATAATTTGTTCCCAGACTTCTTCTCATCAGGGACACACAGAGAGATGAATGTAATTGGCCAACAGAGCAGCATCTGAGACCATTTTGGGTTGTTAGATATAATTTAGAGCACACTGCGTGTTGCATGGATGGGGCAAAAACAGACATAGTGATCCTTGGTGAAAAAAAATACGATGGACTTATCTATCGTGATGTCACCCATTGTTCCACACCTTGAGCTGTCAACATTACCATATTAGCCAAAGTTTTTTTTCGAGCCAGACGTTAGCTTTTATTGATAAAAGGGTGGATGGCTAAGTTAGCAGCTAATACTAGCTAGCTTGGTTAGCAAGCTGCATTCACAAAGTGCAACACAACAGACCCATATCAGCTAATTAGTGTAATTAGTGTAATTAGAAATAATAGAGTAGTAGAATTTCCCTCAGCACATCTGAAGGACAAACTTTTTGGATGGTCTGTACCATAATAATCTAATATTAGTCCAATAATCCATTAAAATGCAACATACATACAGTGAAGAGGTCCAGTTTAATGACTCAAAGTAGTGGATGAGGCTTAGCAGACTCCGATCAGCTTCAACTACCTGCGTCAGGGAAGCTCAATTGTCCAGCTGGATAAGTTATTAAAAAAATTATCCCACTTAGAGTTGTTATGAGAGGGGGAAACTATCCATAGAGGCCAAAACCTTTTTTCTTTTTCCTCTTTTTTTTTGGTCAAAGTTGAAAACATGTTTTCTAATGCTTTGGTCTTCCATTTTAAAATGGGAGCCTTCCATGATTGACTCCTTTATGGAGCCAAACTCAGGTGGCACCTAAAGGAAGTACTATCAAACTTTTAAATGATGGTTAGTAGCTCAACCTACCTGCTGTCACCATCTAATTTACTATGTGTGTTGCATTTTCAGGGCTACATAACTAATAGCTGATCGACATTTTGAACCCCATCACGCTACATTTTACAGCATTGCAGGAGTGTAGCTCCTTTACGCAGAGATCTGTGATTCTTGGAAAAAGAGCTGGTCACATAACAGTTTAACAGCTATCACTATTACCACCCATGGAGCAGCCTGTGCAAACTTTGCATCAGGTACTAATTTCATTCAGAGCGGTTTCCCCAGGAAGACAGATGCACGGTCACCACTGTGTGTCGTTAAAGTGTCATGGAAAACAAGTCGTGCTGAGTGATTTAGTGTGTTAGGGTCCTTGAGTGGATATCTTAATGTTATATTATATTTTCCTTTTCTCTCAAATGTACGATAACATGAATGCACTCAAAGAAAAGGAAACATCCCGTCGGGAACTCTCAGCCAAGTCCATACGGGAGACACACTAGCACACATTACAGCTTTGCCGAGGGCTTCCCTCTGTTTTTATGCTGGAAACTGTGGCTCACCCGCTGTGTGTAAAGTGCCGCTGTGCCTCCTCTGCGGGTTGCTGTACCATTTCCTCACCGCAAGCGATTAGGTCATGTATGTATAGACTAATATATCCTGTGCACATACATGAACATCTCCTCCTTCTTTAACAGATGCTGGTGTGACAACAGTTCAAAGGGAGGAGACTGATTGATGAGGTCCACGGACTGTATTTAAAATCCGCACAGGCCAAGTGATATGCCCCCAGAGTGCAATCAAAATGCGTGATATATGTTGTTCGGGTATTTATTAACTTCCTGCTAGTGGTATTATGATTAATAACATGGTGTGAACCAAACAGAGACCTGGATGTGACTCACCTGAAACATTCGGGTCTTAAGCACCAAAACTGTTTTACTTACTTTAAACACAGCTGCTGTTTTATACAATGCAGTTAATGACATTACTCTTAATTTCAATGGGTATGACTTGAATTAATATAATATACTTATTACTATCATCACAGAACTATGCCATCTGCTATTGCACACGCACTCAGGCGCACACGGTCATTTTTCTTGTCGTTACACATGGGACCCAAATATTTGTGTGTAATTCAATTAGGCGTACATTGTGTACTAATTTCTGCTTATTATGTGACTTACATAGTACACAACGAGGAACATTTAGGACCTTACCTTAGATTTCCCTAATTTTACAGTCTACATATTTTAGTTGTCATATTAAGTGCTCCTTTCCGATCATTTCTATTAAATTCATTCAACTTTTACAAGAATTTCTCAGCAAATATGCAAAAAGATACTTGGGAATTAAAACCCCCACAATGGTGTCTAATTAAGTAGAATCTAATGTCTTAATTTTCCTATGCAGCTGTTTTAAAGAAGACGCATTTCAGATGTAACTTACAGTAACTATACAAAATATAATTTAAAAGAACAACCAGAATGACAAGATGCAAGCCTGAAAATCTGTGCGCATTCAGGCTCATCAAGGGAGCAGCTCTTTTAAAGTTTTGAAAGTTCTTCTCCTCAAAGGCAATGTTCTGTGTGCCTACCTGTGCCAGCGGCTCTCTCTCCCAGCTTTACTGCCACAAGCTCATGATCAACTTGCCGTACAACACCCGGGCTCTCGGCTCTCCCGCTCTCTCTCTGATTCTCAGACTCTTAGTAGCAGTAATGTGGGCATTCCTGCAGTCAGACCAAACAATAAGGGATGTGCTCCCTGCCTATGGACCATTACATCATCAACATGTCCTTATATGGAGCTTTGCATTGCAGAGGCTCGCAAGAAGGGGGTGTGCTTGCTCGCATGTGTAACTGCGCTTGAGCAAGCCTGCTGGAGTAACTGTTTAACTAAAGGTTGTGGCACAAAAAAAATAAGAAGGGAAAAGGTATGCCTTGTCGTATGTAATGTGTGAAATATCTGCACGATCTGCCAGTGCACTAGAGGCCGAACAGTAAGCGAGGAGAGATGAAGAGTTCGAGTTACAGTATGTCCTTATGGGTCTTGTCAGCTTAACTCATTTTTTCAGCTAAGGGAGAAGAGGGAAAAAAATAATCAGCTTGCAAAGTTAATAAGAGATTCTTGGATGCGGATTTGTAACTGAGACCAGTGCTGGAGAACATGACAAGACTTGTAACGCATACTGTATCTTTGTGAAATGTATACACAGCCCACTCCTAAGAGATCCCCTGGCATTTAGTCTCTCAAAAGGTTTGTTAGTGATGCTGATTAAGCTCTGGGAGTGTTTCCCTTATAGCCACCCAGTAGCAGAACCTGTTTAGTGTCATGGAGCGGTGAGCACAGTTAGTATGCTGTATTATGGAAACTCGAGTTAAAACCTATTTAGTTTCAAGCATATTAGAGTGATGAAAAAAACATAAAATGTAGTTTCTTCTCCCTAGGCAGTGTTTTTGTGCACATAATGGCAGATTTAGTTACCAAGTACTGACCTGTTCTTTCAACAAACACGGCCCATTATGTCAGTCAGGTCTTCTTTTTTTTAAACTTTTAAGCACTATTTGCAATTTTTCATAAATGTCAGATGTAAAAGTAGTAGAGAGCTAATTTTTACGACCTCATTTAGTACAGTTAGGAAATGGCTGGAGTAACGATGCTTTCTCCGCACATGCTCAGAGGGATTCTGTTAATTCTGTTGAAAAGGAAAAGGATCGTTTGAACCTAATTTTGAAGGGTTTTTTCGGGGGGGGGGGGGGGGGGGGGGGGGGGGTGACTGCAGTTTTAAAACTAATTAATTAGGGATGTTACGAAACCAGATTTTTTTGGGGGGTCTGTTTCAATATGAGTAGATTTGCTTGATTTACCTAATATGATGCCAAAACAAGTCTTGTTTTTGTTTGGTACATTGTGTCAGTATAAGCATTTATATAATGTTAGTCATTGCAAACATCTGAGCTGACAGAACAAAGTTGATTTCGCAACAGCAGTTCCAGCTATCTTAAATAAACATGTGTATTTCAGGATAAGAATGATAATATTTTGGATATTGTTGTATGCTGAATTGAACACATCTGGATGATATTTTTTAGGTGCTTCGCTAAGCTGGAAATATCTCTTTCCTTTGTCTGAAAAGCACAAAAGAATCATTTGCATATTGCCTTTTTTTAAAATCAATTATCACCCCTTAGTCATCCACCCACAACACAAAGTACTTCCATACCCGACTCTTACTGCTTTTCTTATCAATGAGTAAGGGTGGAGCTATTGAAGTATCTCATGTGACATCATGTGGGCAACTGATGAATAGTTGGACATAATACAATCACCGGTTGCTAGGGGAAAATGTGTATTCACCAACTGATTACAGAAGTTCTGGGGCATTGCTGGCTGTCATTGGGTAAAGAAGCAGTACCAAAAACCTCCTGTAATTGGTTTTGGTGTTAGAGGATTGCTAAGATTTCCTGTAGTTATTTCTCTACAAATAATAACTATAAGCTCAGCGGTAATAAACTTGAAAAAGTGTGACACAAACTGGATTCGCCTTGCATCCGACTTTGGACAGTTTCACTACAGCTTGGAGAGTGGCTAGGCAAGTCAGTCAGTTCCACTCAAACTACAACCGCAGCAATATCCCAGCACCCAAAACAATCACTGGGAGGATTTTACCAACTGGTTGGGGAATACACGTGCCAGGCAGTCACTGACTGGTCTGTAGGCCTGCATGACTGGGGTCTTATTCACTCGATCCTATATTGTCACCATGATTCTCACACTTCAAAAATGGCACACAAGCTAACATCGTGTGGTTTGTGGTCACATGTCTGCAAAACCTCAATTGCAGCAGCTGCACTGGTCACCATCTTCCACATATAGTTGTCCTGTGCTTGTGGGCACCCTCCTTCTTCAGCGCATAAGGATAGACTAGAGCGCTCGATTTATATGCTGCCTATGTTACCTAGGATAGGGTAGCCAACATAGTGTAGGGTATCATGAACATTTGTTCTGGCTACATTCCTAGTTTCATTTGAATCTTCAGGTTATTCATTTAAAATAGCTATGCTAATACGGTTGCTGCTAGCTAGCATACAAGCTAGCATACAAGATTTTATCATGACTGCATATAGTCTAGTATAAGTAAGTTAGTAGTGTATTGATGTACTTTTCTTTTCTAAAATTAACACATTTCGCTCAGTTTATATGTAAAAATAAAAAAGCAGCTCATTAATAAAAGCAGTGTGTGTTGTGTGTGCAAACTGTATTAAATACAGACAAAAAGTGGGACTATTATATGGTTAAAAAGCAAAGTTTCCCTCACTGTAGGTTTGTCTGCAGTGGATATATAGTGGTTTGATGGCACAACAAAATAAGAATGATTACTTTGCATGTAAGAAGCTTACATTTTACAAATTTAGAGCGAGCTAGTAGAAGTTTTGTTCTGTGCAGCAAGAGTATATTGAGATTGAGATGCAGATAATGTTCTTGAGTCATAGCCAATTAATAATTAATAATCCAGTCATTTGTTGTTTAGTCTCCTGCAGAAATAGAAAGAAAGCTTAAGTAAGATGATTAGATATGTAATTGGATATCTGTCTGTTTTTAGGCCTGCTTTTGATGATGGGGGGGGGGGGGGGGGGTTTAGTATTACAGTTTTCCCCCTGGTGTATTTCAAGTGATCTGAGTATGGGGAGAAATGTCTCTTATACACATCAGAACTACTTTCTCTAGTAAAATAAACTTGTGTGACTATGGTCATATGTTTTTATTAAATATGAATCTGGAGGCTGGAACATAGAAACTAAAGCAGCCATCATGGCCCAGGAGCAAACAACATCTGCTTCCCAGCATATTTTTCACAACTTCTTTGCTTATTTATCTTCTCAAAATCCAAAGTATAAAGATTACACATTGGGGCTCTGCCTTTGGACTGAGCCAGGTTATGAGAAAGTCTGAAGCAACAGTTGGGTGGTTAAACATCTTACCTGTGTGGTGAAAAGTGGCTTTAAGCTAATGGCTCCACAAACAAAACAATGGCTTTCCACACTGTGATGTAATCACAGCTTAAGTCAGCGCACATCAGTCTTTATCCGTGGCGCATTGTTTGGCTCGTAACGCCAAAGTCTCATTGGGGGTGTTCTCACCTTACTCGGAAAATTCTCAGCCTTTAACTGAAGACAGAAGCCACAGTGTGTCACCTATTGTCACATGAGGGGCGCAAATTTAATCTTTAAGTGAGGTTTCCCAGTTTTTCGTGGGAATAAATGTGCCCAGTATATTCAAGACAATAGGAGTGGTGACACTTCAGGAGCATTTGAGCGAGTGACATAACTAGCTCCTGACAAACATGGTGCGAGAACGGCAGGGTTTCATGCTCGGTGTAAGGTGACAATGCATGGCAGACAGCAAATGAGTTACATAACAGTTTGTAAAAACACAAAGCATGTTCTACGAGTACGTGCTTCAGGCAGTCGCAGTTATAAGTGATTCCAGCAGTGTAAGGGAATAACGAGGGCAAGAGTCTTCCTGTCTCCTGCCCACTAAATACAATATGTCATGGCTTCACAATGGCTGAGGTCACTGTTGCTAAATGTTACGAGCTCTGCCAACTGAGCTAAAGGAACTGGATTTTCTGGGTAAATTTAAAGCGACAGTAGGGCAGGTTTAATATGTTAAAAATATGACCATGTTAAACTTCCTTGATGACCAGGATACAGATTAAAGGCTCGCAAGTGTTCAATCTACACGCCCATCTGACTTTATGACCCTTCCTGTCAGCTGAACGTTATGCAGTATGAGGAAAAGTCGGTACTATCATTTATTTCTGCCATCACAGGATGTAATTGTGCATTGACCATGCAATAATACTGGAAACGAGGCTTTTACATTCAAATTGAGTTAGCGTTCAAGGCCACAAGCATCTAGGAAGCGTTTTCACCAGAGTCTGGACAACTTTAAGGCCGGAAATGTAAAACCCAAACTTTGTCCAGTGGCGTATTCCAAGCAAAATTCAATTTAGCCGATACAGCGGATGCCAGCATACACAATCTGAGTCGATGTCTGTTCATTAATAGCGCACGGAACAACGTTCGTGAGTCGCAGCGGGTGCCAGACACGACTCACGAATTCCTAAAAGGAAGTAAACTCAAAACATGTGGCCCAACAAGTTATGTTTAAAAAAAAAAATCCAATTAATCACAGTGTTTTTTAACCAATTGGAGGAGACTGTTGTTGGAGGACAATGAATGAGGCTGTGTGAAAACGTCTGGATAGCAAGTTTGTGCAAAGAGTGTTGGTAGAAGCCAAAGATAGCATGTCTTTCTGGTCAGGAAGTTCTTCGTGTTGCCTGTGCAAACACACAAAATGTGATTTTGTTTGGTGTCTTGAACAGGTTATATATCACCAACTAAAAAGAGAGGGACTGGGTAGAGTTTTCTGTATGGGAATAGTCACATGTTACTCGACAGCTAAAGACCAAAGAGATGAGAAGCTAAAGCAAAAGCACAAAGACATTGTTGCCTACTTTTCTGAGACTGAAGTCTTCACTCATTTCATAGACGCGATGTTTTTTTCAACCTTTTGAAAATCTGCACAGTGCAATACTTAGTGTGACGGATTACCATCAGCACGATCTGTTATAGCGATGTGTTTTTCCCCATTTCCCTGCAATAAAGTGTTTGTTCTTGGAACAAACAATTCGGTCATCCAAAATTAGACCCTGTTTCTAAATCAGGACATATTCGGAGCCCTGAGTACTGTACACTTGAAACAGATGTCGAGGATCAAACACAAGAGCGGGCCACACAAACATGTTTGCTGTGACAAGCCTCTGCCAAATGACAAATAGTGTGGGGATGAAGAGGTGTTATGCAACCTCAGTGGAATGACTATAGCGCTGACAATACACAGAAGAATGAAGGTTTGGGATTTGGTTTGGATGAGCAACGTGTGCTTTTTGAACTCATCCAGTCTCAAGGCACGGTCTTCCGCCATTTCGACATGTTCTTTTGGACCTGGTATTAGTGGGAATTCCAGATGTGTACGAATGACACATGATGTGCTTATCTCGTACATGAAGCATTAGCGGGTCTGAAAGACTGATGGCCTGCTTTCTAGTGCTTTGTTCAGACTGACACTATCATGGTTTCCGGTGTGATTCTGACTGGGGATGATACATCTTTGTCATCGCAACAAGAACAGTTGAATTGTACTGTTTACCCTACAGCTGTGGAGGAAAAGTAAAGCCTTATTTTCAGAGTTTGAAGTTGGCTGAGGTGTACAAGTATTGGTTAAGGAATGATGGAAAGATGCATGACACAAGTCACATGAAATCGGCTGATTCTGTTATTTACGTGGTTAAAGGGAAGCACACCGAGTTTCAGTTCTAACATTTTATGTATCCAAATATAAAAATAATCACCAGGTCTTGAAATGAGGTAATACGACCTCAGATAAACTACAAAACAAGTTTGGGCAGTTTGCTGCTCTGGAGTATTCAGGCGTGTGTTAACACAATGCCAAGGACAGACATCAGCAGTGAGCTTAGAAAAGCAGTTATTGCTGCCCATAAATGTGGGCAGGGTTATGAGGCCATTTCCAAACGATTTGAAATCATCCTGTAATGAGAAAGATTATTAAGTAGCAGAAAACATTTAAGATAACTGTCAGCCTTTCCAGGAGTGGATGTCTCAGCAAATTCACCCCAAGGTCAGACTGTGCAATGCTCAGAGTAACTGCAAAAACCCCAAGAGCTGCATCTCATATAGTGTGTTATATAGTCTGAAGCACAGTAGTGGAGGTGTGGTGATTTGGGCTTGTTTTGCAGCCACAGGACCTGGACACCTTGCAGTCATTGAGTCAACCATGAACTCTTCTGCATGTCAAAGTATTCTAGACTAGTATTCTAGGACATCTGTCCTGGATCTACAACCGAATAGCTGACCAGTCAAAGTTCAGACCTCAACCTGACTGAAATGCTGTGGTGGAAAATGAAGTGATGTTATAAAGAAGAGAGGGCCTAAATTCCCCTACAATGATGTAACAGACTGATAAAGTGACAAAGAGCTTGTAGGCTCTACAAGCTACTGAATGATGGGATGTACTTAGTTGTTCACACTGCTTCTGTATTTCAGCTTCATTTTGTTAAAATATACAATGAAATGGTGAAATCTACCACATTAGATGTTGCTAAGGACCAGATGATTTTTAAAAATATATTTGTGCAAAACAATGTTTTATTTAAAGATTATTTAACGATATTGTGTGTTCCTTTTTTGTTCCTGTTTCATAAGATCATTTTCTTTTCTTCTGTAAATTTAGGTGCAGCTTGAAATGATTTTACGGTGAAACTTTCATCACTAAGTAGACTTCCTGAATTGTGGATTATCTTTGGACATGGATCTGCATAACCAAAATCAGTCTTTTATCAACTCTGAAGCACATGCAGCAAAATAACTTCAAATTTGTGGGGGAAAAGAATGAGAATAACATCACAGTGAAGTACAAATTATGTCAGGGTGCTAATAAGTGTGTGTCAGACACATGACATTTACACAAAGCATTTGAAGACTAAGAACAGCTCCACAGAATTGTGCAGGTGACAGAGCTCCTGAACCACGGTCAGCAGCAGACCACATGAACTAGACGGGCAACTTTGACAGGGGGGGAATCGACTCAAGTCATTTTGCTATTCCATTAAAAAAAAAAACATGCACCTACACTCACACACACTCTGTGCATAATTACAACCATATATAATATGGTACAGTCAGAGAAATGTAGCCACAGTTCTAAAAAATGCAAAAATATCTGTCTTAGAATGCAGATGCAAAGCTTTTCTCTGTATTACTGTATTTAAATCCAAATCCAATTTATTTATATAGCACATTTAAAAACAGAAGGTTTGCCCAAAGTGCTGTACAGAAACAAAAGGGGAAAACACAAGATAAAACCACTGACACTCACATTAAAACATAATAATACACATAATAGCTTACAACATGATGCACCTTGAGGCTGATTTGGCCCTATATAGATCAAATTTAACTGAATTAAACTGAAAGCTGGAGACACACAGGGGAAGCATTTTCTCTAGGTGCAGAAGTGGATCCATGAACTCACCACGCACTCGTACAGCTGACTGTGAGTGCACAGTATCATGCTTAAAACCAACTGCACAAGCTGATGAAAGACCTCTTTTTAGATTCAAAGAGTAGTGCTGTACTGCACTATACCGCGCATAATACTGCAAATTTTGGTATTGATCCAATAACAATTAAATACAGGGCCAATATTGGTGATATTGGCGGTGTGGGTGTTTAGGTTTTTCCAAATTGCATGAATTAGTGTAACTTATAGTTTAAGTATGTAAGTAGAATTCAGTTGAGGGGATCCAGTGACTTTATTTGGCGAACTTGGACCGTCGAGGCCCGTCCTGAACAGCAGCTGCTAACTTTTAGTTCATCTAAAGCTGTCACTACAAGGGAAATTAACAGGCTTGCAGTAATTGCTCTGTAGGTATATTGTAACAATTTACTTTTAAATGTAAGGTTTCCCAGTGCTGTTAAATCGTTGCACAGATAACAGGGGAGCAGGGAAGTGCTTCTGAGTGCATATTTGTGCATATATGTGCCTGATACAAGGTATGAATCTGATAAAACCATTAATGTCCAAACCAGATGGAAACCAGAGATAAAGCAGAGTGCTTTTTTTTTTTCAAATAACACATGTGCACATTTTTTGCCCCGTAGCAATATGTTTAAGGATCTGATCAACCGGCTGCATGAAGCAGAAGCAGACAAAGTCAGACAAAGACACACAGTCACTCTCTCCACTGAGTGTGGTTTCTGCTGCACATCAGACAGCCTCTCCGCAGCCATCACGGACAAGGCCCGGTCTTGCCTAGCGCACTTGAGGGCTGTCTAACACACACGTGCGTGTACAATACACACAGCCCAGGGGCTGATTACCTGACATACATACATGACATCATCGCCTTGTAATCAAATCCATATGTCAGCTTCCCTCCTCTTCCACCTCCTCCTTTTAAGGTCTATCTTGCACAGGGTTGTCTCATTTTTGCATCTAACCCGTGGCTCCTTAACCTTCGTCGTATTTGTCACTCTCCTCTTTTTCCTCCTCTGCTTCACCAGTTTTTCCCTATTTTTGCCCACCACCTCCATCTGTCTCTTGTTTCTAATCTTAGCGCGGGCCTCGGCATGAGCTCTGTTAAAATGGAACATGATTTGGATTGCCAGCCTAAAGAATCCCATGTGGATGTTTGCTGGCCTTTTATGGCCAAACTTGGGTTTTATGGCCATCCTCTGGCTGAAGGCCTTTCGCTTATTGTTGTGATGACATACTGTAGAATCCAGATATCTGTAACTGCATGTTAAAAGTGAGCTTGATCCTCCTGTGGTTGGGTTCCCCCTCTATAGCCTGCATTTTTCTTTTTTTTGCCTTTAGTATACTTTTTAATTACTGTGCATGCTGCTGGCATACAGTGAAGACTATATGGTCCTCAGTTTATGTCTAATCCATCAGCTTGTTGACTGGAAACTGATGGTTGGCGATAACCTTGACATTTTACCTCCTCTTTCCCTTGGGGAGATTTTGTACCACCTAAGGCATTTTTACGACCCCAAAAAAGGCTTTGTGGTTTTTGTGCACTGTCCTTTAGTTACGAAACAATTTAATTGCCAGTGCATAGCAGGTAAAACACGTCATCCCACCATGGAGGAATATAAGATTATGGGCAGGAATCAATCACGGCTGCTTCAGAGTGAAGCTCTGCCAGACAGAGAGGCTGTAATTTCCAAACTAACAACAGCTATTGCCTAAAAAAAGGATTGCACTTGTAGTGAGAAATCAAGCGAGATGTGTACAAGTGTTTGTGTGTGTATGTGTGATCTCAGTCAGCAGGGCAGGCGTGTGTCTAATACCCTCAATTGGTACAGCTGATAATCATTACCCCTCAAAATCGTTGGACTATGGGGTAAATCGCAAACATTTAAGGGGGATGTTGGTGATCTGTGTTTGCTCAGAAGTGGTGGATTTCAAAGCCCCAGGGCCACACATCAACTACCAGCCATTACATGTACAGAATGGGAAGAACTCGATACCAGCTGGTTTTACATAAAGGAGCGCAGCCCGTGAATACAGGGGCTGTTACTCAGATTGACGTTAGGTGTGCCAGTGTAAGGTGGAAGATTACAGCTTACTGATAATACAGTGGGGGAAATAATTATTTGATCCCCGGGTGAATTTGGAAAAAAAGAAAAAAAGAAATGAAAGCTCTGTAATTTTAATGTTAGTTTCATTTAAATGGAGACAGACATAATATCAACCAAAAATCCAGAAAAAACATATTACATAAAAGTTAAAAACTGATTAGCATGTCAGTGACTTAAATACGTGTTTAATCTCCAAACAACACATTACCTTTAAGTTTCTTGGCTATTGCTTGGCCAATCAAGCTTCATCTCTCCACAGATTTTCTACAAGATTGAGGTCTGGAGACCGGCAAGGTCACGCCATGACCTTAATGTGCTTCTTCTTAAGCAACTCTTTGTTGCCTCAGTCAATAGTTTTTGGGTTATTGCCAAACTGGAAGACCCATTCACTACCACTTTCAATGTTCTGGCTGAGAAAAGAAGGTTCTTGGTTCGAGATTTTACAGTACATGGTCCCGTCTATTGGACCCTGAATGCAGTCATCCTGTACCCTTTTCAGAAAAGCAGCCACAAAGCATAATCTTTCCATCTCTATGCTTGAATGTGGGGATGCCATTTGGGTTATACTCAATATTTCTCTTCCTCCAAAAAGTTTTGGTTTCATCTGAGTGCAGCACTTTCTCCCAAGCTTTCTCGAAATCATTTAGATATCAATGGCAAACTTAAGACGGCCTTTACATGTGCCTTCTTGAGCAGCAGGACTTTGCAAGTGCTCCAAGACTCTAAGACTTTGTCCCAGCTGCCTTCAGATGATTTACAAGCTCCTCCCATGCAGTTTTGGGCTGATCCACCACCTTTTTCATAATCAACCTCACCCCATGCATGGATCTCTAGACTCATTGTGATTTTATATTTCTTCCATTTCCAAAGAATCACACCAAAAGTTGTCACAACAGTTTGTAGCCCACTCCAGTTTTGTGCAGGTCTAAAGTTTTGTCCCTGACATCCTTTGGCGGCTCTTTGGTCTTTGATTGATTCATTCATTGATTGTAATCTGTGTACACACAGTCAATCCGTGGCAGCCAGAATTATGACTAGGTTGTAAAAGGATCAAAAACATAGTTCACTCATATATATTCTTGGTTGAGGAATCACTATTAACAGAAATCTGAGCCTCTGAGTGAGGTTCCTGTTATTAAACTTACACACATTTATGATGATGAGTCCATTCAGATTCACTGACAACTCTAGAATTACATTAGAGAAACAATTGACCACAGATCTCGTAAGGTGGTGGCCAGTTCACAGGAAGAAAGGAAGTGGCACACACATGCACAATCTGCCCAGCTGTCAGGTGAGCGGGGTGCCTCCAGACGCTCTTTGATGGTTTCCTGGTGGATTAGCATTCATATCAAACAGTCCGTGGAAGCATACAAGAGCTGCTTTCTGGTCTCTGGCACTAAAGCCTGTCTTTTTCCCACCCATAGACCTACCAGGTAATCTTATTCTTTTGAGCTATAAAAGGTGTGTTTGCAAGCCTGTCTCATAAATTTTCAAACTTGTTGGGAGACTGTTTATTCAAGATAATTAATAAGCAGGAGGAAGCTGCCATTTGACTAACAGTGCAACCACTACCTGGGTAATCTCTTAATGTTTGCCTTCCCAGGGGCAGCATTAACATCCCCAGCCTTACCTCTGTGATAAGCAGCCCCCGAGCCTTCACCAAAACAAAGGTTGTGTTTACGCAGTTAAAGATAGCCGCACTTGAGCCTTCAGTGCGGAGGTTGTGTTTAAGAGGGAGCGTATATGCTGCATCTAAATGCTGGTTTAACCTGAGGAAAAATTACAGTGTGACCACCATCCAGGGGAGCAGTTTAAAAGAAATGAAAGCAGCAGTTTACTTGAAGGTCATTCCAGCTGAATTCAAGGTGCTTGGAGTAAACGCTAGCTCATTTCTCTGAGTTAATACAAGCATAATTTTCAGTTTAACCACCTACTCTTTTCATAACAGTTTAGGGAAAATAGACTTCTGCTGAATAGGAGACCTACAGCATAGGAAATTCTCAAATCTGCCATCAGTGCGGTGTGGCCAAACTCCTACTCAGATACTCATTCACTCTTTCTCTGACGTGCACTGTCCAGCATTTTTAAACACAGGAAATGGGTTTCCTAATCTGGTCACCCTTTCACAACTGCATTAATGGAAAACAAGCCCAGTCCGCTGCGAAATATGGTCCCATGATAACGGGTGTCATCACATTGTTATTTCAACACTGGCCTAAATAAAGTGACGCATCCAAAGGCTGTCAGAGTGGAAATGAACGGCAAAGTTGAACAAAAAAACAACTGTTTTACGTAACATTAATGAGAACACACATTTGGCATTCGGGAAGTAGGCCTCATCGTGGCTGAATCGATGTGTCCCTTCTTTGTGCGATGTCAAGCTGGCCTAGCGGAGTCTTTTCTGTGGCCACGGCACTGAGTCCTTTTACTTGTTGTTTTCAACAGCAGTGGATTTATGTGGTTTTGTGTGACTTTTTTTTTCTTTTCCTTTTGAGTCTGTTTTAAACGATACATGTTTTTCTAGCACTGGACCTTCAAATTTATCCAATCAATCATACTCAAGAGAGCGATGTTTATAGCATTGAATGACGTGATAAGACGTCATCTGCTGGTTTTAAAGAGAATATTTATTGTTCTTGTTGTTTTTAGAGCCAGAAGATCATATATTTGGACAAGAATATGGAGTGCTAGGTTTGCAGCTAAGGCTAGCAGGCTTGGTTAGCAAAGCAGGGTTGGTGCTTTGCTTGGACGCATGCTTTTGCTAATTAAGCCTAGGTGACATTCAAATAATATGATATAATTCACTGAGGAAAAAGTAAAGCACAGTACAGACAAGCTGTAGCTACAGTTATTCACCACAAAGTTAAGAGATCTGAGGGGTGTAAGTGGGTCGCTTTTTACCTGGCTAAGTCCATGTGTTTGAGAACAGCTTATGTTTGACGTTTAATTTTAAAATCCACTGGAAGTCCCACATTTTCACTGATTCTTTTATTTGCATCCTGTTTTAATGTTAATGTAGATTCTCTGCTGCCACAGTCACAAATGAAGGGCTGCTGTAGTTACAACAGTGTACACTATGCATCACACTGTCACTAGTGTCTGCATGAATTCAAAACCAGAAATTGTATAAATGTTTTTCTACTTTATTCTAATCTGTCAGGAAGTCTCTTTTACACTGCTGGAACTGCAGGTAATAGAACACACATCAGAAAATTGATCAGACCATTGATACAGAGTTGATCAATAAATTTAATTTCACTTTGATCTGGTGCCAAACTAAACCGATTTCCACGTCTTCTTTAGTAGGTAGGTTATGCCCCAGGAACCTTTAATCTTTAAATGTACTCACTTTCAAGTTTCAAGCTCTAATGTGGAGCCATTATATTTTGCATATTCTTTATAGATAGCAGAAAAAGCTGATAAGCAACGACGTGATACCCATTATGTCCAAGTTTTGGACTTTCATCAAGCCAGCTAACACAAAGAAAGCCTGACTATACTGAACTTCCTTCATAGAAAACCCCTCAGGTCTGGCATCTACAGCTCCATGTGAGACACCCGTCAATCAAAGCAGCTACATCTCCCACTTGCCATTAAGGGCAGCCATACTCATAAATAAAGTGGTAGGTTAAATCGCAAAACACAATTAAAAAAGGGTATTTCACCAACAGAAAAGGCAAAAAAAAATGGGGAAATTTTGTGGTTTTCTGTCAGGAGGTAAACATTTTTTTTCTTCTCCTGAGTTGGGAATTTTAACACAGGATGTTTGAAGCTGGCCTGCCTCATGTGGCCATTATAGGAAATGTAGTTTTTTTGCACCTCCTAAGTTGGCGAAATTTTCCAGCTGCACAGATTGCCGCCTACTTTCCATGCCCAGTTCAGATAAAAATGGTTTGTTACCTCATTAAAAAAAAAAAAAAAAAAAATCCCCTAACGCCTCTGGAAAACTTCCACCTTGGATATACAAGCGTTTGGTTAGATTACGTCAAAACCCTAACATTTACAAGTTTATCTAAGAAGTCATGCCAATGGCAGTTCCTCATGTTATCGAGCACTGTATTTAAGCACTTGGTAGTATAATCAGAAAGGAATCTAGTGTGTAGCTGCATTTATATCTTTACCCTGCTGATTATAACTTATAACCATTTACAGTGTAATCCTACATACAGTTAAGCTACATTAGATTTATGTGGACCAACAGCCTGCTCAGGTCTAAGTTATTGATAACGTTATATCAGTCAAGTATGTTCTCATACGCTGTTTTGTAGATGAGTCACATATTAAATTCTTAGATCTCTTTGTCATATTTCCTATTCTTACCTCTATCTGATACCTCTACCTCTTTGGCCATCTCGGTCGGCCCATCTGTCCTCCTCTCTGTCTGTGTCTCTATAGTATCTTTGTCAATGACACACCCCTGACAAAATTCTCCAGATGTCCTCATTCGTCATTTATCTGAACCCTCTCATAAGGCCTTGGCTCTGTTCACTTCCCAAGCAGGAGCAAGACCTCAGATGACACACTTCATTTTTCAGAAATAATGGCTCACATGTGAGGGGATTAGTGTGATTAGAAATAAATGATGGATCATCTGTTGGGCCCAAGGGGGAGAAATGTTATCAGATTACAACAAATAAAGGCGTAGTTTCATTGGTTCACATTGTACGTAGGAAGAAGATTCAACTTGTCAAACCAAAATGAGGAGTAGAAAAAAATGCTGTTGCTGATTTGGCAGAACGAAATGTCCAGCACAAAAGGTTTTAGTCAGTGCCTTCCAAAACCACTCATGACTTATTCACAAGCCCTGTGATTAAATAATAAGTCTGGTGATATTCCAAATCCTGCGAGAAGCCCAAAACCAACTTGACTCACAAGTATTGTCCCTGTAGCCAAAGCCTGATACACATTACTCCTGCCCTACTGTTTCTGGTTGGTATCTCTCCCTGTTCACCATAAGATTGTAGATATATTTAAGTCATTGATATGCAGGGTGTACCCCGCCTCTCACCCTATGACAGCTGGGATAGGCTTCAGCACCCCCCGTGACCCTGATAAGCGAATGGAGGGTGACTGGCCAATATTAAGTCTTATTTAACACAAGACAATGTTCATTTTAAAAATGTCGCCCTATTTAGAGTCAAATAAATTATAAAGTGGGTTATGCTATCACTGGGACAATGTCTTCAATATCCCAGACAGATCCATCCTTCACTGGTCATGTGAGACTTCAGAAAGTAACATGGAGTTAGCCAAAATGCCCACACACGAGTGGGTAACATCATGCTGGCTATGCCCATCTTTTATATACAGTTACGTGTAGCATTACTAATACATCAATGAGTCTGTAGAATTATAACAAACCAAAACATTGGATTGTAGCATTTGTCTGTATGTCTGATCTTGAACTCCTCCTAGTTCAGTCTTCATGAAACTTAGCCTATGAAGTACCTTACTTCAAATAAATTCCTGTTGCATTTCTAATAGGTCCAAATTGTGATTAAGTCACATACCTGCAAACACAATAGCTCAAAAAGTTTTGAATTAATTCTGATAAAACTCAGTGGGCGTGTTTAATCCATTAAAATTTGGCTTACATCCACCGAGATCTTCAAGGTCAA
This sequence comes from Pelmatolapia mariae, assembly GCF_036321145.2. Lineage (NCBI taxonomy): Eukaryota > Metazoa > Chordata > Actinopteri > Cichliformes > Cichlidae > Pelmatolapia > Pelmatolapia mariae. The sequence continues at coordinate 22,605,567 of NC_086246.1, read as the reverse complement.
CCTAATTATTTATCCATCTAAAACTGACAAAAAAGCGTTAAAACCTAGAAACTAAGTGTGAAAGTACTGATATAAAGATTTAAGTATCATGTCACAGTTGACCTCTGACCTCTCTTTTAAGGTCAATAGACCGATGGTCAACGCGATAATAATGCTACATAGGGCTGTCTATTACTGCAATTGTTAGTACTGACAACATATAGGCATATAGGAAATGATATATGGGGATTCTATATATCACATTAGTTTGAACCTTGACCTCTTCATCAAGGTCAAATAAGATCAAACCTTCATAAACTGTGTTAAAAATACTGTTGCCTTTGTATTAAATTAGCAGCATTTAGGAAATGATATACTGATACATGGATATTCCAAATATCACATTATAGTTTGCAACCAAATATCACTGACCTCAGACCTCACTTTTTCATTTCACATCAGCCTTTTCATCAAGTTGACCACAAAAAGTGTTACATCTTTAAAGAAAGTGTCAAGAGAAAGAGAATGGTCTGCCTGGTTAGACAGAAATAAAACAAGCTCAAGTTAAGTAAATACTGAGAGAACCAAGTCACATGCAGGCCTGTCAAAAACCTCTATTTTGTTCCTTTAAACCGCCGTGTGCTGAGTAAGAGTTCGCTAATAGTGAGCTCAGCATTACCTGCACAAGTGCTACTGATTGTAAATGTGTCCCTTCCTGTATTTTGACACTTGAGCAACCACCACCTATTATGACAACTTCCTTTACATGATTTATTGTCAGCATTGTTCCTCCCGTTCTCCCCTTTCTCCTCCTGCCTTCGCTCTCCTTTTCTTCTCTTGTTCTCACCCTTCTGCTCCGTCCTCTCAGCGTTTCCATCCCGGCCAGCCAAATGGCTCGCTCAGCCCGGATCCTCCCACTCGCTGCTCACCCTTTGTTTTCGGGAGGAATGTAAATGATAGTCATTTGGGATGTGGGGTGTGACGCTGGAATTTACTTTAGCGAGGCGCTGCTTAGATGGGCTGTGAGTGTGTGTCTGTGTTATCATCTATGCTAAGGTGACATCACTCCCCTCCCAGAGCGATCAGAGGGCTATGACAGCCTGGATGGGCGGCGTTTTTTGGGATCCTGGACATGAGTTCTGTCTATTGTCTGCTCACTTCCTGTTCGGCTTTCATTATCCCAATTGCTTGGCAGCCCGCCTCAAAATGTCTCTGACTCTGAATTAATGTGAAGACAAGCAGACCGAGGCTGCCACGTCATCGCTCGACTTTCTCACAGATTGCCGTATGTCATCCCCACATCTGTTTCTGTTGGCACAGTGTTATTTGAGAGCAAAAAAAGTTATATCACAAGGGATTTTTTTTTTAATTTATGTGATTTAGCTGTTGAGTGATGCATGCAGGGTGGCTTCACCCTCTGAAGGATCAGTGGATGCCTAAGGTCAAAGATTAATCAGCGATTACAAACATGCAATCAAGTATGAGGCGACTAAAACAGCTACTTTCTTTGTGTCACATTTGTTGAGTTTTAATTTATTCCACTGAGTGAAATATGCCATTTAGTGTATCCTTGGGGTTCCACTCACTAACATTATAGTCATAAAATTGACCCAATTACACACTTTATGTAGTTTATAGTCTCAATTTCTAGTTTCAGGTCCTATTGAACAAAACATAATATTCATTCAGTGCATTGTGGTCCCATTTAGAGTGAAATAGGTGATAAAGCAGAAGACGCTTTAGGGCTCAGCAACCTTGCAATGTTCCTCAGTTACTCAGTCAGAGCTATTGAGGGGGCAAAATGGTGAACTGTAATACTCTAAAATGGGGGCTCTACAAACCAGTGTGTGATGTCTTTTTTTTTATAATGACACACATTTTTTTTGTCGTCAAAGCTTTCCATTGTACACGTTTGATGAAGTCTGTCTGAGTCAGACACTTGCACTGCGTTGTTTACATTGTTATGACTAGTGGATCTAAAAAAAACAACAAAAAACTGTTTTATGCTCTAATGAATAGAAATGGGGGGGAAAAAATCATCATAGTCTCATTCTCAGGGCATCACATAGTACTGTTTTGTCATAGCAACTAGCAGAGCTGACGTCCTTTGGCGTTGACCCACTGGCGGTATAAAAGGTGGCCGTAGCTACCATGATGTCACCCACTGGTTTCTGAATTCCCATTTTGAAGCTTCCACTGTCGTCATCTTCAGTGGAAGAAAAAAGGATGTAACCAGGAGGGGCTCACTGGCTAACCCCATGGTGGTTTCACAGCACAAATAATCCTTTTTGAAACATTATACATACAAGACTTTTTGAAAAAAGACCATAAACCCAACAGGAAAGTGTTTTCAAAGATCAGGGCAGGTCTATAAGACCGGGAGTCACCATAGCTATCACCATCTGGTGGCCTTCAAATAGACTGGAGGTTTAAGGCACTTCCACCTTGGCTTCATTTTTCGGCCCAGAAGATATTTCCATGTTTTATACTGTCCCTGGTCCTAGCAGTAATGGAGTCCAAGAAGGACCTCCTCATGGTTCTTTCGTCTTTTGTCTATTGCTCAATTTTTATTTGATGCTTGGTTAGTCTTAAGAACAACTATTTTTAAGGAAATGATCACAGTTTGGGTTGAAATACTTACTGAAAAAGGACACTAAAGTATACCCAGTGTGATAAAAATGTGAAGGTGGATCCTGATCAAAAGCCTTTATATTGGGTGAGATGTTGAGCCCTAGGATCTTTTTTTTTAATCATTCTTTAATATTTCCCTTTTTTTAGTCTTATTTCAAAAAATTGCAAAAATCTGCAGTTAGAAATCAGCAAGTTGGTACTGCATGGCAGGTGCAGAAAAAAACCTCTCTGACTGTGTGTGCATTGAAGCCAGTTAACTGATATCTTTTCTTCATGTTCCTTGGGTTACCTTTTATCCTGCAACCTGTTTTAAAACGGGTCCAGTTTTTTTAAGTACTTTTAACCATGACTTTATGTCACTCCATAAAATTCGAAACCTTCTGGAAAGCAGAATCAGAGCGACGTGTTATGGAACTGTTGTACAGCGCGGCCTTGGTGTTCAGGTCTCCTGGCCAGATTAGGCTCCCTGTGGCAGAAAGCACTTATACTGTTGATGAAGTGCACCAGTGGGACACCTCAATTCATGCCGAGAGCTTGCCTGAAAGGCTTGGATCAGCGGTGTTATTAATGAACAGTGCTGGATTTTAGCTGTCTCTATTCGGGGTGATGTCACCGTCTGGATAGACACGACCAGTCTCACCTCAGTGACTGAACACAACAGATGGCTCACATCTGGAGGGATTCCAGAGAAGCATTTTAGCACTGAGGACTGTGAGGTTTAGCTTTGTCCACTAACATCCAGTTATTTACTTTTTTCTTTTGGTGCAATTAGTTCTGGCAGGGTGCCGAGTCTTGAGAGGTTTTACAAGATATTTAAAAAATGTAAAAAAAAAAAAAAAACCCAAAAAAACATCGTCTGGCAATGTTGCATGGATCTTTACACATGCTTCTGTTTTTTTCTCATTTACAACACTAAGACAAACTTTTCTTACTGCATAATTTGTAGAGGTATAGAGCTATCTTTCTACGTACTTCTACATGCTTATATAAAACATGAAATACACTAAAGGCACTTTTGACAGGACAAAGTGTTTGCTGTGCTCACAGGAATCATTGTTCTGTTTGAAGGAGCAGTAGATAAGGCAGCAAAATAAATAATTATAATAATAAAAAACTTCTACAAATGTCAATAAAATGTGTATATATATTTTTTTCTTCTAATGCTTTAAAGTGTTTCCTGAGCAATAGCTCTTTAGGTTTTCTGAAGGTCTTTCAAAGTTTTTCTTTGGACTTTAAAAATGAGTGAAAAACCATCCAATCTAGTCCTTGTACCTGACCATTGTCAGAGTAATGTGAGCCACTTAACACTGACTTATGGATCATTCAAGCAGTTGAAAAAGGACTCAAACTAAGAGGACTCAACTCAAAACCAACATCATTCATTGCAACTTAGGAAAAAAACGATTTTAAATATTTTGGCACTTTGTTATTAGCAGCCTGTCAAAAAAAAAAAAAAAAAAAATTGTCAAAATTGATGGAATTATGAACACCGAAAGTACCATAAGGCTTTAATCCACCATGCAATACCATTTGGAAAGCAGCTGATTGACAGCAGCTTTATTTTTCAGCATGTCATTGATCCCAAACACACTGCCAATCCAGTAAAATCATACCTGTATAGAAAAACACACAGTGGAACACTATCAGTCGTGCATTGGCCTCCCCAGAGCCCAGACCTCAACATTAATGAATCAGTGTGGGATCATGTTGACAGAGACCAGAACAAAAGGCAGAAACATCCAAAGAAGAGCTTTGAATGTCCTTCAATAAGCCTGAAGAACTATTCTTGAAGATGACTTAAAGAAATGACAAAAATGTTTGTTCAGGCCTTGTTGGTTCCAAGGAAGGCTTTTCTTCCCAGTGTCTCAATACTTTGTATCAGGGATACAAAGTCAGGGAATTCAGACATGCTGTCTTAACTTTTCCTTCATTTTGCCACACATGCCAGCTGCAGAGTGGATGTCTCATTTGTACTGGCCTTGCGGCATTATCACAGCATGGATCAGTCACACTTGGCTCGTGCCAAGCTGCGTGCTGTACAAACATAAAAATCGTTTTTGTGCGCCTCGAGCCACCGGAGTCACTGGTTTCCGACCGCACCACGGCTAAATGCTAGTTTAATTATTTTCCAGTTTTGCGAGGATGTAGTTAAAAACTTTACATGCAAGAGTGGTCAAGGTCTTCCTGTTGTCATGCTCTTGAATAGCAAATCATGTACTTGAACGCTCTACTTTGCAGAATTATACACACTCTATATGTACACGCACACTTTGGGAATTCTTTATGCAACACCAGTCTTTTACTATTCTCTACAACCACCCAGCAGCCCCTCCAGAAGTTCCCCAGAGAACCCAAGGAAGCATTTTTTGAACCCTTCCATCACATTTCGGTCTCCCCAAGCACTCAAGTTGGGGAACCATAATTTAACACAAAAAAAAGAGGACTAACATCTGTATTTGAGTATATATTTGTGTCTGGCCTCAAAAACAAACAGACTAAACGAGGTTTTAATTTGATACTAAAATCAATTTAATTTTATCCCTTCAAGCTAGAACAGAAAGGCCTCCATCTAAAATGTAATATTAAAGTTTGGATGCAGCGCTGTCCCTCTGAATCTAAGCCAAGGGGCTAACGGATCAAAGAAAAAGAATAGCTGCTCGATCGGATTTTTATGTTATATCGGGTTGAGCACGAAACTGGCTGTAATATACGGCTGCTCGAAATGCGAGCTCATAATTTTCTTTGTTTGAAAAAAAAAAAAGCAAAAGAGTGCGCCTGAGGAATGAGCTCACGCTATACTTACATTAAATTAGAGAGATCCAGGCATAGCATTTATTCTGTCTTGTGTTTGCTCTGTGTCCAGACCGCAGATAGCGTACCTCCTCCTCGCCATGCTCAACAAGCCTTCTTAAATTGTTAGATCCATTTAACCAGATTATAGGTGATACGAGGGAAGAAGGCTCACGGACGTTCTTTACTTTGGCACTGAGACATTGTAATACACGCAGACTGATAAAACAAAATATGAGTGTCTTTCAGAGGGGAGTGAGATAAGGAATTGGGGATTTATTGAAGTGGATAAAGCAAAAAAATACATTTTCTCGCACCTCTTTGCAGGACTGCTGTCCAACCCTACTTGTCTCCTTGCTGATATGGATACTTCCTCTTTATTCCCCTTCGCTAAGCCATGAGAGGCTCCTGAAACTGGATAGACCCTTTAAACCGTTTTTCCACCCTTTTAGTCAAACTCCCAACCCGCCTACTCTCCCGCACCTCTGCCACTGCCAGGAGGATTTTCTCGGTTTCAGGCCCAAAAAACATTTGTCCTGAGATATCAGCCTGTGGACTCTGACAACAGTCTGGTTTCATCACTCTAATCTTTTATGGCAAAGTGCACAAGCCGTCTTAAATCCCGCTGCTACCCATTCAAAACATCATCCACCGGACATCTCCATCCATCACTGTTACACACTATAAATGCGAGCCATTTATGGTTCGCTCAGGCTGCAGTTCCTCCCCAGGTCAACACGACATCGGGATGGGAGATTTTTGAGTAAAACTAAATGGGCTGCATAATTTCATCTTGGAAAAATACAGTGTAATTGAGGTTTGAGGTTTGCATCAGAAAGGGCCGCTCTGGAAAGGACTTCGAGGAAGAGTGCGGTTCAGAGTTTTTTGGGCAGAGGAAGGTGGATTGTGTTTGTTTTGCTGTTATGACAATGCCATTGTCCTTGTTGTACCGCTGTTTGTGCTGGTTAATTAGCTTGGCGATGATCTCACCTCCTGCCATTAAAAAAAAGAAGAAAAAAAAAAGCAATCTGTTTTTGTGTGTAGTCATGCATCTTATTGAAAGTTAAATTACACGTCTGCACTGTTTCTGCAGAGTCTTGTCGAGCTTGTAAAAGATTAAACCGATGAACGTTTCTTCCACATTCTTTTATTCTAGCAGATGTTTATGAAGTTTTTACTAATTTCCCCTGATATGTGTGTGAATTATCAAGCGGGAAAATGTGGGTCTGAAAAGACAGTGTTTACCCTTGTATCTCAACCCTGAAGAACAGCGGTGCCAGCTATTCTCCAGCCTCATAACCTTACAGGAAAACGTTCTCATCAATCATCCCCAGCACCTTGCAGCAGATCTGGGTGGAGGGAATTTAAAACCCTAAAGCGTAGCTCTTATTTCCTGCTTTCTGGGTTTTCTTGTCAAAAGCCGAGATGAACTGGGATAGGGTGGTCCCTCTGACAGCTCTCTATTGTTCCCTCTCCAAAGAGTCAGTCCCCAAAGCGTTAAATTTTGGTTTCAGTATCACAGCTTTGACTCCCCGACTACCTCACTCCCTCTCAAGGCAGGTCCTTGAGATTTTTCTTACCTTCACACAACCACGAGCCAACTTCTGGCTTTCTTTCTTCAGGCTGCACGGGGGATTTATGGTGTCGGGTACCTGACATCTTTAAATTCCTTTAAGATGACAAATGGTAAATATTGTGCAAATCCATCTCCCTGAACCACAAAATAAGGAGCCACATGCAGCATCTTAACCGAAATCCAAAAACAGTGGCTTTGTCTCCAGCGGCTCGGACAAATCTCGTCAGGGAAAAGTAAATTGAACCCCAGTCTGTGTAAACATCCCTAATTAACACTATTACTGCCTCTGAATCAGACACCTCCTAGCACCCTGTGAGTATTTCAAATTTTACACAAATCCAAACAGCACACAGTGTTTCAAGCAAGGGGAATAGTTTCATGGGTGACAGAAAAGAGAAAGTAGAAGGATTTTTTACATGAATTAAAAATATAATTATTCACGATTAAAAAGGAATTTGCTTTTGGTGTTTTATGTCTTTCTTTTCGTGGCAGTGTTTTCTAGACTGGGGTGTGATTAGCTGCATTTGGGATGATGTTAAGAGCAACATTATTGGTGGAAATCACTGACACGCAGGGTGCTTCGACTCACTGCGTTGTTTACACGGAAAAGTGTCTTTCATCAAGACGAGGTGCATGTGGTGAGATGTGGCAAAAGTTTCCATACTGTAATGAAGGGGGGAAAAAAAGAAAAAAAACCTTTTACCAAAGCAAACTGTATTTGTGTCAAATACAGTCCCACTGGTGGATTTTTGTTTCCTGTAGGGCCTGGCTTAACTGAAACTTTGTCCCTCAGCCTGAAACAGGATGTGAGACGTGCTGACATGTATTTCCTTCATAGACTTGTCAGTATAGAAATCTATTTGAAAATGTGCTCTGTCTAAATCAAATTTATCAACGTGTTTAGTTTTTTATGTACATTGTTTTACAGTCATTCTACAGTTCACATTTCCAACTACATCACCATCTTTGGTGTTCTTGTAGTGACCTCAAGCCTTTTAGCTCCTCTTCCTTTAAGGGCAACCTTTACTTAAGCTAGTTTTTTTTCTGATTGGCTGTCCCTTACAACTAGAAGGCCTGAGATAGCCTTATTAAAGATGACATAATATAGAGCCAAGAGGACGGGGGGGGGGGGGGGGGGGGGGGGGGGGGGGGGGGACATTCTGAAGCATGAGGTTTGATAATAACAGGACATTTTAAGTGTAAATGCAGTCATGAAAAACTAAGTCCACCCCATGATTCAGTAGCTTGTAGATGCATCTTTGGCAACAAGTCATCATTTTCTGTATGATTTTATCAGTCTCACATCACTGTGGAGGAAATTGAGGTTTGTATTCATTTACTCACAGCTCTCTTAATGTTCCACCCCAGCACTGCAGTCAGTAAGGTCTGCACTTTGACTGAATGATTGCAGCACTTTGACTCTTTTCTTTTTCAGGCATTCTGTTGTAGATCTGCTTCTGTGTTTGGGATCATTGTCCCATTGATCCAGTTTTAACCAAGCTGTCAGACAGACTGTCTCATGTTTGACTCTAGAATACTTTGGTATACAGAAGACTTCATGGTAGACTCAATGACAGCAGGGTGCTAAGGACCTGTGTCTGCAAAACAAGCACAAATCCTCACCCCTCCACCACCGTGCTGACAAACATGCTGCAGTGCATCATGGGGAAATGGCTCCACTTTGGTCTCATCTCATCTTTTACTATTTGTGCTGTCATTAAAATTTTAACATTTTACATGCTAGCTGAGGCCTGTAAAGTCTGAGAAGTAGCGCTTGGATTTTTTGCATTTTCTCTGAGTTTTTTGGGTAACACACACCTGGGAAGGTTGTGGTGTTGTCTTTAAACACACCTGCACCAGTTTTTATGCAGCTGAATCACTGAACTAGGTGGAGTTGATTAGGAGCACCTGGCTGATAATTCCTGTACCACCAGCATGGGGGTACTTACTTTGCACAAGATTGCATAGAGTTCAGTGAATTATTTAACTTCACATGCCAGCTTAAAAGTTCAGCTCTAACATCGAGTAATAAATATTTTTAACACAGTATCATGCGCTTGTGCACAGAGATAAGGGCATTTTTATGTGTTTTCGTGTAGCTATGATGTGATTGGAAGCTTAGAAAGACAAAGGTTGTTTTTAAAATGATTTAGCATATAAACAGTTACTATTTGGATAGAGTAAGAAATATCCCATCTGCTTAATAACAACAGCACAGCAGTGACTCTTTCTTTGTTAAAAAGAAAATGTCACCACTCTCTCCCTGTTTGCTCAGTTCATTGTGGCCCTGTCCAGATAGCCCATTCACCACTGTGAGACATTGGAGTTGGCAGATACAGGCAGGCTCTTTCCTCCCTCCATATTTCACTCACTATCTCAACACTGACTTGACTGGGAGCACAGGCGTGCACTCATTGTTCAGACACAGCAGCTGCCAGCAACAAGGACGTAAAAAGCGCAACTTTCTCACTGTCGCTTCCTTCCAGCCTGACAGGACAGGAGGGGAAAAATGGCTTCCCTTTGCGGTGTTTTGCCAAGCCATAACTCAACACAGTGTCTGCTGTAACAAATGTGAGAAAAAAAGTAAATCAGAGAGATTAGCCCTCGCTGGCGGGTAAAAGTGTCCTCCACAGTGTTCAGCCTGCATGTCGGATTTTCTCTGTTGCCTGCTGCATTTTCAGTCTGGCCATCACTCGCTGTCTCCAGTGCTGGCAGGGGCCACGCACGGTTCACAGCAAGCGTAGAAATGTCATGCTAAGTCTACATTCGCCGCATTTTTTTTCCTCCTTGACCTCCTTCTCTCCACCCTCGGTGCTATTTCCTTTCACAAACAGAAGATTAGCTCATACATCACTCCTGCGGATTCCCAGTCAGCGTAATCATTTGTCAAGCTCTATTCAGTTCACCATTGAGTTGTTACTGCTCTTTTATAACCCTGACAGATGTTATAAGTTACAAATATGCCGTCGAAATGCTCAAATAACATTTTGGCTCTGTTCATTTTACTGGAAAACTCTTTATTATAGTTAGTCAAGCTCACCAATCATCGCAAAGAGCTATATCATGCACAGCTTTGTTTTTAATTGCACTCTTTGATTGCAATCCAGTTGAGTCTGTTAATGTAGTCAAGGCTCATGCAAAAGCCCTGAGGTGTTCACTGTTAGGTTTAAAGGAAAATGAACCCTAAAATTACACAATCTCATATAAACACTGGTTACAAAAGCACTTTTCTCCTCATTGTTAGTGTGGAATAATATGGGGACAATACCTTTTGCCGCGCTAAAAACATCCCACATCTGCTACAGAATTAAAAAAACAAATTAAGAAAATGCGCCTCTTTCACTGCAAAACATTAGCACTGAGTTTTTATAGCAGAAATGTAATGTTTTAGGAGAATTGCCACATTGAAACACTCAAATCCATTACCTGCACTGCTACAGAAATAGAACACAACACGTAAGTGCTATTTTAAGCTGGATTCCTCTTTTATAACAAGTCTAAAAAAGGCTGGAAAAGTACAAGCTGCAAGGCCCCGAGTCCTTGTGGTTGGTGAGGTCTAATAGCTACATTCTGTCAGGGAGATGTAATCACATTACGCCATGCAGTGACGAATCACTTGGCCCTAATTACTACCCAGTGCACAGATGTAACCGAGCAATATTTTGACACACGCATTTCATGGCACATGAAAGTACGCTTTATGTGAGCTGTGTCTTTGGCTTCTGTCTCCCAGCACCTTGTGAAGCACTCGTACCTGCACATCTGCAGTACAGAGATGGAAAGCATGTGGATTAAACCATGCATCTGTCAGTGTCTTGTCTCTGTTTTTTTTTAAAGATTACCTCCATATTTTTGTCTTTGATGACTCCCTAATAAAACAAAAGCAAACGGTGACTTGTTGCTCAAAATTTGCTGTGTTCATGGAGCTGTGACACAAGAAAGTATTATGCTCCAAGGCACACCTTTTAACTTCCAGTTGTGATATACTCATGACCTATAATGTATTCATTCTCGTTTCTGAACATGAGTTTTAAGTATTTTTGTGTTCCTCAAGTTAAATTCCTAAACATTATTTCATCTCCCTTAAAATTATTTTTCCACCAGTCCGTTCTCATGTGTCCTCATTAAAAAGCAAAAGAAGTTGGAGGAGTGGTGCAAGCTTAAGTTGGCAGACTGTCGTACCAGCAATACAAGTTTGAGTCCTTCCTGTCGCAGTATTTCATATATCATCAATATATTCTTAACTACAAACATGTTGTGTGCTTAAGGTTATGCATTAATAGGTACTTGTAAGGGTCAGACATTAAGCTGTGGTGGCTCTAAGAAGTCAAATGCACTGCACCTCAAGAAAGCACCAGCAAACAGATTTTGGAAAATGTTCCAAAAGCACATAAAACACATCCAACATTAAATAGAACACAACATAAATAGAAAAAATGCTTCAAAAGCTCAAAAACCAGAAATCACGAAACAAAACGGTCCGTCCGTCATTTGACCTTTCAGGGCCACCATATTAATCACAACTTGATCACCTTTACATGTCCTATTGAATTGCATTACTTGCAAACTGGTGTTCAATAACACAAAAAACCCCCACAATAGTCGGTGCTCAATAGCACAAAACCATAACTTTTTCACTGTTCACCTTCAACTTCAGCAACAATTTATTTTCAGCCTAAACACAAATCCAAAAAGCAAATCACGTGCTTGATGGACACCTACAGTTGTTTCCCTTAAATTATAAGGGAAACAACCCAACAAAAGTTAGATATATTCTAATCATGCAGATTTCATATATTCACTGTGTTTTTTCACAGAAAATAAATTAGAAAAAAACACAAAACCGTTAGTGAAATGCCGGGTCAGTCACTGGACTTAATTAGATTAAGTCATCACTCCTTTAAAACAAAACATAATTATCCATAAGGAAACACTTCTTAGAAAGTGCTTCTGTTAATATTAATAGATAAAGTTGATGAAATCCAAAAGCTTTAAAGGTTAATGAATGAATGGGCTTGTCTTAATCCCATCAACCTCGCTACAGTACATTCAGATAAATGAGGCGGAGGTCAAGAAGACTGTGGAGCCATCTGGTTGTTATCTGGCTAAAGCAGGGAAGGGAGTGTTGGCTGACCAGCATGAATTAGGTCAGTAGCCACTCAGTTTTTCCTACAATGTGGGAACGATACAGTGACGAGCATCAAGACACAAACAAAGAGCAAGACAGCAAACACAGAAGGGACTCATCTGTCTTTTAAAATCTCATCATATTTCTATTTCTCAATCATCCATCGTGTCTAAGCGAATGTTTTATTTTCCTACTGTGCTGACTATCTTCAACAGCATGTCCTTGAGTGTGTTCGTGATTTTTTATGACTTGTGTGTTAGATGCAGAAGTGTATCAAACAAGCCTAAGACCTCAGTCACACGGGCCTAGAAACCAGTTGGTGGCCCCCCTGGGCAAAAAATAGGTGTTGTTAGGTGGCTGCTGGCAGTTGCTGTGTGAAATCGTTCACACAGAAGTAAGAGGCTCTGCACAGAAAACCTGCTTGCAATTGCTGTGGTCAGCTGCAGAGTGCTGCAGTTGCAGCACTTTCCAGGAAGATGCCGACTTGTCTGCAAACACTTGCCAACTGCTTGCCAAATGGTAGTAAAACTGTGCCTTTGGCTACATAAGTAAAAGGTGCAGTGTTTTAAACATGTTGGAAGGCACATCATGCCTCCCATGCACACTATGGATGACTGTGGCAATCTTCTAGCAACTATTGCAATCACAAGGAGGTTGTTGGGGTAGTACCCACCAATTTTACCTGGCAACAGGCAGCAACCTTTCACTCTACGATAATGTGGTTTTTTTTATCCATAAACAACATTATCATAGCATTATGACTTCCATCCATGAAGCAGAGCTAACACATGTAACATCTCTGAATATACATTTAAATACATTACTTAAGAAAATGTATAAGCCTTGTCTTTTACTGTCTACCGCTGAAAACATCTTTTAATGGCTTTTAAACTAAACAGACTACAAGTTTTTGAGAAAAGACGGCATCACCGTAAATTTTAGTGACTGAGCCACAAAGATATGAACTGCTATCACATTGTTGGCTTGTCTGTCTTCTCCTCTGTCTGGATTTAATTCCTGATGTCTAACTAAACCAAAACAAATTCCATAAAGTCTTTGCAATGCTGAATGTGCAAGTCAAGCAAGTGTGTTACAAAAATCTGTAATATAACTGGCTGCATGTAGAAGGTGGCACTGAATGTGTTGTACATGCACTAGTCAGCATGAAGAAGAGCTTTCCTTCTCATAGAGGCAACTGTTTGGCTTCAGCTGTTCATTACTGAGATGTGTATTTTCCCAAGCTAACATTTGATTAAAGTTAAATATTGCACAGTTTAAAACTAACCAGACAGTTTCTAAACATTTCAGATCACATTTCTCAATTTCTCAACCTTCATACCAAAAGCTTGAACTTTGCTTGGTACAGGAATGTATGAAATGCGCAAGGCTGAAGCATTTTTGGGAGGACTACAGGTGCGCTGTTCCGTGGAGTCAACACAGAAATAACAGCCTTTGCAAAAAGTTTAGGCATCACGTGTCAGGTACAGCTGATGAATGAGGCCGACAGTTTCGGGAGCACTGATAATATCTTAACGATGCATAGGTGAAGACGGATCCCTCGCACCCACGGGAATATGCGTTCATACAGCGCGGCAGCTGCTCGACAACTTCCTAAAACACCCCGTCATTCGTGCAAAAACGCTCTTTTATTTGCATAAACTGCAGAGTTCACAGCCTGCCTCTAAGGTGAACTTGCAGAGGCAGGACCATCATTAATAACCAAAGATCCCAGATCGTAAAAAATCAAAAACTCGTGTGTTCGGTTTCAAAAAACAGGGCAGGACTGGATAATAAGCATCTCAGCGATGATGAAGAAATCGCTGAAGAATGTTCTCAATTTGATCCACGGGAGTGATGTCACCACCACTGCTGTTAAGTCAACCAGATGGCATGAACATGTACCGTATGCCCTGCAAACTGTTAAGAGGTGGATGAAGGTTATGTGGTGTTATGTTTGGAGCTACTGTACTGTATATATACACTATAACGCTGATAATAACCCACTGTGCCAGTGAATGACATCAACGAGTTGTTGTTTCAAATTATCTGCAGGCTATTTCCTGTCACACCACCTTGTTCGTTCCTATAAAGGCCTTGAGGCATTTTTCGAGAACTTGTAAAATACAGTTACAACTGAAGGACTTTTATTGGAAAGTGCACCCATTTTATTAGTGTTAATCATCAACTCGTGCTGTAATACAATGACAGCAGCTGCAAACATCTATTCAGTTAGCACGATTTCTGTCTCTAAAATACCACGAATAAATATTTGGTATTTGTGTGCTCTACTTTCAGCCAACAGGTATACAGATATAAGTGATATTACCGAGCTGTATTTATGGCCACTTGAAATGGCCTCCCTTTAAATCATGGCCTTGAAGAGGTGATTTTAAGTTTGACCAAAAAGTTTGCTTTTCTTAAAAGATTTAAAGGCATAAAATTATAAAGGTATTAAGAAAGAGCAAGAATAAAAGCAAAAAATGAATTTTAAAACAATACTTTTTATTTGATGTAAGATATCATTAATCTTACAGTGAGCCTTTCTAATATGACAGGGGTGGGCAATTAATTTTTCTAAAGGGCCACAGGTAGGACCCAATTGTAACTTCAATTCAGTTTTATAAAGACCCTACAGTAATAGCAAGAAAACCCCAACAACCAAACGACCCCCAGTGATCAAGCACTTGGCGACAGTGGGAAGAAAAACTCCCTTTTAACAGGAAGATCTCCAGCAGAACCAGGCTCAGGAAGGCTGCCACTGGTTGGGAATGAGAGGAGGGAGACAGGACAAAAGACACACTGTGGAAGAGAGCCCGAGATGAATAATAACTAATAATTAAAGGGGGAGCAGTGTATAAACACAGTGATTAAAGAAATGCTCAGTGCATCATGGGAAACCCCCCAGCAACACGATCACTTGATCCAGTCCTAACTATAAGCTTTATCAAAGCCTAACCTTAAAAGTAGAGATAGTGTATGTCTCCCGAATCCAAACTGGGAGAAGAGGGGCCAGAAAGCTGAAGGCTCTGCCTCCCATTCTACTTTTAAATATCCCAGGAACCACATGTAAGCCCGGAGTCTGAGAGCGAAGTGCTCTAAATTGGGTGATGCAGTAGTATGAGGTGTTTAAAATAATGGGGACTGATTATTCAAGACCTTGTATGTGAAGAGAAGGATTTTAAATTCAATTCTGGATTTAATAGGGAGCCAGTGAAGAGATAAAATTCACATTGAGCAGATCTGAGTTCAACCTTTTGGCTGGGCCGTCCACAACAGCCCTAGTTTCTCATGAGGCTCTTTGGGAAAATTACTTGTGCACTGCTGTAATAGACTGTGATCCTAGTCTGTGTAATTCAGTGCATAAACTAGTAAAAGTATCTAGAATTTGTCACAATGTCTGGTTTTGTGAGTTTTTAGTCAGAGATATACTTTATTGTGTTTCTTAATTTTTGTTTTTTCACTGTGTCATCTGTGATTCTCTGGCTTCATCCCTCTCATTTATCTGTATTGTGTTCCCTGTACAAGTTTACATTTCTGCAAGTCTTTGTTCGATCTCTTTTATTTCCTCTTCAATTAAACTCTGGCGCTGGGTATGTTCACATGATCCAAAAAAAGAGACAAAATACAAACTATACAGTTGCTACCTAAAAGCTATTTTAATTCTTTTTTTGACTATAAAATAATCTCAAACAACCATGCTTGTTATGTGTTTCACTGACATCACAGAGTTTCTCTGAGTTCGTCTCATTGGTTTATTTGCTGTCACCGACAGTTGTGTAAACTTTAAATGATAGAGACAGCAGGTTGATTTGGATGTTTGACTCTTCCATATGTTCAGTTCAGGGCAATGCATGACAGCATAAGCTGGGACCTGTCACACTAACATCAGTTGGAGGATACTCGTGGTAATAAAATTCCCTCCCTGCTCTGTAGTTTTCTGCAAAAGAACAAAGGCAAGCAAATGGCCTGTTGAGGCATAGATGTGTGTGTGTGTGTGTGTGTGTGTGTGTGTGTGTGTGTGTGTGTGTGTGTGTGTGTGTGTGTGTGTGTGTATCAGCGAGCTGAAGTCATGTTTAAAGTAACATCTGTTAAAGGTTAAGATGCCGCTCTTGCTCTCACACCCCTGCTGCTCCTGCAGTGCTCGGCGCGCGATGAGGTCATCACTCATGTATGGCTGCTCAATTGACAATTAATCGGTGGGGAACCGGGTTCATCCCCGACCCCCTGCCCGGATTTACATCCTCTTTAGAGGTTGCAGGGAGGAGGTCAATCGCAGGCCTCCTGCTATGAAAAGAGTGAAAGAATTAAAAAATGGCCGTGGGCAATGAGGAGTTTCTAAACATACAGGCTGACTGTGAGTGAATTTAGTGAAAGATGGGGGGGAATAAGGTTTGTCCACTTCCAAACGCTGCTCCACATTACCCCAGGATGCAATCGCAACTTGCTGCTTTCCAGGACCCAGTTAAAGGAAATGATTACATGCAGCTAAAATGCGTCATATAACAGTGGATTAACGAGAGTGGAATTAAAGCCCGGTGTGATGTGGTGTCTTTCATACTGTACATGCTGAAGCCATGGCAGGCGCTCTTAAAACACAGACGGCTGTTTCAGCTCTCCTTAAACAAGCGATAAGTGGCTTTTTCCTTTCAGAAGTCAAAGTTTTGGGGTTTCTTTTATTATTTCAAGCCCTCTATAATAATATTTTGGAAGGAGCGCATAGTTTAGCAGAAACCACTGAGCAAACTTTGTGTTTTGTGCATGGGAGAAGGACTAAAATGGTGTTTACTTAAGATCCGCGGGGGATTCTCCCTTTCTTCTTGCATGAGGCAGTTGTGATGACATGTCTGCCTCTTTAAAGGGTGACTGAATGGTTATATAACAGAAAAATATGTTCACTAGATCTCGTTAAGTCTGCCTTGTGATCAGCACTGAGATCCTTATTCACTAGACTTACATGAAAGATTTATTATGAAGCTGCTGCCAGAAACCGATCGAGTCCTTCAACAATGATTACGTCACCATTAGTTCCTAATGAATGATATGATCCATGCAAGCATAGCAGATATGACGCATACGATTGTGAAAGTCTGTGCTAAGATTGACATGGGGTAAAAATAGGAAAAAAATATGAATTAGGAGATATTTCACAACCTTCTTAAGTTTCACTTTGATTTGCTTCTTACTTTCACTTTTCCTCCTAGCTTTTTTGTTGTTGTTGTTGCTTCTTTACACAGCCAGTAGAGGTTTACTTTAAAATTGAACTATTGAGGTTGATGTCGTGTGCCGAACTCATACGTTGTCAACTATATTCTTTGTGATACAACCACTGGTCACGAGGAAAAATTTGTATGTATGCTCTTACATTGCATAGAAGACAGAGACTTCTCTGCAAACTCAAACTTGAAAAGGCAGGATGCAAACCAAAAACGGTAAACGGTTGCTTTCAAAGTAAGTTGTGCCTCAGTGCTACAAGTAACATGTTTTAAAAGGCACAAATTCTACTTTGAAGGTTAACGCTGCAATGTTGCTTCAGGTCCTCATTGCACTCTTTTCCACCTTTTCACTACCACTCAGAGAGTAATTAACGAGTGTTTGCAAACAAGTCGTATGGTTCGTGCAAACTGTGGGCAATTGGGGAAATCTGATTTGGTCTATTGCAGATTCTTTTGATTGCCCACAGTTTGCATGATTGCTATTGGAATGAACATTCTAGAAACCAGTGGTTGCCAAGGGGTCACTGACTGGTCTTAAGGCCTGCATGACTGGGGCTTTAGCAATCAATTTGATAGTGATAGTGACAGTTTGCCAACTGGTAGAGGAATACTAATTTTTCACTTGCAACTGCTGGTTGCCATATGGTTGTAGACCATTATCTAGGCTTGTTTGACTGAGGCCTAACTCACTTGACTTTACACAGGCACACATACAAAAAGGTGGAGAAGTTACTGACATATGATTTGGGGTCATGTAACTGAACCCTCAACAGGTAACAGCTTCCACAAATGACAACTTTGGCTGTATTCTTTGATCGTTGGTTAACTCCATATCAGATGTGTAGCACATAAGCCTGAGCTCACAAATTGATTCATCACATCAAATTGTACAAAAATACTGACTATTTTAAATCTGATTTTGTAGCGTTTAACCTAAAATCTAATAGTTGGAAAGTGATCAACACTAGCAGAGTGAGTTCCAGGAATTCATTGTGCACTAACTCTGAAAACCCACCAGCTAGTCTGCGTACTTGGCCTCTGTGAATGACAGCCAGTTTTATGGGGCTTCTGGTGTAGTCGGGATATTAGATAGCAGATAAAGAAAATGACATTCCAGACTTCTTGTTCCATGTGCCATTGTTCACTCTGTCTATCTGCTAAACCTGCTCAAATTTGACATGTTCAGTAGAACTTGTACTAACCCAAATGAAAACCAGAAGGTAAGAAATATCATCCGTTGCCAACAGATTCCTCATAGACATTTTCCATTATTTGCCACTCATAATCCCATCCGAAACCTTTATCTTCCCTTTCAAACAGGGATGTTAGCAGCTTAGCAGGTCTTGTTTGTTTGAGACAAGCGCATCATCATAACCAATAGAAATGATGGCCAAGACTGAATAAGTACAAATGAAGCTGTTAATAAATACATAGCATAGTGTACAGCTGGGTTTTCCTGCTGGCTGTGATAGCTATATGCCCTTTTATTTATGAACCAGAAAAGCTACCCACAGTCACTCAAGAGAGTACACTTACATCATTACCATATAGTATAACTTATAATTATCCAAGTGGCGACACTGAGAACTATAATGTCTCATGTGAGGATTGTCTGGACAAACAGGGAGGGGAGGGGAAGTAAGAGGACACCTCTGAACACACACGTTTGCCTAATAATGTTGGATATTACACACATACTCAGCTAATACACAATCCAGAGGCCAGAAGACAGTGGCAAATGTTCAATGCCTTTACACACAGACTTGAGCTTATGCTAAAGTCTACTGGCAAGCTCATTATTAAAAAAATAGACCCTTGTCCACTATTTCCATGGTAATCTGGCATGTTGTTGAACATGCACTATGACTGATACTTTTCAGAGCTTCTGGGTAAGTTTTCTTCTTTTCTTTTTTTTTTTTTGTTCTCTCAGTCATATAAATCTTTTGCCTTTTCTCACAAGGTAATTAGCTCAACCCTGGACAGGGGTCTATTTTTCATGGCAGCCTGTCCTTCCTGACATGCTCTTTGACAAAGCACAGACCGTCGTCACACTGCCCTCTCGATCCAACTCAAACATTCTGCTATGGCTGAAGTGCAATGATGTGATTGTCCCAAATAGGTCACGGGCCGCTGTCCAGCTGTGTTTCCCTTGTGAGATTAATTGCCGAGATAGCGTGTGTGTGTATTTTGCCTGTGTGTGTGTGTTGCAGGTGAGTTTCCAGGTTAGTGCACACACTGTGCTTGTGTATGATATGTGATATTGCTGAGGAAGCAGTAAAAAGATTGCGGCCCAGTAACTGCTCTCTATGTGACATTTACAAAAGAAATCAGACATGTTTCCACCTCAGACCTCCAGCTGCCTCTGTCTTGGCTTGCAGTGCTGAACATGACTGCTAAATAATTCATCGTAGCTTCATCTCACATTACAATATTTTTCTCCACTGGAAGTGTTAGGACTTCTGCAATATTCAAAAATATACATTCAGGGATGTTGGGCTAAATGCTAACATTGTCATGACCAAGACGGCATGATGATGGTAGCAATTAGCTTAAAGTACCAAATACCATATGGACAAAAGTATTGGGCCACACATTTTAATTTTAAATTCAGATGTTTTCAAGTCCATTGCCACTGGGTTATAAAATCCGCACTTAGCCATGCAGTCTGCCTTTACAAACATTAATGAAAGAATGCATGGTTGTAAAGAGCTTCCAGAGTTTGGTAATAGGATGCCACAGTTTATTTCCGAGTTTATTTCTAAACATTATTCCTTCCTAGATATTTCACAATCAGTTGTAAGTGGTATTATTGCAAAGTAGAAGTTTTAAGGAACCACAGCAATGCTCTGCTGACTCAAAAGCTGCAGCACTTTAAACCTCCTTTAGTATTAACATAAGCATCAAAAATGTGCACCAGGCGTTTTGTTGCATGAATTTCAGTGGCCGAGCAGCTTCTCTCAGTCCGAGATGACAGGCTTCCAGCATCTTACTGCAGTCTTTTAGTGTAATAAAATTTCCCATATTCGCACTCAACCTCGGTCAGGAATTATTTTTGCACTCAAAGTAACCTTAGGCTACATAGGCTACACCTTTTAGGCCTTGAGCTTGGCATTGTGGCGATGTGATCTACTGTATAGGGATTTTTCAGCTTTATTGAAGCCATTAGAAGAGCTACACCAAAAATGTAAACTTTGTGGTGGTTATAGCATTCATTGTTAGATTTTATAAATCTCTGTATACACTGGGTCCAACTAGGTAATGTTAGAATATGTTACTCTGAAAGCAAATTAAATTGGTGGACTGATGCGTCAACACTGCACTGAGGAAAACTGATTGTGGTTTGTGCTAAGCTGTAGTGCACAGGACACTGTATTAAGAAAGGTGTGTATAAACCTTCAGATTTGAGCAGTTGTAATATAGTGCTGCTGGTCTTGGAGATGTTAAAGAATTACATCATAGCACATCATGAAATGGCAGCACCAACAGTCAGTGTCCCTCGTGCTGAGCTGCTGCCTCAAAGCTTCACTGGCAACGAAATGCAGACTTAGCCATTATGACAGTTTTCCAGGGATGTGGTTTCCCCCACATTTCATAAATATCCACAGTGCTACCATAAAGCAGAACTGTAAATGTAAAGCTTATTTGTCTTTTTAAGCGCACATGTAAATTATCTGTCCTGCCTTCCATTCCTGGTCACTGGATTAACTCCAGGAACAACTCTTGGTTTGTTCCAGGTTTTTGCAAAGTTGTTCAATAAAAAGCGATAGTAAAAGTAAAAGACCTGGGCTAGGTCATGGGAACAAAAGTATTGGATGTTTTGTTTTTTTATAGGGGATTTTCCTCCTGTTCCTAAAGAACACTGATTTATTGCTAACATTATTAGTGAATACATTAATTATTATTATTACATTCATTTGGTGACACTGAGTGGCTTGAGTTGGAAGGAGGCTGGCTGTCCGTCGATATCTCATACTATCAGTTCAAGGGAAAAGATTTGCTCGCTCCTCGTGTACTTCCCCTCTGCTGGCTGAAATGATTTAACCTCCTAAGACCCGAACTCTTTCATGGCATTCATTTTTAATTTCTCTTTGCTATTTGGGCTGATTGGAACCTGACGAATGTAAAAACAAAGAATTACCTGATTTTTTTTTTCTTTTACCTGATTTTTGTTTCTGAGAAAAATGAGATCCACATATGAGGACATTTGTTTTAAATTTCAATAGAACAGTGGCAGTATAATGTCCTCGTGAGTGGATATCAGGCCCTTGTAGAGCAAAATTTTGTATTTTGGTCTAGACAACCCAAAATGTGATGTCCACATATGTGGATGCCAGGTCCTAGGAGGTTAAGAGGACCTCTCACTCCAAAGAAAATGTCAACACTGACTCAGAAAGACACTCATATCACCGCGACAGTGAAGCAATTGGAGATGGCAGCTATTGTTTAAGAAAGAAATCAGCATCAGCTGTAATTCTGGCTTCAGCTTGATACAATGCACATGTTTGGAGTCGCTGCCTGTTGGAGGTCAATGAAACATGAAGTGCAGGTTAGAATGGCTGTCCTGCAACAGTTTGATTTACATCACTTCACATATAAACATCTACTTCAAGAAGAACTTCAGAGCTTGACTACTTTTGTCCATGTAAATGAAGCTCCAGGAAGCCTTCTGGGTTTCTAAAATCTGGTAAGCGTTCTAAAGTGATGCCACTTGAGACGAGGTCAGTTGTGCTGAAGACTTTAAGTATCCTCATGGACCCTGTTTTAAACACAACAAGAGAATAGCGCAATAAAAATCTGCTGTAATGCAGTTGAAGGGCGTCCAGAATCTTTTAAATCAGACATTATAAATTATAGAGTGACACTGACGCCCTTTCCCTTAACCCAGAGTGAGATTTCCTGTATTTGCTATCAGATTATAGGTCACCAGATTTCTCCAAGGAAACCAGCATAAACACAGTCAGACACTTCCATGCTGAAGCAAATTGTGATTGCCATTTTTGGGGGGACTGCCAGTTTTCTGACTGACTGCCCAACTTCTCTTGGTAGTTCGTGCACTGACCTCTCTCGCTCCTGCTCCAGCAGGTTGGTGAACTCGTCACTCTTTTTTATGAACTCCCCGTGGTTCCTCTTCTCATCTTCCAGCTTGTACAAGGTCTGCTTGTGTGATTGTTCCACCATCAGCAGCTGCTCTAGCATCCGCCGGTGCGTCTCCCTCTGCTTCTCCACTAGCTTATCCAGCTGTGATGGGAGCAAATAAAAAAACATCTGTCATGTCTGGACTGTACTGCATTGCTTGGACAGTGGATTAGTAGATTAGAGATTTTGAGTGACTGTTTGTTACCTCTGCCATGGGTTTTTCATAGATGTCTTCCTGGAAGACGTCACACTTGCCCTGGATGGCGTCTCTCTGCAGAGCTTGCAGGACCTTCTGTGGTGTGACAAAACCATATTTGGCCTCCAGCAGGGCCAAGTCGATCTTCTCTGCCTTCAGCACTGTGATCACCTCATCTCTGGCCTGCAGTGAGGGAAGAAAAGGAATGTGGCTGGTTTGAACTTCGTATTGCAGGATTAATATGCAGTGGAATAAACTGTTTTCCTGCTAATGTGCAGCAGCAAGACAGCAAGAGTCTACGTTCTGCAGTTACCACGGATTGTATGGAAACATTGTGGAGCACTGTTGAAGTAAACTGACAAATATATTAGAAATTTTGATTTTTGTGCATACATCCACCTTCTGCCATTTATTTGTGTCTACATCACAGGGACAGTAGTCTAAAGAGAAAAGCCCAGACCTCCCTATCCCTGCCCACCTCCTCTAAATTGGCAGATAAATCACAGAAATATTGAGCATTTTTCACTCATTAACATGAGCCAAACTGATTAAATCTAACAAGAAAGGAAACAGACCAAGGCTAAACACCACCATTTACAGGATTACTGTTTCCTGTATAGATTCACATGCCAGAAACCCACACAAGGGTTTTCTCTGCGGTGAAACACACTAAGTTTCAGAAGCTATGCAAGCTATAGAGGGCCAGTGAGGGACCCAGAGTGAAGGCTGAGTGAATGTCGAGCCCAACAGCCAGACTCTTAACTTCAACAGGTAACAAGCAGGTGAGCAGTCAGGCTGCAGACTCCCTTTCTACCTGTTCACATTTCTAAAGCCGAATCACTGTGGAGATTGCTTTTTTGTGCTGGTTTTCATCTTTGCTTTGTGCACCCAGCTTTGTATTCTACTAAGAGAAAGATCTTAGAGATGTGTGTGTGTCTGCATTAGGGATTTGTGTTGGTGTGTGGGGTTGTAGCCTCAGATTTATATTGTTAAATGGTGATTATGAGACAGTGTGTTTCAGTTGTTTCACAAAGTACCATTAGAGTAATGTAACCAGTAGTAGAAAGAATTACTTTTTACCAGGAGTAATTAAGTTAGGTACTGTATTACTTTCAAGAAAAGTGTTCAGTGTTATATTTGTAAAAAAAAAAACTTTTTTGAGTAATGACTCCAACACTGATCACAACAAAGAGGAGAAATACCTCAACAGACCGGAAAACATTTGACCCACAGCATGCAATTCATTTTCACGAGTGTCATTTCTTCATTGCTGCTTAGCAATGGTGGTGACTCTCAAAATGGAGCCAATCAGAATCGATAAGGGAATCGATAAGGAATCAAATGAATAACTGATAGTAATAATGGAATCAATATAAATTCTTATCAGTTTCCACTCCTACTGCCAGGCGATTCTTGGCTCTAGTGTAGGAAACAGGAAATAGCCTCAGCTGTCAGCTCTGTTAACACAGACCAACTTGAGAGCGCACTAAGCCAGGGGCTGGTGCTATGTCTGCAGGCCTATCTGCTGCTTTAATGGTTATATGTTGTCTGGGCTAAATCCACATTACCCTAGTCATCTCTACTGTTTGGGTTACCTGTAGCTCTCCTTCAAGCAAACTCAGAAGAAAGACAAGGTCATCACGGGAAAGGTCCCTGCCCTTCTCCCTTCGACCACCCTTGGCAGCGCCGCTGGCACTGCTGCTGCACCCACTTCCTCCTGCGCTGGTGCTCTTCTTGGGAGTCTTGTTGTTCCTCTGAATGGTGCCGGTGTCGTCTGGTGGCTCGCGGTGTCGACCGCGACGCTCTGCCCTTCCAGAGGGCTCGTCTCGCTCTGCAGATCTCTTGCGAGTGTCTGCCTGCTGCGTCAGCTTGGCCTTGGTTACGTCCTCCAGACTGTTGCTGCGGGATCGCATGTTCGTCTACCTGTTCAGTGAAAGAGAGGAACACGCTTGTTACTGTCTGTATGCAGATAAATGTACATTTATATATTTGTCTTTTCTGTCATTCGTCTTTGCATAAAGTCAAGAGAAACGGAAAAGAAACTGAACATATAAAGTGTCTGACAACTGATTTCATTCATGACCTTCAATTAAAGGACAATGTCACAATGTCATCTTTTACATTGATTTTCTGGGCAAATATTTTAGGCCAAGGGTGTCAAACATAAGGCTCAGGGGACAAAATTGGCCAGACAAAGACTTCAACTCCAAAAAACTCAGATGGGCAGTTTTGAAACAAGTGAAGGATTGCATAGTTTTGACCTTTAACTGTATTTTCATTAGTTTTACAGCTTTTCCCCCATGGCCATTCATTCATATTACAACAGACAGTAATAGATAAGTAATTAAACAACAAAAACCTTTCTGTTTTTTTTTACTACAACGATCCACATTATTATTATTATTATTATTATTATTATCATTATTATTATTATTTTAAAAGAGGACATCTGTGATGCCTCAAAGGCCTCAAAGGCATTTACACTATTCTGTATTTCTTTTCAACTACAGTTTTCATCGCTTGTCAAATGAAGATTCTGAGAGTAAAAGGTCAACTCTACTCGGACTCCTGTATTCATTGACAAAGGTTTAGCTAGGTGTTTAATCAGAGTTGCTACACTCTGCAACAGAACACTACAACATCTTCTGTGAATTACCACAAAAAGTTTAATGGCATGTCATGGCAACAAGCTACCAGAACTTCTTCTGTAATTTTACACATTTATTACGTATAATTTTTTGCGTGTCATGGCGACAGCTTTCTTTCATTTACTACAGTAGCTTTGTTGCAGGAAATCTGAGATGTACATTAGGACTTGCACTTCTTTCTCTAATACAAACACATCTCAGGGATTAAGGGTGTAGTTAAACTTCTTTATACCAAAAGAAAGGGGAGTCTCACTGGTCCGGCCCACTTAAGATCAAAGTGGGCTGTACAGTGAGTTTAACATCCCTGATTTAGGCCTTAGTGGGTAATGGTGCCATTTAAGAGTCCTCCTCGAATGCTTGACGGGTGCACTTGCAGGACTGGTTCTGCAAGCATATTTAAAGAGGGCAGAGGAACAATGAAAATAGTCCACCAGAAGTGCTCATTCAATGACAGGAAAAGTATTTAAGAGGGGACCTTTCTCATCAGTGTCTTGTCTTTATCCTGAAGCATGTTTTTATTAACATGCTGGACTCCGCAGGGGGATCTCATCACACACAGCAGATGTAACCTGTCATCGTCCAGAAGTAGGTCATAAACTAGACCTGCATCCAGTTCCATATTTGCAATGCGTACAGCGCGGCGGCATGTCGTCATTCCCTGCTGTGTTATTACTAGTCACTCAGTGGAATTGATTCATCATCACCATGTCGTACCACCGGCCACAAAGCCCGATTAGTCCACCAATTTTCTGACAGCACCAGAACCGTTTTTGGACCCTGGACCTTTAGTCCTGTCACAGCGAATTACCCAGAACTGGCAGCTGGTGAATTTTCCCAGAAAGTGCTTTATTTATTTATTTTTTTTTTTTTACCTAAAAAAAGCAGCCAAAATCAGTCAGACCCCTGAGTTCTGTAGTCTTAATGTGTACCTACTCTGTTAGTTTTACATATGATGATAGGTGGGCCCAGAGTGTGGTTAGAAAAAGGGTTAACATTAGGGTAGATGATGTTGTGTGCTATGAATAAAAAGCATCGTGGCTACCTACCAAGGTCTGTTTGGCATATACAGTGTGCCTTTGTGGCATCTGGTTTATGAATGGGCTATTCAGGGGCTCATTGACTATGACAAATCAAACTATGATAAATAGATGAATGCAAGCTACAAGCTTGAAGGCAAAGAAACCCCTTTGAAAGCTCTTTTGCCAAGTAATTTATTACTTTTTCAGCATTATGCTCGGCTAAAGTAAATATATTCAAAAGACAAACCAGAACTGAAACATGCTGAGACTCATTTGTGTTTGATGTGAGAGAGAATAAGCTGCCCAAAGGCATTACATCATAATTCATCCGGCTCCACTCACATCAAAATGAGTCCAACTAACTGAGCTCAAAAGTGGCAGTTCTGGCTAACAGACATATTTCACAACAGTATACTTGGTTACATTTATTTTGTCATTTGTAACTGAGCAACATAACATAATGCAATACTGTACTCCTGGTAAATAGATATGAAAGGGACAGTGACAGAAATACTGGGATTAGAGTATGTTGATTTTCTTTGAAGGGGAACCAACTAAAGCAGCTCGAAATGACAGCAAGGACAAGAAAAAGGGAGGTAAGATGCTATTAATAAACAGTTAATAACAGAACAAGTCATATATATATAGAACAAGTTTTATATATATATATATATATAGTACTGTGCAAAAGCCTTCAGCCGCCCTTCATTTCTTTATAATTTGCTAGAAAAATCTGAGATATGTGCAGGGATTTATTGAAACATGTGCAAACATACATGATTTTTTTTTATGTTTGCCTGATTTGTAGGTCAGATTTACATGGCTTAACACACAAAAAGATTATCTGAAAATGGTCAGGTACAAGGACTGGACTGAAAATGAGTGAAAAAGCAGCCAATGTCCAAAGAAAAATGTTAAAAGACCTTCAGAAAATCTGGAGGTCTGACTCATTGGAAGCAATGAAGGTTAGGTCAAACCTTTTGTACAGTACTATATGTAATGAAATACTAAAAGTCCATCTTTCATCTACATTGTGCTGTACTTAAGACACGAGTAAAGAATGACAACATATCTGAAGGAGACTGTCAGCTGGGCACCGCTGAATGCCAAAAGTCAAGGTGTCAGAGTATAATCATTCCAGCGCCCGCTGTTCTATCATATCCTCTTAGTGTTTAGATTTCAGACACAGTTTGCAGTAAAAACATGTTGTAGCTTTTTGCTTCTTTATACGATTTAAAACTGTCTTTAAACTGCAGATTAAAACGAGTAGAGTCAGCCAACATCTGAGCTTACCACAATCGTATCTTACATGTTTTTTTTAAACATCAAGGCAAAATGTTTGTGTAGGTGTGTGCCCCATTTTTTAAAGCTCCAGTCAGAACAGCTGAGTCACTGACCATATCCCACTGCAGGCTTAAGAAAATATGGTTTTTAAGAGGATTCCCACATTGTTAAGTGGCTTCAAAATAAAGATAAAAAATCCTTTTAATACAGTCAGGTACAAGGACTGGACTGAAAATGAGTAGCCTGGAGAACTGTTGCTCAAGACCACTTTAGAAGTTACAAGAAAGTCTGACAGCTCAGAAGCAAAGTATGAAGAAATGAGGGGTAGATCAGAACTTTTAATTACAGTACAACACTGTGCAAGAGTAGTTTTAGGTGTTTCAGAGTCATTTACGTTAAATTTTATCTCAAGTTGCCTGACCAGGAAAGCCACTGCATTCACTTCACCTATAATAAAACTCCAGTTTCCTCTTCCATTTGTGTTAAATACAATTCTACTGGAAGCTGTTGTTAAATACAATTCTACTGGAAGCATTTTACATCTACTTAGAAAACAGAAGATCAACTTTAGGGCTGTGCATTCGTATTAAAAATTACAGATCACATTAGCTTTTAAAAAAACAACAACAACACACATACCATGAAAGTTACAAAAGTTATTATTTTAGCCTACGTCATTCCAGCGTTGTACTCCTACATCATCACACCAGGATGTCTGGCCCAACAGCCATATGTTTGAGTGTGGCTCAGCTACACCTGCACAGCTTATTTGGAGATACCCCAGCTACACCTAGGCTTGTGATCTGTCCCCATGTGCGCTCTGTTTGAACTGTATCTGCTTACTATTTAACACAAAGTTCAAGTCATATTTTTAATCCTAATACGGCCCAATTGGAACACAGAAAGAAACAGTGTGTTTGACTCGACTCCTGCAGTTCGTGTCCAGCCTCTGTGTGAGGCCCTCTGACAGTTTATGAGTAAGAAAGATGGCTGGCTGATTGCATTGTGCACACTCTAGGCAAGGCGCCACATGATTCAGAGCTGAGGTAATTCCCTGCAGTCTAAGACAGACTCCACATCGGCTTACTCAGAGATCTGGGCTACAGGCGATAGACAGAGCTCTTCGAAATGTGTGAGCAAGTGTGTCTGTGAAGAATTAAGTAATGTGCTTGCAATATGTAAAGCAAACATGCGGTTCAGCCTGTGTCATCAGAACAGTAAGTGTCCTAATGAAACGCAGCTATTAGTCACTACAGCACAACTGCAGCCTGTTCAAGTTCACAAATGCAAGATACATATTTGGTGCTGGAGAGCGCAGATTTGATCTGGGATTGCGCAACAAATCCAAGGGTCACAGACATGTAAAGCCCTGCTGGGATTCTTACATGTGCAAGTATCACGTATCTGCAAAATTTCCAAGATGGATCAGAAATACATCACATAGTTCATAAAAAAAAATGAAAATGTTCACTGAGGGAACGGGAAAATAGCTCAGGATCAGATCGGATCTGATGTTTCTCCAAATCAGTCCCCTGCAGTCCTGGTGGGAGTCAAATAAATTAGTTTTGAGATCAGCATTGTATCTCGGGTGAGTGATGACCCTGATTTTTCTGATCTGTATTATTGGTTACAGGAAGCCAAGATGAAAGAAGAGAAATCTTTGGAAACATTCAAATGGGTGTGCGAAAGCAAGCCGGCCAGCTGTGCTGATGTATTTTTAAACAGATGGGAAACTAATTTGTTTGACTGTAGTTACACAGCACAAAACACCTTTCTTTTTTCTTTTTAAATTTAAGGGGGTAAAAAAACAAACAAAACGATTTGATGGAGCAGACTTCAGCTGATCGATGCGATAACACTGGAGTTTATCGCCGTTAACTGTTAAAATCCCATCATCTGCTCTGCAGCATCAGCAGCACCATCCAAATCTAAATAAACACAGGATGTAAATAGACTTTGGAAGGCAGCAGTGCCAAGAGAAAGCAAAGCTTACAAACAAAGCAAGAAAAAACTAACAAAAACAAAAAAAAAGATGCTGTTTGGAAATTTCTTTCAGGCCTTCCTTCACCTGAGGAGTCGGAAAAACAATAGCTCTTAAAAGCTGGTGTGAGGCCATATTTTCTCCATGACATTGTTATTGTCAGCAGAGAAGGTGTGAAGACCAAGTTCCGGTAACTGGCCACCATGTGTGGACAGAAACCTCGGATAACCCTGTCAGGACCATTTTAGTGATTGAGTTTCTATATGGGGGGCGTAGGAGGGTTAGCCTGGGTTTGAATCCACCATCTGGCCGGGGCCGTTCTCTGTGGAGTCTGCCTTTGTTACCCCTGTGATGGACTGGTTACTCGTCCAGGGTGTTCCCTGCTTCTTACCCTATGGTAGCTGGGATAATCTCCAGCACCCCCGTGACCCTTGATTGGATAAGTGGAAGAGAATGAATGGATGGGTGGGAGTTTCTGTTATCCTCTGTGTATGGCCAAAGTCTAACTGGGGAAAACTTTGACTGTGTTCGAAGCCGAAAACCAGTTCAGACCTGTCAATATTTCAGATGAAGTCATCGTATTATCCAACTGTCAACCTGCTGAAGCTATCGTGTTTCTACCTGTGATTCTCATATAATAACAACAGATCACCATTTCCATCTGCCAAAGTGCTTATTGACACAAACAGCATGAATGAACGGGCGTGCGACATGTGTGAAACTGCCCAGGGATAACTTAACCGCGCTTTGTCCTCTCACTAATCCCATCCACCCAGAGTAAGGCGTGCTTGTCAGCGCGCTTTGAATAAACTCTGCTCGTTTTTCATTTTGCAAGCAAAGATCAGCGCCAGGAGTTGATGTTATGATTAACAGGTGCTCAGATCTTATGCAACAGAGTTGGCCGCTCAGTGTGCTTTTTGGCAATAAAGACAAACACACTAAAAGAGAATAATTCAAGCACAAACACAATTGGACAGAGAGGGAGAATTAATAGGTGTGTGTGCGTGTCTGTGTGTGTTTGGTTTAAACATCTCAACAGCTTCTCATTTTTAGGTGTGTATACACTTACATGTGGGTGTGTACCCACACACAGAGCCCATGCTGGCACAGCTTCCTGATATAATTCGGCTAAGTGGTGTTTTGAGCTAAACAGTGTGTAAGCTAAAACAACAACAATCTTAGTTTTCCAGCTTGTAGACATAGACTGTATATAAAAGATGGGTGTGAACCACCATGACACCACCTGTTGGTTGGTGAAGGTGTCGTCTTAGTATTTTGAAGTTAAATGTGACGATCGACGACTAACCGTGAAGCTGAGGGGAGCTGCAGGCTCACACAGTAGTGGATTTTCCATCCCCACACAGCCCCGCCCTAAATCACGAGCTGCTTTATCATCTTTGGGAGCAGACTTCACTAAATGAACATGGCACAGAGTTAATGTAGAGGTGAAGTGGGTGCATCCAACTATATACCACTAAAGAAGTCTTTACTGAGGTCATTAGTAGGGATGGGTACCGATATCGTTCTGACATAAACGGTAGTAACCAGACCGAAAAGCAGTGCACATTTCGGTGCTTTATTTCGGAGCTTTTTTTTTTTCCTGAGATGTCATACACTTTGGATTCTAGCCAATAATTTTACCTTTCCAAGGATAGTAGGCGGGCTCAGGTACGTACGTTCTTTTAGAGCAGAGCTACAGATTAAAAATGCCCAAGGCAAAGCGGTCAAAAGTCTGGCTGTGCTTCACAGCAAAAGATGCAAACTCAGCAGCCTGCAACAAGTGCTTTAAGCTGATACTGTGCAAAGGAGGTAACACCTCGAATCTGAGGAAATACCTGGCGACGCATAGCGTTTTTTTAAAAGCCGAGAAATGCACCGTATTTGATAGCTTGCTGCGATACCTCACACCGAGCACATCTATTGCGGGTGTGGTGCCTGTTATCGTACCCGGAGTTAGCAACATCCCCCAAGAACCCGAAGAGGAAAGTCCTTGCCCCTATCCCTGCCAGTGTAGCAGAAATGATGACGGATGATGATGGCAGCAGCAGCCGTTCTTCTCTGGGTGAGTAGCTTAATGTTGTTCGTGTGTAATTTACGTTGAGTAGGCTAACCACGTTATTAAATTAATGCATGTAAGGTGAACTAGCAAACACCATCGTTGTTACATGCGGCTGTCTTCTTGTCTTCAAAGTTTGTGTTTTCCAATGTTTAAGCACCGGTTCCAACCAAAGAAGGTATGTTGTATCAACAGAAAAGGCTAGCTTGGTTATCATTTTGCAGAAAAAAAGAGACTGCTAAAAATAAAAACATAAGAGGTTTTTGGACAAAGTTTGTGTTCTCCATTCTTTAAACACCGGTTCAAGCACCTTTTAAGCACCGGCACCGTTTCAAAAGTACCGGTTTGGCACCAGTATCGGATAAAACCTAAACGATACCCATCCCTAGTCATTAGTCCAGTGAGCAATGGGGGTCACTTTCTCATCAACCTCTAAGCAGCCAGAGTCATTTCCCCCTGCTAACTATCTGAAAGAATGACATTTTAAAATACATTTATTTACACAAGAGCATAGCTGATGGAAATTTTATTAATTTTGTGGGTATCTGGGCATCAATTAAATAAATAATTAGTGGACAAATTTACATTTAGGCCTATAACCATTAATACCAATTAGCCTAACCCCATGTATGTTTTTGGACTGTGGAATTAGGCCAGAGTGCCTGTTTATGTCAGTGGTTGTGTGTGAAGGCGAGGAAGAGAAAACCCAAACGCAGGACTCACGGTGCAGGGTGATGATGTTTTTGTGACAGGTGAGACCTGAGTCTGGGAACCGCCCCTGGTTGGTGGAGCTGGTTTTTGTCCCTTTCATAAGCTCAGGTGTGGGCAATTAGGTATTCTCTAGCAAACCTGAAGCAGCAAATGCTTGGTCCAAGCCGGGCAAGTTGGCACTTTTAACTTATTTTTATGCAAGCTTGATGCGGGCCCCCTAGCCTTCTTGGAACGGTAGGTCAAAGCAAATGTAACACTTGAGTTCTGGCTCTTTGGCAGAGATTTCAAGTATTTGCACCCTTGTAGTTGAGAAACATTGCGCTACTCCGGTAGAGAGACGTGTAGTGGAGTCCGCCGCCACTGACCAATATTTATTAGGTTGTGATGCGAACTTGTGGACAGGTAACTAAAACAACACAGTTGGAGGGATACTCCCGCTGCATTTTACTGTCCAGCGTAAGTCATCTCCTGCTTTTATTTACAGAGTACCGAGCTGCTGCTTTGCCGAGTAGATTAATGGCTGTGGGCAAAGGACCCAACAAATCAGTGTATTTTAATTTGTTTTAACCTGGTGTACTTCAACAGATTGTGACGGCTGCGGCTGTCGATTGTGTTTGCTTCTTGTTTTATTTTTCTGTATCGGTAGGCACCGCAGATATTGATTGTCTTTTTGTGTTTTACCCTTTATATATATATATATATATATATATATATATATATATATATATATATATATATATATATATATCGTTGTAGACAGTGAAGACCCTGTGTGGAAAACAAATCCTTTTTTGTCATGCCGCTTTTTGCATGCACCGCGGTGGGCCTGAGTGAAGATGGCACTGAAGATTTGCCTTTTTTTATAGTGTTTTGCCCAGTGGGGTTCAGTGTGAGTTGCTGTCCCTTTTAACGTGTGTGATATGTTGATTTGTTTTTAACAGGTTCCCCGCAGCGCTTATCCTGTCTCCCAGGCAATCATACAATTTTATCGTTTTTACCGTACTTAATAAAGTAAAGCTTTCAATTGTTTTTAGGTGCCGCTGTTACACGTTTACTTTTATTTTGTATTAAAATTAAACCCATTTTAACTGACTGTGTGCCTACGGCTCTGTCCTATCTTAAATAGGTACCTACCACGGGTCATGAACAGAGCAGGAACGAAAGGACTGACTGAAAGACTGAATGGCTGGCTGAACTGAACACACGTGGGAACGACAACGTAACTGAAAACACTGGGTCACTGACCCAGGAACCCTGACAGTTTACAGCAGACACTGGGAGAACATGCATTAATATGAACCCAGGACCCTCTTGCTATACTAACCACCCCACCATGAACTGGCCACAGGGTGAAAATTTAATGTTATGTCTTTTTATATTTTTGTTTTTGAATGCTCTTAATTTGAAAAGTTAGTATTATTTCTTGTTGTCTTTATAGATCACACCAAAATGAATAAACAAAATTTTTTAAAAAGTTTCTCAGTAGAAACAATGCGAAGTAACAAAGTTGTGGCCCAAGCTCACAACCCTTCACATGAACTTCACCATGCAACAACTGAAATTGAATTTAGATGTACAAAACCATAAATAGTTAACGTCCAGCAATATTAGTTTAAGTGGTGAAAACATTGTGTGAGATGTCTGTTCACAACCAAAAACAAATGCATTTGATTTCTCTTTTGCAGTAATCTGCTCTCAATTTGTAATCTATTCTATTTGGAAACAATGTTGACATTCTTTCGGTTTTTGTAGACAACAACAAGCAGTTTTGTTGGGTAGTCATCATCTGGGCACCCCAAGAGTCTGTTTTCAGTCTAATTCAATTCAGTTCTGTTTTATTTATATAGCAACAAATTGTAACAACAGTCTCTTCAACAAGTGTTTCAAGGTAAAGACTCAACAGTATTAGAAAGAAAACCCCAAAAATCAAACGCCCCACTATGACAAAACACATGGCGACAGTGGAAAGGAAAAACTCCCTTTTAACAGGAAAAACCCTCCAGCAGAACCAGGCTCAGAGAGGGGAGGCCGGGTGGGGAAAAGTAGAGACAGGAAAAAAGACAGACTGTGGAAGCGATCCAGAGATTAATAATAACTAATGATTAAATACAGAGTGGTGTATAAACACAGAGAGAGTTTATCGTAATCCATCCAACAGCTGTTGAAAAATGCCACGACATTAAAATTAATGGTCTAATATTACCACCAAGTCGTTGGCAGGGGATCCATCGGGTCCTCAGGGCTGCGTGGTGGGGCCTCCATGGATTGGGTTCACTCTCACCCATCGCATGAATGATTGATCTGATGGCGATGTGAGGGGACTGGCAGCCAGGTCAGTGTTGTCTCATGTCAGAGCTGCATTTGGAATTTGCCTGCTGCCACTGTGGAGTTGCATTGCCATGAGGCATGGAGTCGATATCTCCTTATATTGAACCCCTTTACCCCCGCTGCTATTATATTTTATAACACTGATCATTAGTTTTATGGGGATGATTTGCACCTTTTATTTGTTTCTTTTACTGCTTTTATGTATTGTGGACATTTTATGCTTTGCCTGTGCTTACTTTATGTCTACA
The DNA here is from genome assembly GCF_036321145.2 of Pelmatolapia mariae. Classification (NCBI taxonomy): domain Eukaryota; kingdom Metazoa; phylum Chordata; class Actinopteri; order Cichliformes; family Cichlidae; genus Pelmatolapia; species Pelmatolapia mariae. The sequence continues at coordinate 22,570,643 of NC_086246.1, read as the reverse complement.
GGATACCTGTATTTCCCTGAGGGGATTAATGAAGTGTCAAGCTATCTATCTATCTGTGAGCTTGTTTGGACATGTGGTGTGTTTCACAGTAAGACTCCAGGTTTACTTCACCTGTCAGTGGTTTTAATGTTGGGGCTGATCTGTCTGGAGCCAATGATGTACTTACAAACTGACAGACGAACACTGGCATCCATTCTGGTGTGGCGCTATTAATGAAAAGAGCTAAATTATTTAGTCATGAGTTCTCCCCCCTGCCTTTCCCGAGGCCCTTCCATTACCTTGTGCTCTCATTAGGCAAAGAGGACGATGGCCGAAGCCAAAAGCAGAGCTGTTACTGGAAACAGTTGGCAGTTTAGTCTTGTCTAGCAGAGACCACCAAGGTTTCTTTGACTTCCTACCAGGTCAAAAGGCTCATTCATTCAAAGAGTTTTTATGCAATGAACTCACCAAGCCAGCCAGCCAGGCAGTCACTAACTCATAAAGCCTTATAAGGCCAGTTATAATGGCCATTAAGTTATTTTATCACACATGTGAGTTCTTCAAAAAGCGATTAGGCTTATTATTATGGAGCTTTATGATATTAGGTCTTTTCTAGGACTGCTGGGACTCACAATCTTAGACCAGGCCTGTTCTGTGCCACATTAAGGCACGAGAAAAAAAGCCTTTCCCCAGATGTTATTTAAACTTTTAAGAAAACAACTCATCAGGACATCAGGACTCTCTCCTATAAGCATTTGGTATCCCTGAAAGATAAAAGAGGCCTTTTTTTTTTTTTACTGAAGTGATGACTTCACTTTTTATGTGTGTTGGAAGTGAAGCAGAGGAAAAGGGCCATTAAAGTCGCTGGGGTGAAAGGTGAGCAAACAGGTGTGCTACAAAGAGAAGGTACCTCACTCTTTTCCAGCCAAACACACACACACATACATTGAAATGCAAACAGCAAACTGGTGGCATGCGAGCAGAAATCTCGCAGACACGCACAGAACATATGCATGCGTGCACACACCCACCGCTGCAAAGACACATACACCGAGAAATTACAGAGAAAATTCCTGCAGCCTGACATCACGCCGCTGTCGGGATGATTGAGGGGAAGAGAAATGCAGATCAAAAGAGAGCAGAGAAAGGGAAGAGAGGGGTGGGAAAGATGGAGGGGCAGCAGTTTATCCTCTGGAGGATCTTCTGGTAGTGTGCAGCTTACTGAACAGAGTGTGGACTAAATCACCACTTAGAATCACTTTAAGAGGTAACCTTTCCCAAATCCCACTGGATTTGGATGGAACATACCCAGTGTTACTAAAAAAAAACCCAGCTTTTTTGCTTATCTTGGTTCCTAAAAAGTTTTGACACAGATGTTTTTCATTCAGCGCAAACAGAATTGTCTGTGTTAGCCAGGTTAGAGATTAAAATATACACCTCTAAACCAGCACTGGGAAAAATCATTTCAGCTTTGAGGCAGCAACAGGTTAGCTTACCTCAAAAGCTTTTATTAAAAAGAAACAACAGATGTTAAATGTGAGATTTCTGTAACTATAAGCTGTACAAAAACAGTCGTCCCCAGCACGAGGCTGCAACAACCGTGGATTTTGGCATGGTTGTTGGACTATTTCAGAAACTGTTGAACTACTGGGATTTTCCCACACAACCATCTCTAGGGTTTATATAGAAAGAGAAACCATTCAGTGAGCAGCAGTTCTCTGGGACAAAATGCTTTGCTGATGCCAGAGGTTAGAGGAGAATGACTGGGCTGTTTCAAATAACAGGGAAGCAAAAAAAAACCCTCAAAAAATCAACTCATTACTACCAAGCATTGTTGGGTAAGTTACTGTAAATTAGTAACTTAGTTATTACTAGTTACTTCTATCAAAAGTAACTCAGTTACTTCAAGTTACTCGGTACTTTCAAAGTAACGAGTTACTAGGGAAAGTAACTTTGGTTTTACTCAGAATTCTCTTGTTAATGTGTTGCTTCCCTAACTGGATACCCAGCAAGATTGCCAGTCTTCTAGCTTGTTTACATGTTAGCACTATCCTTCCACAAGTGCACTGTGCCACCTACCAACAGAAAGAAAAAAATAATGTGCATATTCCCACGAGAGAAATCACACGGCTGGACCGTCGTCGACTGTCGCCATGATTCTAGCCTACGTCACATGCGCTTTTTACATCCATCACAAAAACTGCAGTCTTGGTGCTTCCGATTGTACTCAGAACTCGGAAATTCTGCCTTCCGAGTAGGAAGATGTAGGCAACTCCAGACTGCAGATGAGCTGCATACAGGGCTGGACTGGGACAAAAAATCGGCCCGGGCATTTTGACTATAGACCGGCCCACTTTAATAGGAAAAACCATAAAGCCTTTGAATGAAAACAAACGCTGTTGTGACAGTGATGTACACTGTCTTGTTGGTATATATGTATCAATCTATCAATCGTTTGTTGTAAGATTCAGATAATTATTTATTAAAAGCTAGCTTTTAATAAAAGCTGTATGTTGTTTAGCGCGACATCCGCTGGTTTCCTCTTTCTGGCGCAAAGTGGGCGATAAACAAACAAGAGAGAAAAGCCGATCAGCTGATCATTGATCAGTTTCATGATTGAAGTAGCAACAGGAGAGGGAGGGGGAGAGAAAGAGAGAAAAAACAGCTATGCAGCGTAAAGACAAAGAATAACTCCAGCTTTGTGTCTTTTTCATTGTAGCTGAAGTACGGGACAAACTGTGTTCCTTTTCACCTCATTACGAACCGCGTAATATTTTCTCTGAATACGAGACGATTCCGTTTTTTACAGGACGGTTGGCAACTCTAATAACTAACCTTATGAACAAAATAAAGTTCAACATCAGTAACATCATAGCACCCACCCAGCAGTATATAAACTCTGTCATGCTAGCTAGTACGCAGTACCAGTTATTGTAACTGACTGTAAAAAGTCAGCACAACGAAAAAAAACTACACCTAAACTTGGTTTATAACTGACCCAGATAGACTGCAGGTCATAACTTCTTACCTGAAGTTCAGTTCACCTGACACTCGGACCGGTGTTGTGCCAAAAAGTGATTGTCTGCCAAAAACTGATTTCTGGTATTTGCCAAAAATGGATTGCTCGTATTTAAAATGCTATAAATAACTTGTTGGTCTATAATATGTGAAAGATATGTCCAGTGTTGGGAAGGTTACTTTTAAAATGTATTCCACTACAGAATACTGAATACATGCCCCAAAATGTATTCTGTAACGTATTCCGTTACGTTACTCAATGAGAGTAACGTATTCTGAATACTTTGGATTACTTAATATATTATCATGCTGTTTACAACTACGTGAATGTACTATTGCTGTGATTTATTACTGTTACTGAAGGTCCGCGGCTCCGAAACGTAGTAAAGGGACCTCTGGCTAATACGGTGGGTTCCCTGTCGGGCTGGTAGCCGAAAACTAGCTTTACTTTGTTGTGTGGGTCAACTTTGCTTGCGGGAGACAGAGAGAGGCGTTGAAAGGCTGCTCCAACGGAACTTCTTTTTTCCGGAGGAAAACACGAACACAGTGTACAGTTGAGTCTTAATAGCTTACTTACAAATGGGCTCGTCAGGCACTCTTCTTGGCTGCAGTGGTTATTATTATATTTACATGCTTCCAGCTCCCGTTTCTGCTCTGTGACAGCTCGGACTTTTCCTTTCTCTCCCTCCCTCGCTCACAGACACATAACGGGTATGGTAGTCCATTCTCGCTGCAGCACGGACTACACTGCCCATCAGGCTACATTCTTTAGAGCTATGTCTGTAGCATTCTGTCTATTAGCTTAGCACAACAACAACAACAAAAAGGCGCTCTCTCACCCAGGAAACACACAGAGAGAGAGGTCACCCTGTAACCATGGCAACCGTAACGCTGCCGCCTGGAACAACAGAACGTAGCTGTCAAACAATCCCAAACAATCCTGACCCGCCACAATATGAAACAGGGAAGTACCGCCGTGTAATCCATTTATTTCAACAAAGTAACTGTATTCTGAATACCACCTTTTTAAACGGTAACTGTAACGGAATACAGTTACTCATATTTTGTATTCTAAATACGTAACGGCGGTACATGTATTCCGTTACTCCCCAACACTGGATATGTCAAATGTATCCCACATGAATGATATCAAGTCATCTTGAGCCACAAACAACATTCATGTAACAAGGTAGAAGCCACAATCAGTTTTTGGCAGTGATTTTTATATATCCTTTATTTATGCAGTTAAATAAAATCTTATTGACATTAATAATGTTTTTTGTAAGAGTAATCTTGCCAAGACGACAGTAGAAACTGCAACAAATATTACAATAGTTCTGTAAACATATTTTAAGTTAAGTTAAGGACTGGTTATAATGTAAGTACAATAACACAGAGTTATAAAGATACTTGAAAAACAGGTAATTTTTAAATTTTATATATAACCCCTTTGTAAACCCTGTTCACCCAACTCTATTTACCAACATACGTAAAGATATTACACATAAAAAACACACAGAAACATTGGAAATCAGTTTTTGGCAGGCAATTTCTTTTTGGCACAACACCGGCGGCCGCCTCGGGTCTCTCCTCCTCCTGCCTCCCCTTTCTCTCATCCACCTGCTGGCCTCCACCACTTGCTAATGTTACTGAATCTGTGGAAGCTCCGCGATGCCACCACCAAACAGTTGAGTTATTTTTTCCACATCTGCCAGCATCTGGCTAATCCACCACCTTTCATTGTTTATACCATTACGGAAAAAAAAACAAAAAAAAATCGGCACATCAAAACGAAAAATCACCATCGGCCCACTAAGTCCAGCTATGGCTGCATATGTGTTTAGTAGTAATTTCTTTTTGTAGAGGGCTAGCAAAACAACCGTTTTCGAGGGCATTGCCATATTGGAATCCCGACTTCTCTGACGAGGCTAACGAGAACGCCGTTTACTCGAGTGTGACATCATTCCCAGGTCCGTGTTCCGATTTCCGAGGTAAGTCGAACGCAACACACGAAGTAACGAATAACGACCCTATCTAAATCCCAGTAACGATTAACGTGTTCCTGATTTTGGCATAATAACTAGTTACCGTGCTCGTTACCACAATAATAACGTAGTTACTGTAACGTGTTACTTAATAACACGTTAGTCCCTACACTGCTACCAAGGTATGCAGAAGAGCATCTCTGAAACTGATGGGCTACAGCAGCAAAAGACCACACCATCCTTTCAGCTAAGAAGAGGAAACTGAGGATTTCATTTCAAAATAGAAGCCCCTCAAACTTCGCTAGCGTAGGAATGTTTTTGGCAACATTATTACACCCAGTGCAATAACCAACACAGGCAGTGTTGGGACTTGATATATCATTGTTTTGCTGAGATGAGCTCAAGCTCAAGTTTGACTTAACTGAAAATAAAATTTTACAGCTGCTGTCTTATTACTCAACAGCATTCACATTTACCACATTAAATTGTATTTACAAAGATCAGGACATTGTACAAATGTTCCTGCAATTTTACAGCAGTTCCAGCAGTTTACTGTATACAGGAAATTCTATTCATTCTACTCCCAGAAGATGGAAAAAAATTACTCTTTGAACCATTAAAAGTGTTGATGTGAAATAGAAAGTTGTTCTCCATGGAGGGGGAATTCATAATGAAATCCTTGAAGAATTTACTTAACGCTGTACATTATCACACATAACTGTAACATGACACTTATTTGTAACACCACTAAAGTTTGGTGTAATCAAAGTCCAGTTTTAGTGTTTGGTCCCAGCTATGCTGTTCTTTCATGTCACTGTATAAGTCTGTTTATTGCATTAGCTATTATAAACTCTGCATGCATTTCTGCTGAATGATGTCACGGCATCTTTGTTTTCGATCACGCGCATCATTATTCACAATCATAATTATGCGTTTTCGTGTATGCAAGGCCATGTGCTCTAATAGCAAAAAGGAACACATATAATTTGAGGGTCAGCGATGATTAAACTGCAAACGCATTTGGAGCCAAAGAAGGTCACAATGTCGTGAGATCCCAAATCAGCGCTTTTCCTTTTAGCTCAAACTTAGTTGCACCAAAAAAGGGATTTTGATGTTTATATGTGTTTATTTTATGACTAATATCTTTGCTTATATTGGTAAATAGACTGCTGTAAACAGGATTTACAATGGATTGCACAGTGCATAAAGAAATAACCTGTTTTGAAATGATCTTCTTGACCTTGTGTTATTGTCACCTACAATATCTTGATAGAACTGTGATGTTTCATTTGTTGCCATTTCTGCTGCTCTCTCAGTCAGATCTCTCTTGAAAAAGACATTTTAATGTCAGTGACACTTTTTACCCAGATAAATAAAAGATATATAAACTTCACTTTACATCAAGTTGATTTCAGTTTCTCGCTAGTGACAGGGATGTCCTTTCTGGCTCATAATGAGAGATATATTATACACAATCAAGCCATTTACAACATTTTAAATACCGGAAATCACTTTTTGCCCAGAAAGGAGAAAAAGCTACAGTGGCCCTGAAAGGTCAAACGGACTGCAACTTAAGAAAACGCAAATAGGGGAAAAAATGCCACAAAAGTGTGTTGTTGTGGGGGTTTGTTGTTTTATGTCTATTTTCATTGTTTTATTCAACTTGAGTTGTGTTTTGTTGTACAACGTTTTCCTATTTGCTGCTCTTTCCTTGAGTGACCTCTCAGGGCCACCACAGAAACTACTTATAGCATTTTTTAAATTAAAGATAATAAAAAAAACTTGACAAAAATACAGAAAGACTCAATGAAATAAATAAAAAGCACCTCTTAGGAAATATGCAAGCTTGCCTGTGATCTCAAGACAGTGAGCTTCACAGCTGTTAGCAGAGGTCTGCTGTTTTGTATTTAACTGTTTAAGAGTGTAAGAGTTTAGAGGCCAATAATGTAACAAAAGTCAGCGAGTTTACACCGAAACAGCATCTAGGTGTTTTACTCATATACAGGCACACATACTGTGCGTTAATGGCCACAGTAATACCCATTAAGGGGCAAATGTGCACCTCTAGAGGACAGGGACACTTTTAAACTGTGGAAAAAAAGGTGTGGGTCCTCTCGAGAAAATTGTTTCCATTATAAAATAAAAATATACGTCTAGTGTTTCTACTCATACTGCTTCACTTAAAGTGTTATTAAACACTGTTAAATAGGTCAGCACCCAGAGAAAGGCTGTCAGAGAGTAACACGCTCAGCTGGAGGGGTTTCCTTCGCCGGTCCAAGAGAAACAGTGAAATGTTTACAAACAGTGTGGTTGCCGCAGCAACAGGTGGCGACCAGCGTTCAGGCCTCGAGGCTGGAAGAGGTGCCGTAAAACCGTTGAAGATGTTTCCTGCGAGGATTAGTGTAAAGCAGCAGGAGAAGCAGTTTTGGGAATTCCTCTGCACTGAAGTCGTCCACAGCTTCAGGCACACGCTGTAACTCCTCCGGAGCGACGGAGGAGTTACGCTCGGAGACGAATAGAGATGTTTCAGCTCAGATGTAGGCATGCTGGTTTTTGTAAATCAGCAGGGTGGATGATGGCGACTTTCTGCTGCAGGGCTTATGGCTGCTGAAATGTGCGTCTAATGAAAAAGAGCACCGTTGCACATTTTTTTTCTTATATCTAGGCCTCCTCTCAGCGGGATGATGCAATCCAATGAAATGTTTGGACTGGCCAGAAACTGTAACAGTGTCATCTTAGCACATTTCCAATACATGGATTATGCCGCAGAGACAGGCATCAGATTCAGTAATAATCTAGCATTTCAGAAGTGGAGCACTGATGATGCTTTTTACTGGTACCAACTGGAGAAAAATAGCTCTGCATGCATAGTCATGGGGAATATCTCTTGTTTGTTTTTCTTTTTCTTTTTTGCATCAGTTCTTGTTGGATTAGTAAAAATGTGCAGCCACACTGCTGCACAGTGGGCAGCAGGGATGTATCTGTTCATCAACAGGGGGCGCCATGCTGCCATTCTGGGTACATTCAGGTGAATATTCCAAATGTGATTCAGCATATTCAAAGTCAAACCTGGGTTTTCTGATTGTAAATGTAAAAAAGGGGGCACACAAAAGAAAACATTTAAAACTGCAGGATCAGTGTTTCTTTCTTTTTTCTTTTTTTTTTAGGGATCTGCACGATGAAGAATATTGTTGATGGAGAGATTTTAGTGTTTTACAGACATTTGGTGTTGACGAAATAAGGTACTCATACACATGGATGACTCAAGAAAGTGCCAGGAACATTTTGATCCATGTTCACATGAAAGCATCACAGATCTGCTTCAGGTTTGTTTGCTGCACATTCATGATGTGAATCTCCCGTTCCACCACATACCAAAGGTCCTCTATTGGATTGAAACCTGGTGGCTGTGGGGGCCGTTTGAGTACAGTGAACTCTTTGTCATGTTCAAGAAACCAGTTTGAGATTATCTGAACTTTGTGACGTGGTGTGTTATCCTGCTGTAAGCAGCCGTCAAAATGGTTGCACTGTGGTCATAAAGGGATGGACATGGTCAGCAACAACACTCAGGTAGGCTGTGTTGTTGCCTACCTGAGTGGCGCACTTTGGCGCACTGAGGGGCCCAAAGTGCACCAAGAAAATATCCCCTAGACCAGCGGTCCCCAACCTTTTTTGCGCCACGGACCGGTTTATGCCCGACAATATTTTCACGGACCGCCCTTTAAGGTGTCGCGGATAAATACAACAAAATAAAACTAGTACCGGTACCGGTACCGATTTATTCATAACACACGTGAAAAGACCCAGGAAAACCGAGTTAACGATAAAAACGATAACAAAATAACGCTAAAAACCCTGAAAACCATACATTTCACACCTGAGCCTCAACTCTCGCGGCCCGGTACCAAACGACTCACGGACCGGTACCGGTCCGAGGCCCGGGGGTTGGGGACCGCTGCCCTAGACCATTACACCACCAGCCTAAACTGCTGATACAAGGCAGTGTGGATCCATGCTTTTATGTGTTTATGCAAATTCTGAACATTTCCTGTTCTTACTGACTGACATGGACCCAATGTGGTCTTCTGCTGCTGGAGCCCATCTACTTCAAGGTTTGACATATTGTGCATTCAGAAATGCTACTCTGCAGACCTTGGTTACTGTGGTTATTGGAGTTACTGTTGTCTTCTATCACCTTGAAACAGCCTGACCTCCTTTGCACTCATTATCTGCAAGCCACTTGTGTCGACTTTGGTAATAAACGAAGTGAGAAGTAGGCTTCTGTCCTCAAAATCTTCCATGCAATCTGACTTTTTTTTGCATCCAAAGGAGTCACCCTCTGCTGGTCACTAGTAATAAAGCAGGTTCAGTGCTTCTCCATTGGCTTCACTATTCACACCCATATAAGCAGTCTATGGCCAAAACACTGTTCTCCAAATGATGAGCTCATTCAGGTAACACGTAAAAAAACAAGACAGGGAAGGAGATTAATCCTCTGGGAAAACAGACGAAGAGCATTAGTTTACATTTAAAGGAATAGGGGAGAAGGCCCGAGTTGGAAACATGAAATGCGGTCGAGCATACATGCAGTTTGTCTCAGTTGCTGCTCTAAATGTGTAAATGCACGCACACAGACACACACATACTGTATTCTGCCTGGTATTAGTCTGTATTTGAGCAACTGTGGTGCCAAAAGGATATCTTTCTCATGACCTCACGACTGGCTTCAAATGTTGCGTTTTACAGTGTGTGTGTGTTTGTCTGCATGAAGGCGTGAGTAATATCTTTAATTGTCTAGGTCTGCACTGTATGTCAGAGATTTGCTCTTGTTCTTCCTCACGTTGAGGTCTGCGCATTTAACAAGGTCAAGCTCGTGAAAACAAAGCCAGACAGCAGCGCAGAACTTCTTCGACCTCTTAACCAGAACTAAGACCAAAATGACTTTTTAATGGCGCCTGTCACACTGTTTTGATTCAAACATGAGCGCAACAGAAGATGACGCACGCCAAGTGAGCCTCACGCTGTGACTGTTGCTCTTTAAACCCACTCAAACAGGCTCTATGTTTAGCCAAGCTGGCTCCCATGGCAGCCTCAATACGAGGTCTAAACATGCCCGATATATTTAATATCCTGTATCAGCTTTCATTTTTTTGGCAGGTGCTTCTTGCTCAGTGTCATCAGACTGTAACCTTGTCGCTTCTGGAGCAGGTGATTATGAGAAAGAGGAGTGATGGAGCTTGAGCTATCCAGGAGCTGCCAGGGGGTGTCACTCCACTGGATGGCACAATGAACAAACCAAATGTGAGGGGTCGTCCGGTTCAGTGGAAGGCTCACCGGTGTGTTTCAGACGTTTGCATGACTTCGTCAGTGTTGATTGTTGCTTGGCTGTACAGCTGCACTAATCAATATTCAATGTTGCGAAGGCTACTTTTGAAATGCAGGATGAGTGGTAACCTTGATTTTTAATCAAATTTATGCAACATCTACATTTAATAGCATTTTACTTGCTTTGCTAAAAATTATTTTAAACTGGAAAATTAAGTCAAAGAGTAAATGTTTGTGCAGGTTTGATGTCAAGTAATTTGATGTTGGCTGCATTTCGATGGCTAGTACTGAAGCTTTAGTACCTCTTTTGTATTTCAGAAGGAAAAGTTTGGCACATTTCCAGCACTGAAGGTATTTTTGTCCAACTAAATGGACGCCCACTTTGACCGCTAAAAGCTATGGGCATTGGTAGGATTGTAAGGAAAGAAAAGCACATCCCCCTTTCTCTGGCCACCTCCTTCAGCTCACCTGGGTGGACACTGGGTCATCCCCAAGCCAGCCAAGATATATATAAATAATAAATATATATGTCCAGCATGTCCTGGGTCTGTCCTGGGGTCTCTTAATGGTAGGACATTACTAGAACACCTCACCTAGGAGGCATCCTAGTCAAATGCACAAACAACCTCGACTGCCTCCTTTCAATGTGGACAAGCCTCTGTGAATCATTGTAGGGTTCGTGTGCCTTTGTGATCCCAGGACCTTTGTTGTCAGGGACATATGCTCCTGGTAGGATCTCCCAAGGCAAGCTGCCCAACTCTGGGACAGCTTTACCTGGGCCTGACCCTGAAACAAGGCCCAGGGAGGGGGTTCGAGTAGCTGCTGGTTTTACTCAATGGGGTGCAGCCAGGTGCAGCATGAGGTAGTTCCTGTGGAAGTCATAGTGCTAAATGAAAAGAGCCTTCCTAAGTCGTATGTGTTATTGTAAGTACAATAGTTTTAACGAAACCTGTGATAGGAAATAGGAAATAAGAGAAGTCAATGAAAATAAGCTAGACCTCAAAAAGTGCTTAGAAGATGCTCTGCAGTATCCAAACAAATTTGCATCCTGTTCACATCCTCGTTGCGCTAAAGCTGACAGAGCTGCTAATTTAGTTCACAGTGAAATAGAATTTCTATTGCATGCCCCTCATTTGGTATTCACTTGGAGTTTCATTTATATTTTGCCACAAAAGGGAAACAGACTGCACACTGTTAGGCTACAATTTAATAATTAAATTCTCTTTAGAAACCTGCTTTTGAAGGCGATGTTTTGATCCACTGTCACCTGCTAGGGACAGTAATCTGAGCTGATTATTGCCTGTAAAAGAAGAGCCTGTTTTTCACTCTTTGAAACATGCCTGGGGAAGATCCTGTGGATTGAAAACATTGTCTTCAAAAGAATGTTTTATAAGTGACTTCAAAGATTCAACTGGAGCCTGGTTGTGCGCTCTCTTTTCACTTATATTTATACCAGTTTCACCTATAGCACTCAAACAAGGCACAGCTTCACAAATTTTCCAACTTTAGGCAGAATTTAAAAAAAAACAAAAAACATCCAGTTCTCTTTAAACTTGATCCTCTGTTCCTGCTCTCTCTCCTGTGTGCCCAGCATGATGGAGCAGCTCCAGACGGATATGATGGTAAGGAGGTGTGAATAGCTGAAACAGCCTGTCACCACGAGGGCCACCGTGGAAGATGATGGATCACCCACAAACTCCCACATCCCAACACCTCATTCCTCCTCTGTTTAATCCCAAAGATAAACACATATAAACACCTGCAAAAGTCAACAATTATATATGAATCCAGTGTGAAGGGCAGCAATTTTTTCCAACAAATTATTTCATTTCATTTTTTCATTTCAAATAAAGTTTCTCTAAATCGACTGATACAGAAACATACAACTAAAAACTATTGCAGCTGTTTATGCGTTTTCTTAAGCTTCCCATGTCAGGCACTTTAAGACATGGACATGCTTTTCTACAAGATAGTCAGCAGATCGGTGTAGGCAGGGTTTAGGCTAGGTTTGAGATTTGAGATGGGCTTACTGTTTTTTTGTGCAGAGCGCTTCACATCAGAAAGTGTGTGTTAACTAAATGATTCTGTTACAAACCTTTTCATTTAACCAGGATTTCTGTTGATACTTTTATTGATTTCATTTATTGTTTTTGTACTGTTTCTGTGGCATTTAATTTTCTTATTGATTTTATTTTGTGTACAGTGCTTTGTGACCACTTGTCTGAGAAATGTGCTTAATAAATAAATGTTACTTAGTTATTTAAATACTTATTTATTTACATACTTCACTGACTTCTGTGTGACTTCAAAAGTTTCCCTAATTTTTAATTCCATACCATCATGTAGGTGCCAATTTGGTCTGGTGTTTGCCACAAGTATTATGAACATGTTAAGGTGTTATATGATTTACATTTTTTTTTATTTACTCAAAGGCAATGAGCTACAGAGCTGCACTGTTAAACATTTAAAAGATACAAAATGTTTTTCTTGTTTTGGTGTTTCACTCTTTTTAACAGCAGTTTTATGGCATTATAAATGTTTCTAAATTGTTTTAACAGCTGGAGTCTTTCTTAATTTGAGGTTAAAATGGAGTCTTGTTTTAAAGTAGTTTTCACAGGAACCTCTGCTTCAAACAGCCAGCAGAGGGCAGCACTTTTTTATGTTTTGGGGAGTGGCCTTGTGGAACTTTTGGACTGTGAATATCTTTATCAGATATTCATTTAGCTACATAGACTACCACTGGCTTCACTGTACATACTTGTTAGGGAGTGTTAGGGAGTTTAGCAATATTTTCTTATTTATTTTAGCATTCAGTGTCTGTTTTTATGTAGCATGAATGTGTTTTGCTCTTCCAGTTTACCCTTCTGCTGTCTAATTTCCTGTGTTGTAAATGGATCATTGCATTAGTGGCAGCTTGCATTGTCAGATCCCTTCATGGACCTGGCACTAAGCAAGCTGGATTGTCTTAGTGTCGGTGGGTTTACCCCAAAGTTTTAATGTATTGTGAGTTCACAGTCTATCCCAGACTGTGGTCTGGGGGCAGATTAGCTGGTAAGCAGGCTGTTAATTTGTCTTCTCATGGAAATCTGCCGCATCACTCATGATTTAAATAATTACATCTGAGGGTGTGTCTTTCTTGGACGTTTTAGCGTTTGCTACATAACAAACCTCACAGGCATCGGCATGCAAGTGTTCATTCATGCATGCGATCCCAGTCAATCCATCCATCTGTGCGGTGACAGCAGATTGAAAGTAGAGGATTACGGGTTCGCAGCATCGATCAGCTGGCCCACATGGTGTCACTTTGCCCTCACACCTAATGCCACTGATTAACAGATTACCTCTGTTAAAGCAGGGGGCTTTTCCCTGTCACTCATTAATGACTCACAGATTGGCTCAAAGTCTTCAGTCAACATCAACTGAAAAGTCCAAAATCTGAATGTGAGTTTTGGTATTAAGACCCAGAATTCTGAATGCATGTTACAACAATAACGTAAGGTGGGCGTGACAACACATAGATCATCAAATGGCATTAAATCAATTGTATTCATGTTCGTTAGCCATGATGTTAGTCCTAATGCAGAACTGAGTAAAAACACCAGCAGAATTGTTGACATTCCCACCAGCCTCAGCTGTTCCAAGTGTGTGGTGCTCGTCAGGGAATGTTAAAGTTAAAATTAAGACAGCGAACATTGTAAACAGCAGCATATTAGCATTGTCAGTGTGAGAGAAGCATTGCTGTGCTTTATAAGTCCTCTGAGTAGTGCTAGCGTAGCTGTGAGGTCATAGATTATAGATGAAATAGAAGGTAAAACTATTATTGGACACGTTTTATTCTGCTTCAAGTCATTGTAATGATTTACTCTTGTGGGAGTCATTTTGTCTAAATATGTGAGATTTTTTAAATTGGAAAATTATAGTAGTAGGGTGAATTAAATAATAAATGAAGCACATATGTGGTGATATTCCTCTTTATCCTCTGAATGATGACTGATGTGTCAGCTCCTTTTTGCCTGTAATCCAAACTGTCCAGCAGCCAACAAATCAGCCTGGGCTAAAATTAGTAGGTCATCCAATCCCCTGCACGGTAGAGGTGAGGAGAAGGCAAGAAGTCAGATGAGAACTCTACTCTAGTCAGCTCCAGCCAGGGTTTCATTTAGAAAGCTTTGAAGGTGCTTTTCTCTGATTGGCCTAAATCACTAGACCTGTGGTTGCTGCAGATTTGTCCTATATTCCAAAATAAGCTGTTTGAATAAACTTAAATGGGACATTTGAAGCTGCTACTGTAACAGTACAGTGAACACAAAGAAAACCTGAGTCACTCACCAGGCTGGGTTTGAAGAAGTGGAAAGTTTCGTGTGATTTCTAAAAATGTGTGAGGGCTGAAAGCTTTAAAGGTGCACAGCGCTGCTCCTTTGTGCATTTTAAATTAGTTCACATTTGGGTGTTTTTTAATTGATGTGAGATTGTCAGTCGGTGATTACAGAAAGGTTAGCAGTCTGTTAGCTTCATTTAAAGTCTAAAAGCACACGCCGTGAACCTGCTACAGCATATTGAGAGCCAAAGTACTGGCTGCAGCAATACAAGTAGCGTGTATCCAGGTGTGCACACGTGTACTGTGTGCCATACACAAGAGTACATGAATTGGTACAAATGGAAAAAGGAACAGAATGCAGTGATTAGCAAATTTCACTCACCAGTATTATGTTCACAACAGAATAAAGACAACATATTGGACGTTGACACAGACATTTCACTATTTCCTGAAAAATGTCAAATCATTTTGAATTTAATGCCAGCTACACATCTCAAAAAAGTAAAAGTAAGTGGTACTACAGCGAAACAGCTGGAGGAACATTTTGCAGCTAATTAGTGAACGTTGCTGTAGCACTGTAGAAAGGCAGAGGCTCATCAATCTGCAAAAAAACTGCATCTACACATTACGGATATTCCTCAAAGTAAAATTCATCATCTTTAGTGAATAATAGCAGCAAAACATTCAAAAAAACTGGAGAAATCTTTGAGCTGCTGCTATGTACTGCACTCTATAGAGGACTGAAGCTGTCAAATAATAATAAGAAATAATTAAAATTAATAACTGACTACATAAAAATAAATCAATATCCCATAAAATACTGAAACCAGATCTACACGTCAAATAGTTTTACAAATGCATGAATTAATTATTATTTTTATTTATTTACCTTTGTATTAGTCCCCTTATTACTTTCAAATCTCGTGATCTTACTTATTTATTTTCTTGTTAAATAGCATTATCTTTGGCTAGACTGCTTAAACACCTTGGTTATCTGGTAAGCTGACATTTCTGCTGTGATCCTGGTATTGATTAACCTCTAGATGAAAAGATGACCTCGTCACACATGATTATTTGCTCACTAGAGCAGGAATAGATTGAGGATAACAATTAAAATGATAATTTGTATATTAAAAATACATTTTGATCATTTTAAGACAGAAATGCAGTTGAAAATATGTTTAAAATTGTATAAAATTATTACAAAAGCTAATTTTGAGAAAAATAATTACCCACTATGTAGGGAAGGGAGATAGTTATGGCATCTTTATTCAGTTTTTAACTTAACCCAGTTGCCCAGCAACATCCTCAGTAAGCTGTCCAGTGAATCACAACAAGGGCAATTTACAAGTCAAATGTCTAAGCTGTAATTACAGCACAACATGCCACTGAAAACCGTAATGAACCGGGTGGATGTGTCCGATCGACAAACAGGTATTATAGATGTGATTGTCTGAAACGTCTCATTGGAATATCATTATGTGTGATCAGGATTTTTGGTTTCGTTTCCTAAAGTGAAAGTGGGGTGAGTTCAGTTTTACCTGTGCTGGTCATTCATTTTAATCCATTAGAGGTGACTGACAAGTACGTATAGGTTAATCATCATACATAACAAGATGAGGTTTGTCCCGAGGTTGTATCAACTCAATATTCAGTGGCTATGCTGCATCCAAGCAGCAAAGCAATATTTCTCCAGGAGCTGACTCATGGCTTCTTTTGAACAAGATCTGAGCATTTCATTTGTAAAGAACCGAGCTGCAGATCTGTTTTGTTTTTTGTTCATTATTCTTTGAGTCATCAGTGCAGTTTATCAGCTGAGGAAAATTATAAATCCTTCAAGTTAGCTGCCTCTGCATTCGTGTATTTTTTTGCACAGCAGATGACAAAAACAACGTAACACGTCGTGCAAAAAAAAGAGCCCTGATTCAGGCACAGGGATGGCAGCACTGGAGAGGACGAGAGGTTATAATAAAACCGCAGCACTTTCATGATGAGCTGTGGAAAACCGCAGTTCATCCTGTCCAACTTGGACACCAAACTCTGAAGCACTATTGTGGCTTTGCCCACCCACCCCGCCCCCCGCCCGCTCTGCTTATGAGTCATCTTGGCAGAGGGGTGTAGCGTTCTCCGCTTCATCCGCACCAACACTGTCTGCTGTCCAGCCTTTGGCCTCATCCCAGACGGACACTGCAGCACTCGTGCCAAACACAGTCTCTCTCTGTGCAAAAGACCCCCAGTTAGGACAACTTCCCACTTCATCCAGGCGAAAGCGAGCAAATATGCTTTCCCAGGGTGCAACAGTGACATTTCTCACTGTGACACTTGTGTCCTTTCCACTTCTGCCCCTGTTTGCTCTCCACATGCCTCACTTCTCTTAAATAAGAGGTAGCAGGGAAAATGTTAGGGAGGGGGGATCATCAGAAAATAGTCTGATAATTGACCCCGTCATTTAACGAATGCAAAAGCCACTCACAGTTACAGATCCATGCTAAGCCCTCATCTCAACTAGGACCATTTCTATGGCAACACCAAACACAGAGAGGAGCAACAATGGAGGCTTAGGCCCAAAGAGGAGCACAGACACACTCACGGACCTCTTTGGGTGTTTTATTTTTTTCTCCCGCAGAGAATTTTTAGCATCAGGCTGCCACCTCTGTCACTTTATCCCATCGTGTTGCATATGCCAAGAATTTCACAAGCAAAGCCAAGGCCCCTAGGGGAACACAATGCAGATATAGCAGCAAGATGTGAGCTGGTTCATGCTGAGGTTGGATTGTAAAGAGCTCTATAGAGATTACTTTTATATAATGTTTCTCCACAAAGCAGGCTAAGCTACACCCATGGACAAGCTATGTTTTAGTCAACCGTAGATTTATCCCATAGTGTTAGAACAAGCGTGACAATCATTGCGTTTTTCTTTTACTTTTTCTTCCAGTAAGAAAAACTATGAATTGCTGTCAGAATTCAGGTGTGTGCTGAATGCACAATGCCAAGGTAGAAAGACAAAAGCAATGAACAGCAATTGTTGCTGCTGATCAACGTGGGAAGGGTTATAAGGTCATTTCCAAACAGTATGCAGTCCATCATTCTACAGTGAGAAAGCTTATTTAGAAGTGGAGAACATTCAAGACACATGTCAGCCTTCCCAGAAATGGACGTCCCAGCAAATTCACCCCAAAGTCAGATAAAGCAATCGGCTGAAAAACTGAAAGATGCCAAAACCTATACATCTCAGACTCCACAGCCTCAAGTAGCATCCTCACACATTCTGCTGCATCATGGAAACAGCTCTGCAGTGGCCCCTTATTGTATATTTAACTTAGAGTCGAGGAACTAAATAAAGTAAAGGTGATGACGCGCCGACAAATCCCAACAATGCGAGTGACGAACATTCACAGCACGAGGAAATGAAAAGACAGCCGGGGTTACAAATCCGATAAAGGTGACAAATGTTTTCTGGTTTCTTTATAATAAGCACACATAGTCGAGTTTTCATGTGTATCAGAGTCCTATAGTTCATTATGTACTGTATGAAGTAGCAGTTAATAATATGACCAAGGGAAAAAAAAGTCTTCCTGTTATATATTTAATGGTTTACGACCTGTAGACAAATGAATATTGTGCTTTGTTTGATACTTTTACACATTGTTCACAGTAGAGTTTGTTCCTTGTTCGAGAGTTTTATAGATTTTAGTTGTCTATTTATATTACTTAATAATATTAAGCTATGTTCCTCCAACATAGCTAATCTTCACAGGCTGAGCCAGATCATATTTTTCTGTTATTACAGCTTCAGCTTCCGACGTGTGTTTTGTTCAGAGCACCAGTTCGATTCAAATTAGCGACTCCTTTGTAGTTTAGGACGTCTCTCGAGAGCCAACGCAAACCTTTTTTTTGTTGTTTATTCTGCTTCTGATGTTCCTTTTCAGGCGTTCTTCATTTGTTGCAACATACGCAGACACGATACAAGATTCAAATGAGAACGAATGGTTACAAGAAGTATATACGTATGACTCATAGCTGACAGAAAGAAAATGATCTGAGCTGTCTGGCAAGCTATTGAACTTTGCAGATTATGCAGAACCGTGTAAACTTCAAAGTGTGTTCAAAGAGTTATGTGGGTCTGGGATTTCACCATGTTGCCTTTTTCACACATATAATTGAAGCCTCCAGCCAAACCCCACGCCCCCATCTCCCGCTGATAGTTTTTAATGCAGCACAGGCAGTCATCCGTCACTAATGCTCCACGGTGTACTGATGCACCGCGAGTGTTACTTGCTTTACACTTGCGCGGAGATGAGCGACGACCACGACGACCGTGTCTGCCGCAGCAAATCATGCTGTAACCGCTCGGAGCAGAACAAGCTTGGAGATACCCTGGTGAATTATTTATGCGCTTGGAGTCGAGCTGTTCCTGTAGTGAAGCACCTGCAGGAAGAAAAGCTTTGCTGAAGCAGCGTAAAGATAATTGAGCTCCCATCCCGAGTGTGTTTCATGTGTTTTGCACTAAACACACCATCCACGGTCACCAGTGCACCTTCCTCACTTTTTTTATAGCCACTTGTCCCCGACACTCTAATGTTTGTTTGTCTTGTCTTGCTCTCATGGGAACGTCTTCTGCGAAAGCACACTCCAGCTGATCTTTCAGTGCCCCCCCACACCCGCCCCTGCCTGAAAAACGGATCTCGGCTGGCTTATTTTGACTTTGCTTGACAGCAGAAGGCAAGCTGTGAGAAATGAAGAGAGAGACTAATGTTGGACAACACTGGGGTTTCTCCCAGTGTCGCGTATATATAGTGCTCTTTTCCCAGAGCTGTGAGCTGTTGGTATTCTGTGAGAGAAACAGGATCCCCACCAATGAAACGAGTCACTGTTCCTGCAGCCAAGCACCACGTGGCCCACTACCCATGCACTTCTTGTACTTGTCGACCCCACTACGCCCAGCTCAATTAAGCAATCTGCAACACCCGCAGTTTTTGCGTATCGGACCTGAAGCTTTTTAAGGAGCCACTTTTAAGCCGAATCCCCCGCTAATGGCTCAGTACTGATGCATTCATTCAACAAGTCCTCCAAATTAAACGGCAATCACCTAATTTTCCTTCACAAATGGCCATTTGACGATTACTGCCACCTTTTTTACTAGACTAATTTAAACTGCCTTGAAAAAGCAAGAAATAAGGATTGTAGTGTTCAGGTAGACTACCCGAAATATGTGTAACGATTACAGACTCCTGTCATGGTTAAAGTTAGGTTCAGACAACTGACACAATGCAAGCAGATAGTCAGTTAGGAGCCTTATTTTGGTTTTCTCATCCAGGGAGATCAAATACTGTTTTAGGTCACAGACTTGCCTCAGCATTGTTAGACACTGACAGATAAAGTTTCTCTATTTAGAAAGTACAAAAGCCCACATTTGGAGGTTGGAGGGGTTACTAGGATGGAGTAGGTTATAAGTTTGTACTCGCCTAACCGTTGCAGTTTCCCCATGTTGGTGTTGTTTCTGGATCGTCATAATTAATATTGGTCCAGGTTCAACAGTGCAGGTGACCAATCACACTGATGTGATGTCACAGTTAAGCAACATGGGGAAAACTCTCCCCAGTTTGGTGAGTTATGTGACGGTGGTTCTATGTTCCAAAACTGTAATATGAGACTTTCATTGTTTGCAGAGATGCAGTTCAGTAGTTATAAGGAGTCAGCCACTACAACTCAAGTCACTCAGACTTTTCACAGCTTCTGCAACTTTCTGTTTTACTGACTATAGGACTGTCTGCCTTAAGATGTAAGCGTATGAACAGCAAAAAATTAAAAAAAGTTCAAGACCAAGATTTTTCCAGTCGAGTAGAAAAGATTAAACTCAGTTGACATCCAAGGGGATGAAAAAGGAGTAAACTTCAAGCATCTTTGATCCATGTTTTTAAACCCTGAATTTAACCACCAGTCGCTTCCTGCTGATGAATCAAACACCTTCAATAAGACCTTTTGAGCTAGACCTTCTAATCCAGCCTACAGCTGGTGAATCTCAGGGTGCCAGGAGGTTTGCCTTAATGCGTGTCTTGCTTAGCGATCTCTGCCCCACTACCCTCAAACTGTCAATCAGACTGAAAGCAAAGCACTTTCTAGCAGGGCAGGATGTCATTTTTAAAGTCATTTGAGGGAGTTTATACAAAACAGGTAAAAAAAAAAATTGGAGTTTGAAAAGCTTCAAGCATATCTGTCAATCTAAAATCTGACATGTGAGGGGCCTGTCATTGCTTCGACACTCCCGTCAGGGCCTATGGTGAACTGTCTATAAATCATTCACACACATACTATAAACACCATTCACACTAAACCTGCTGATCAGCCTGCTGGCCAGCCCCCTTTTGTTGTCTTACAGCAGATTACCAGCACCAGAAGGCCGTGGCTCTCGGTCCCACTATCATACATGGTTAACCCGATTAACCGGTCACTTCCGGTCACAAGCTAAACCGCAAGCCATTTAAACCTGAACGGCAAGGCATCCTTCTGCCCAAATATTTACTCACAGGAAGAAGGTTTCTTCCATTCGGGAAGGAGTGCTTCGAACACCTGTAGATGCTTTTATTGCAGACCTTTAAACATCAGAAAAAAAGAAAAGAGGTGGAAATGGCCAACTGTTCCAGGATCCCAAAAAAGAGCCCCAAATTCCACCTATAAATACCAGCCTCAAGCCATCTTCGTTCACATCCTGTGAGTAACCACAAACCAAAATGTTATGTGATAATCTTTAAAGGTTATGCTAATCCTTTTATTAGTAACATCTCTTGCTCTCACTGTGCTGACCACCACATACCAGCACGTCATCAAACTATGAATGCCAGCACAGCACCTCCCCAATCCCATAATGTGATGAAGGCTCTGGCATTTTTAAGCCAAAGGAGAAAATAATAAAGTGAGAGTTTCATAATTAAACCAGTGGAAATGCTTCATTGCTACCAGTATCACCCACGTCTTTCAATTTGAGACTTGAGTCCAGGATTGGTAACTTGACTCCCTCCCTCTCTTCTTCCCGTCACCCACCCCTTCTGATTGGTCTCAGATACTGTATGACTCTGCCGTGGGTTCTCATGGACACGCTGCCCTTTGGAAATTCCCCGGCTGCAACTAATACAACCCCGCCGTGTAACACCAGCGTCCACAGGAGTGGATGAATTATAACCGCCAGCTTTGATGTGGTGGGCAAATTGATCACGAGGCATGCTCCCACTGCCGGGGCCATATCATGTTCTGCCCTCATCAGCAGATTCAGCTGTAATGGTGATTCCCTCCAAGAAAGCAAAACAAAAGTGTCACGCAGAGCCAAGCGCAAAAAGAAACCCAAATGTGTGAGAGCCTTCTCTGTCTCAGCCAAAGAAATAAACCTAATTAGAGCAAATTCAACCCGATTAGATTGAATTAAGATCAGCAGGAGTTCACTGTGCCCTCCCCTCCTCAGAGCCTCGGGTCTCCTTTGGCCTCTAATCTTTGTATCTGTTCAATTAGCAGCAACCTTGCAGAAAAGCTGCCACAATGCAGATTATGTTCTGCTCAGTGGTTGTTCTGAAAATCCACTGAAGTTCAGCACATCTGCACAAAAGGCTTTGCAGAAATACAGACTATACTTAAATAATAAATTCAGGATTTTTTTTTTTTTTTTTGAAAATCAAGATTTTTTTAATAAATAAAATACAATTTTGAAAATGCCAGGCTGACTAGGCTGAAAATGAAATACTTGTAATTTATTATAAACATGACTCAGTGATAATTTTCCATGACATCCATGCACAATCACACAGGCTCACAACCTTTTGCATTTGTGTATTTGCCTCCAAAGGAAACAGATGATATACACACATCTTATGACACACACACACACACACACACTGTCTCCAAGCCAAGCTCCAGCCTTACCTCTCGCAGCAAATCTTTAGCCCACGGTGCTGATGTGCCTCTGCAGTGCCACTGGCTGTGCCTTCAGCCTGCCGGCTCGGATGAAGTGTTATCCTCAGTGTGAATGTTTGCTCCGCTCTCCTTCCCTTTGCAACGCTGAGCGTCCCTTCTCTCTCCTCCACTGCCGTCACTGCTGCTGCTGCGTCCTCAGCTGGCCTCTAGTACAATCCAGGTGGTCTGATGAGTGAGAGAGAAGAAGAGGAGGAGGAGGAGGAAGAGGTGCGTCTCCTGACAGGGAGCTGCTGCTGCTGCTGCTGTGTGTGATGATGTCTGTGGCTGGTGACTATGAAGACAGACTGTGTGTGTCTGTGTGTGAGGAGAGAGAGCAGAAGGGGAGAGACAGGACCTGCCATGCAGATATCAGCCCTGTTGCGGTTAAATTTAAACCACCCTGCCTGCTGACACCTTGAGCCACGGCTGCTCTCCCTCTCCAGCACACTAACACACTGGGACGCAAGTGCACACGGATCCCTGATGGTGCCATATGGCTCACGAGCCTTTGGGAGTCTGTGACTATCAGAAGAGAAATAGTGAGCGGGGGTGTGAGGGGTGAAAGTCAAAAGGAAATGTAGGTGTTTTTTTAAGGTGTTGGTGGCTCAAATAAACTAAACATTGCCCCAAAACTGCTTGAAGATGTGAACAAAATGACTTTCAAAGTCAGCAATGTCAAATCCACCGGTCAGTGAAACTATCCTGTCAGTGTAAAGAACAGGGATGTCATACCTTTTTTATACTGTGGGCCATATGCATGACGTTTAACATTTACAGTGCAAATTAGATTTTCTACTGAAATAAGTGAAAAGCAATGAAAAATTACTGCACAATTTTTTGGGCTTAAATTGTAAGAAATAAATGTGTAAAAGTACAGAAAAAAGTGCAGTGGCTCATTGCCCAGACTGTCCCGTAATTATAAAACACAAAGCTTTTGTTAATTCATAGAACATGTCCTTTTTTTCTGTGGACTTATAAAGACATTTCCCTAGTAGATGTCATCATTTACTTATTTATCTGTTACCTAACTGTAGTATGGATGACTATGCAGGAGGACTTTATCAGTGGGAAAACTGTACGAAAATAAAGTTAAAAGTTGAGAATTTATACAATCTTTCACATTTTCCAAAGTCGCCCAGTGGACCAGATTGGTGACATTGCGAGGCCAATTCTGGCTCCTGGGCCATATGTTTGATACCCCTGGTTAAGAAGTCTAACTACACATTTACAGTACATGCCAGTTTGTTTGTTTTTTTTAATGATAATGGCATGCTGTTGTAGAAAATAAAAGAAAACATAAGCTTCCTCCTCACCTGCTTGAGACAGTCTGCAGGTAGGAGCTAACACTGGTTAGCTTCTACTAGTATGATAGTCGATAGTCGATAGGGGCTTGGCTAGCTACAAGTTTTTACATCATTATTAGTAGTAGTATTTGCTTATTTTTGAAAGGAAATGCCCAAATTGTTATTTACTGTATTTTTCTTTATTGTTTTAGATGAGGTCAAGATTAAACTGAATACCAACATTTTACTGCATTTTTATTATAAGAATATGAACATGCAGTGCATATTTACACTATGCCCAGCTGGCTGTGCATTGTGCTTCTAGCACAAGAGTATCCCTTCTTTGATAGTTAAAAAGTTGGCAACCCTAGGTAAGGATGCACCAGAAATAGATAACTGGCGCTTTGAGTGCTGGTTTAAAAAATAAGGGTTACTTTCTGATGCAGTCTGAGGCAGGAGGGTCGCAGACGGTTGAGTCACAGGCAGCTTCTTTCCCCTCAGCGGACATCACAGCAGTAATAGAATTATGGGCATTGTTCAGCTTCAAATGGCACGCAGGGCTAAAATAAACTGCTTCGAAATGAATTAGTTTTCTATTCAAAGTCTGCCTTTCACTGAAGGAGAAATAAAAGCAGACCAAGGACTGACCTGTGGATGTGTCTTTCTTTAATGTGTGCCTGCGTGACCTGAATTGCATCAGGACTGAGAGTCCTCCAGCTGTCAGTGGCTCCTCTCCTTGACACTCTGCCATAAATCTACAGCCGACTCTTTTCTTTCACCTCTATTTACCCAGAGGTGTGTGTGTGTCCATGTGTGAGTATATGTGCCATCGCTGTCTGTATAAGAATTGTTTGTTCAGTTCTTTGATTACTTGTTTACTAGTCTGATTCAGAAAGAAGAAAATAATGTGGGAGTCCTCTTAAAAGCCACCTTCTTTTAAGCCTGCAGTGGGATATGGTCAGTGACTCAGCTGTTCTGACTGGAGCTTTAAAAAATGGGGCACACACCTACACAAACATTTTGCCTTGATGTTTAAAAAAAACCATGTAAGATACGATGTGGTAAGCTCAGATGTTGGCTGACTCCACTAGTTTTAATCCGCACTTTAAAAACAGTTTCAAATCGTATAAAGCAGCAAAAAGCTACAACATGTTTTTACTGCAAACTGTGTGTCTGAAATCTAAACACTAACAGGATATGATAAAACAGTATGCGCTGGAATGATTATACTCTGACACGTTGACGACCCTGGACAGGTCGCCAGCCTGTCACGGGGCTAACACACAGACAACCATTCACACCTATGGGCAATTTAGAAAACTCCACAGGAATTGAACTCAGGACCTTCTTCGTATGAGGCAACAGTGCTAACCACCGTGCAACCATACTGCCTGTTGTTAAAAAAATATCTATAATTTGACAGAGCTAAAAAAAACACAAAAGAAGAAATAGTAAGCCTAAAAACTACAGCAGATGAAGAGTATCTGAAAGTCATGACCTTAAGAAAAAGGAACATATCCAGGAAAGACCTGACACAGGATGCATCTGGACCTTTAGCTGATCCATCTACTGTTAACTGAAGCCTCATCATAAAGGGTCTCAGTAGAAGGGTGGCTGTCAAGAAGCCATTTTTAAGGAAGGGAAACAGGGAGAAAAGGCTGAAGTATGAAATGTGGCAACTCTTGAGTGATGGATCTGACCATTGCTTGAAATCATCATCCACAGCATGTCATTGTCCTGTCTTCATCCCCCCCCATCCCTAATCGGTTGCAGCAGATGGCCACCCGTCCCTAAAACCTCGTTCTGCTGGAGGTTTCTTCCTGTTAAAAAGGAGTTTTTCCTTCCTACTGTCACCCAAGCCCTTGCTCATAGGGGATCATATGATTGTTGAGGTTTTGATGCAACTGTTGTTGTGATTTGGTGCTATACAAATAAAACTGAATTAAGAATTGAAATGAATTTAGGTATATACAGAGCAGGTCAGGAGAGAAGTACAACACTGAGTGTCTACAGCAGGGGTGTTGAACGCCAGGCCTCGAGGGCCGGTGTCCTGCAGGTTTTAGATCTTACCCTGGGTCAACACAGCTGAATCAATGATTAGTTCATTACCAGGCCTCTGAAGAACTTCAAGACATGTTGAGGAGGTAATTTAGCCTTTAAATCAGCTGTCTTGTATCGAGGTTACATCTAAAACCTGCAGGACACCGGCCCTCGAGGCCTGGAGTTCGACACCTGTGGTCTACAGCCATCTGTAAAACACGATGGAGGCTCTGCCATGCTTCAGGCTCAGCCAGTGGTTTTGGAGATTTTGTCAAAATTGATGGAATTATGAACACAGCAAAGTACCACCAGATATTGATCTATCATGCAATACCATCTGGAATGCAACTGATTGGCACAACTTTATTTTTCATCGTGACAATGATCCCAAAGACACTGCCAATCTAGATAGAAAAACACACAGTGGAGCACTGTCAGTCATGGCCTCTGTTTTTGCCTTATATACTTCCCATGTATGTTTGCAGGCGTTTCAATACATTTCTGCACCTACAGCCAGCAGGAGGTCGCAAAAAGAACTCTGATTGGACAGAAGTCTATAATTTATAATCTCATTTATAATCATTTATAATCAGTGATGGGAATAACAGCGTTACAAGTAACGGCGTTACTACCGGCGCTACTTTTTTCAGTAACGAGTAATCTAACTAAATCTAATCTAACGAAACAAAAAACAAGGAGCACAAGAGTCCAAACCAGTCCAAAAACACAAGAAAACAGTTCAAGAACACAGGAAACAGATCAAAAACAAAACCAAACCAGAGCCCAACAAGAGTTCATGAAAAGTTCAGGGGGGTCGACCCAGAGGTCGACAGCACAAGAGCCAAAACAGTTCTGGGGGCCGACCGTGCACACGGCAACGGCGGCGGTGCAGGCAAAACCAATCAGGAGGCCGGCCACTTGGAAGGCAGTGGCGGCCACTGAGCAGGTCCGGAGGTCGGCCGCGAAGCCAGCGGTGGCGACGAACTTTCTCCGGAGGCCGAGGCAGAGGCGAGGCGGAACAGGACAAGCTGGGTCCAATGACGGTGTGGCAACCGCAGGACCGGACGAGGCAGGACCGGACGAGGCAGGACCAGGCATGGACGAGTCTGACGAGGCAGGACCAGGCGTGGGCGAGGCTGACGCTGCAGGCGTGGGCGAGGCTGACGCTGCAGGTGTGGGCGAAGACACAGCTGCGGAACCTGACGGCAGCGTGGCGGCTGCGGAACCTGACGGCTGCGGAACCTGACGGCAGCGGGGCGGCTGCGGAACCTGACGGCTGCGGAACCTGACAGCAGCGGGGCGGCTGCGGAACCTGACAGTGGTGATGCTGCAGGCGGTGATGCTGCAGGAGGTGATGCTGCAGGAGGTGATGCTGCAGGTGACGATGTGGATGCTGCAGGCGGTGATGCTGCAGGCGGTGATGCTGCAGGCGGGGATGCTGCAGGCGGGGATGCGGATGCTGCAGGTGGTGATGCGGATGCTGCAGGCGGTGATGCTGCAGGTGACGGTGCAGAAGTCGCAGGGGATGATGCTGCAGGCGGTGATGCTGCAGGTGACGGTGTAGAAGTCGCAGGGGATGATTCAGCAGGTGACGGCTGAACAGACTTCCCCGGACCGTAAGCTGACATGAGGATGTGCTGGCTGGGTCCTCCAGGACCCCCAGCAGACGTGGCATGAGGCTGGACGGGCGACTCGGGCCCTCCAGCAGACGTGGCATGAGGCTGGCTGGGTTCTCCTGAACCCCCAGCTGACGAGACCTGAGGCTGGCTGGGTTCTCCCGAACCCCCAGCTGACGAGACTTGAGGCTGGACGGGCTCCTCGGGCCCTCCAGCTTACTTGGCCTGAGGCTGGACGGGCTCCTCGGGCCCTCCAGCTGAGATAGGCGGCTGAATGGGTCCTCCTGACCCTCCAGCAGAGGAAGGAGGCAGAAGGGCGAACTCACTGGAGCTCTCAGCAGGGGATGACGGCTGAGACTGCTCAGTAAAGTTCTCGGGTGAAATAGCTGGAGCGGGGGGGTTCCCCAGGAGCATCTTCCTTGGGGGGCTCAACCCGGGGTAGCGGTCATGGCCAGTTAAGGGCTCTGTTGGCTCTTAGGTGACGGTTTCCTCGTGGCTGCTTGCAGCGGGGCTAGGGGAGGGTCTGTGCTGACGGACGTGGGTTACTGACCTGGTAGCCTGGCTGCCCCTGGGTGGGTCCGGGATGGGCATGAGGTTCTGGGGGCGCTCCGTCTCTGGGCTGGGGCCCTGGCTGGGCCTCGGGAGCTCGGGTCCTGGTTGGTGTGTTGCCGGGGTTGTGGGCGGGTGGGTGTATGGGGGCCCAGCCCTGGTGCAGGGTGCCGCCAGTGCATCGAGCCACCTGGGGGGCTCTTCAACTGGTGGGGGAGGTTGTCACATCTTGCAGGAGCTTTCCTCTCTTCAGGAATTCTCTCTGCAGGAGGGGGAGATATAGGAGAGGTGGAGGAAGATCTCAGCCTGGGCGTCTATTGTCTTGTGTAGTCTGGAAGATGAGTGGATGATGGGGTGGGTGCAGTTTTCTCTGTGGTGGGGTCGGGTGGGCTGTCCCGGGCTCTGTGGGGCCGGGCAGCGCAGCTGCACTGGGCCCCGGTCCTGATGGGCCTGGGCCCCCTTTCCCTGGCGGGTTGCAGAGTATGGGGGTGCCTACTGGGGAAAGCGGGGGAGCTGGCTCCAGGGAGGGGTCACTTGCCCCTCCCTTCCTTCCCTCCCCATCTCCAGCTGCCTCCCTCTTCCCGCTCCACCACAATCACCCACACATGCAGGGCCTTGGGGTAGGGGTGTGTCACCAGGGTGCAGAGGAGGCATCCCCCCCCTCTGTCCCCTTCTGGCTGCCTCTGCCTCAATTTTATCTCACAACTTAGACATTCACATTACTCACACTCTCATAACACATACATATAGGATCTTGGGGGTGGGCACGCAACACGGACTCCAAATTACCATCAGGGTGTACACCTCACCCCTGGCGTCGTTGCCCACCTCTCAATTTTAAATACACGTAGACATTGAGGGCTATCAGGAGGGGCTATGCGCTTACCTGCTGCTCTCTGGCAGGTAGCTCCATGCCCTCCTGGGTTTTAAATGCACCTTAGAACACACATACATCAACACTACATATGAGCGGGTGGAGGGAGGCTTGGAGTCTTCTCACACCCCCGGTCTCTGCGGCCTGCTGGAGCGGGGGGGCTAGGAGGAGGAGTTGGCCGTCCGACTGGGGTCTGGAATGTGGGGCCTCCCTGCTGCTGCGGAGTCGGGGCAGTCTGCTTCTCCCCACTGCAGGGAAAAGGGTAACACCACCTGGGTCTGGGTGCAGTTTCCCCCTCCAGGGGCAAGGGTACCTAGACCCGGTTCTTAGAGTACGCTTGGGGAGTGTGATTGTGTGTACAGTGTCTCTTTATGTCTGTCTTCACATTGGTTGAGTGTGGAGTAATTGCTTATGAGAGCATGAGGGTGGGAATGGATGTTTGTATCTGTGTGTGCCTGTATGTCTGTGTCTATATGTCAGGTTGGGTATCAGACGCCACCTCTCTGGGGACATCTCAGGCCCTCCAAGGTTTGGAGGCCTATCTCCCCCCACCACTTCCCCTGCCGGTGGCGGACGCCCTCAGACATCGGTGCGATGGTGGTTCTTTGTGTCCGGGGATGGGCGTCCAGGTACACACCGGCTCACTCCTGGTGGCTGCTTATCGGGGCCTGGAGCCTGGGGCTCGCTCGGGCCACTTCGGGGATGGGGTGCCCTCAGCCTCCTGGCCTGGGGCTCGGTCACTCAGGCACAGCTGGCTGCTGGCGGAGCTCACGGGCACGTCACTGCAACCCCCTCTGGCTTCTGCTCCGCGGCTGCTGAGTGACCCCTCATCTGGGACTCTCCTCAGCTCTTTCTGGGACAGTGGCGCAGCTGCCCCTCTGTTGGTCTTCCTTGGTCTCTTGTGTTCTGGGGGCCTCTGGATGTCTGGAGTTTTGATCTCCTCCATACCTGCTTCATGCCCTGGAGGACGGGGCAGTGGCCCCCCACACCCTCTAGCAGATCATTACATGAAGGAACCTTTTAAAAACAAGCGCGCTCATGCTCACAGGTGTACACACAGGTGATCACACACACAAACTACACCCTTTTTGGCTCCTACCTCAAAGCACACTGTGCGCTGTCGATCTTACGTGCTGCACAATAATGTTTATTATTTAGTATTTACTGTCATATTCCCATATATCATTGTGATGTTGTTTATTCTATTACTCTCGTTTTCTTCTGCTTGTTTTCTTTTTTCTTTCTCAACAGGTGATCCAGGTGATCGATATATGTATTTTTTGTCTGCTTATTTTGTTGGTTTTTGTTTTTTGCCCTTTATCCCCGTCCCTCTTCTCAGCTGTTTTTCTTTCCCTCTTTCTTTCTCCCCTTTCTTTCCCCCAGTCAAGTCTGTCCCGTATTCAGCAAGTGAAAATAAAATAAACAATAAAAGGTGAATCAAACAGACCATTACGGCAAGGCTGGGATGGTCCATTTGGTAAAGTAAATCCGTTGGGCATCTTTCTTCGCCTTTAGACAATGGCCATTTATCAATGCCCAAGTACGCGAGTATGTACTCGCGTTCTCGGTGAGTACGTACCCGCCGAGAACGCACGGGAGTACGTACCCGCCGAGAACGCGAGCACGGACTCGTGGGACGTTTCTCAATTCTCAAGTACGCGAGCACGGACTCGTGATTTGTACAGTCGGAACACCAGCGTACGTGATGATGTCACAGGTCCGGAGTTTTTACTGCCGTCCCCTCCTAATTTAACTGTGAGTAACATGTTATGAAGCTTAACTTTAATTACAGCCAAACCGGTTTACTCAGGAACAAATAAAACACTGAAATAAACCAAACATTAACATTTAGAAGTGATCTAAGTGACTTATATATCATTGTTAACCTCAGTAGTGAAACCTCTATTAATAAAAATAGTGTACATGTACATACGTGTACATACCTTAATAAAAACAAGCAGGTGAGATGTTAGAACGCTTTTATTTCTATTCTAGTGGACACTCAATACTATAGACAGCTGCTGGGGTTTCTTTAACCTGAGTAGTGAGAAGTCCGCGAGCGGTTTGAGGGGGGGGTGGGGGGGTTGGAACCTATGTGCCGGGAGTCCGCTGTTGAGTTTTGGACGAAATGCATTCTGGGATATATAGCTGTCCCAAGTCTACACCGATGCATGCTCGATAAAACGGGCGGATCGAGAACACATCCGGGACTTTTTCGCGTTCTCGGCGTGATGCGTACTTCGAATTGGAACAGTACTTGGTCTCCGACTGATGACGTATCACGAGTACACGAGAACGCAAGTACGCACAAGTACGCATATTGATAAACGCCCAATAATTCTGATGGCAAAAGAGCCAAACGGGACAGGCAAAAAAAGAAAAAAAAAAAAAAAAGAAATTGCTGGAGCTGGTGGCTTAACTTTCAGGGGTCCAGAGTTGGCTGGTGACTGGCACCAAGCCTCTGGGGAGGCCCTGGAGGGAGTTACTTCCTCGAAGATGACCAGCTTCTGAGAACCAGCTAAAGATTGTATGAAGTGTGTTCCCTGCTTGTAATGAGACGGTGAGGATGATGACTGAATGAATGAGTGGGTAGGCTGCTGAGCTAGTGGCGACTGAGCTATAGGTAGCGGAGACGATTGTAGTGGAGGCGTAATAGGTGGTGGAGTGGCTGACTGGACTGGGGGCAGCGTGGCCGCTGACTGGACTGGGGGCTGCGTGGCCGCTGACTGGACTGGGGGCAGCGGGGCCGCTGACTGGACTGGGGGCAGCTGGGCCGCTGACTGGACTGAGAGCAGCTGGGCCGCTGACTGGACTGGGGGCAGCTGGGCCGCTGACTGGACTGAGAGCAGCTGGGCCGCTGACTGAACTGAGGGCAGCTGGGCCGCTGACTGGACTGCTAACTGTACTGCTAACTGTGTTACAGGCCCCACATGGAATTGTGGTGAAGGTGTGGATGGGGGGATATGGTCAGGAAAAACTGTTTCAGTGAAGTTTATTGCTTTGCCTGAAGGAACCGATGCAGACGAAAAAGCTCCCCTAACATATTCATTCCCTAAATTCATAATGCCAGGCTCAGTAACTCCAGGCTTGGAAACAACAGAGTGGAAACAGTCATTAACACAGAGCGTGGGCTCAGGAAAAACAGTCTTTGAAGCAGTGGCCATAGAAAAACCACTATTATCTTCAGTGGAAACACAGAAAATGGCCCCAGAATAAATTGTACTTGTTTCTGAAAAAGCAGAAACAGTGTCCCTCTCACTCACCACTGCCGGTGGCTTACATGTCCCGACATCCGGCTGTGGGGTGCTGCGCCGACGGCGCGAACGTCGCTTTCTTTTCGGAGACGGCTCCGACGGGCCGGGTAATTCCTCGTCCGGCGGTTCGGACGGCACGTCCTCCGTGGAAGCGAGCGGGCGAGCGGTAGCGGCGGGGGGAAGTAGGTGAAGTTCATGGAGAATGAAATCTTGTATGAGCGGGTGCAGTAAGTCCAAGAGCCAGGGGTGATCGGAAATAAGGTGCTGAAGCTTGGCTTCCACAGGTCTGAGAGATCCCTCTCCCTCGTGCTCCAGCCATAGGTTCACTAACCTGGAGGCTGCGTCAATTATGACCTCCTGAAGCTCCTTGGGAGGGGCGAATGCCGCTGGATCCATTAGTGGCTGGTCCGTACTGTCACGGCGAGTAGAGTGAGCCGTGTAGAAATAGTAAGGAGGATCCAAACGCAAGCAGTCGTGAAGGCGTGAAGGTGATTTATTGAATACACGGCACAGGGAGGAAATGGCAAACGGAGACAAACTAAACTATACTGGAAACAACTAAACTTACAGAGCAGAAACCAGAACACGAACATGAAAGAGGGCGAGCAGTGGCAGACGACGGTTGATAGCAGGGATAACACACAGAAGGAGCACGGTGGATACACAGACGGACCAGCAACTACAATGACAGAAGACTCGACTTAAATACACACAGAGAAACACAGGGAGATTACACACAGGTGGTGTAGAATGACCACTCGGTAGCTTTCTTATGATGCTGCTTTATTGAACATATATCCAGCACGGGTTATTACAGCACAACAACGGGTGCGGCAGCTAGGAGTAGAACTGCACATAGACAGCCCTGCCGCCAAGCATGTAGCGGTGGCGTAAAGCCGCAACGCCCAACTGCTCAACACAGGCAGCCCAGTATATGACAGGTGGGGGACACAGCTGGGAGTAATCAACAAGACGAGACAGAGGTAAAACTGAACACACTCACATGAGACGCAGACCTTCACAATAAAACAGGAAACAAGAACACTACACAAGGACGCAGACTCGACACTGAGAGACAGACTGAATATAACACCTGGAACCTAAATGCTAAACATGAGACACAAATCCTGAAACACGAATAAACAGAAACACGGAACTCTAATAATAATAATAATCATCATAATAATAATAATACTCATAACACCCAAAACCACAACAATCATTCAAAAATAAACTAACAATCAAAGCTCAAAATACTGGGTCGAAACTGACCCAGAACCGTGACAGGTGCGGTCGCGTTACTATTTTTCAACAAACAGACGGTTGAAGCTGTCTTCAGCTTACCGCATCTTATATCAATTGCACAGGAGTAGCTGTAAGTAATATGGGCGCAACAGCTTTAAGCAGCTGCGCGCACTCCCGCAGACGGTAATCACTTTCTGGCAGACGATCACTTTTTGGCACAACACCTGGAGCTGAGGGGGCAAAACAGTCGCATGAGTGCTGCTGTTTGACTGAGGAAGAATAAAGTAGTCGTGGTAAGCCAATCACATGACCACTTCAAGATTACAAAGCAACAATGTGATATATACCAGTTTTTAAATTGTGTTGATAGGCCACGTACAACCAGAGTCATGATAAACAATATATACGTGGCGTTTTTTCCTCAATAGTTTCGTCACATTTACTGTCTAAGGACAGCGCAGCGAGACCTCTCTGGTTATGAGCAAAAAAACCAAAACAAAAAACAGCCCGTTCATGTTGGTGGAAAAATATACCGTGTTGACCAATCAAAAAATGATATGGCGACATGACATTTGGTTGTTTAGGAAGAGGGGGAAGTTTTAGGAGTGACGGCGAGAGAGAGAGAGAGAGAGAGAGAGAGAGAGAGAGAGAGAGTAGAAAAAGAGAGAGAGAGCGAGTTTTGAGATGTGTGAGATTTGTGACGTTTAGCGTGTTTGGAGTCTGTAGTTCATGTGTTGTCTTGTGTAGTTAGTGTGTAGTGTTATGGATAGTTTTGTGTTGTGTGTTAGAACAATGAGGCGACTGCTGTCTCCAGGTAGAAAACAGGAGTGATACACCTGCTGCTGTCAGACCTGCAGGTATCAGGCTGTGATGTTCTCCTTTATAGTGGACAGAAATATTTGGAGTGGTACAAATAATTTGTGTGGCATCTTATTGAATGCAGAACAGCTGATTGTTATGTAAATAGTTTGAAATGGTTATTAAAAAAGGGTAAAAGGTAAATGGCTGCAAATAACTTGCAACATATGATTTTAAAATTGACAATTTATATTTGCATTTAAAGTTATGACATATGATTCATTAAACATGTTTGAGGTTGTTACAGTAAAAAATATCACTTTTTCTACTCTGATGTTATTTTGTTTTTTTCTGATTTTAGATCAATTGTGTTAATAAAGTAAATCAAAAAGAAAACATAACTGTAAATTCAGACATGTGAGGTTGTACTGAAAAGAATGATACCAAACAAGGCAAAGTAAATAGTTTTTAAAGGTAGGGAAAATCAAAAGTAGTTAAAAATGGCCAATTATACCCTGGACACCAG
Source organism: Pelmatolapia mariae (assembly GCF_036321145.2). Taxonomy (NCBI): domain Eukaryota; kingdom Metazoa; phylum Chordata; class Actinopteri; order Cichliformes; family Cichlidae; genus Pelmatolapia; species Pelmatolapia mariae. The sequence continues at coordinate 22,535,895 of NC_086246.1, read as the reverse complement.
AGGGTTAAACTTTTTTTTTTTTAAAGTAACTCAGTAGTTACTTTTCAAGTAATTAATTACTTTTAGAATCTTGTAACTCAGTTGCTAACTCAGTTACTTTTTTGAAAAAGTAACTAGTAACTATAATTAATTACTTTTTCAAAGTAACTTGCCCAACACTGTTTATAATCATTTATAATCTCAGCTTCATGGTCTTGATTATTAGTTTCAAGTGTTATTTAGTAGAACATGGCATTCATTTGCACATTTGCAGCCAATTTAGAGTAAAATAGATGACAACAAATGATTAACAAGTGAATAACAAGTCTCTACTGTACGAGTGTGCAGTGCACTCAGTTTGTCAATCTCATCCATGCTTTGCCAGTGGGGCCCAGTTTTTTAAAAAAAAATGCCCATCTATTTCTACACAGTCTGTGATTTAGCACAAGAGAATCCACTCATCAATGCTAAACATTAACACTATTAAATTTTGTGTGGCTGCTCTATCAAGCCTTTGAAAACTATGTGAACTATGTAATGGAACACTACACATATGTGATGAAATGTCATACGTTTCAAAACTTTTGTCAAGTCCAGACGTTTTGCAGCGTAAGTCCTGGACTGGTCTTGGGAAGCTGTAACCTTACACCGGTCACTAATCACAAACATCACAGAATTAACCTCACTGACAGCTCTGAAGGTGGCATGACAGAAAGTGCAGGCCTCGAAGTTTCCAACTAGCCATCTCTCATCACTTGCAAATGGTTGTGTGTCCATGTGTGTTTCTGATCTGGATGTGCACATGCTCAGAGGTGTCATGTTGCTTTACTCTCATTCACTACCATATTCAGTCATCAAGTTTGTTTATGGTCGTTGATTAGACAAGATAAACATGATAAGTTGCATGCAGGGAAGACATGGGGGGGGGGGGGGGGGGGGGTATTTTTGTTTAGTATAAACTGAATTTCAGTTCTTTGCCTTGGAAATGGCAACAAACCGAAAGCACCACAATGCTCAGCCGCTCCGTTTTCTGGAGCTTTTGATTATGTAACGCAGGTTGTTTTCATCTGATGATGAAGATTGTTTTGTCTAAAGAATAATATACTTTAATCAGCCCAACCACCACACAAGTCATAAACTAGCTAACATGAATATACACTCATTATCCACTTCGTTAGTTGCACAATGCTTGTACTGGGTTTACCATCAGAGCAGTCTTAATTCTGCATGGTGTAGATTCAACAAGGTGCTGGAAACACTCAAAGATTTGGGTCTATATTGACATGATAGCCCACACCATTTCACCACTGGCAACCCACATTGTTGGGACAAAGCAGGATGGATCCATGCTTTCATGTTATTGAAACTAAATTCTGATCCTACCATCTGAATGTTTTCCCAATTTTCTATTGTTCAGTTTTAGTGAAACTGTGTTAATTGTACTTTCCTGTTCAAAGCTGTAGGGAGTTCCACCCAGTGTGATCCTCTGCTGCTGTCATCTTTTTGTTTGAAGACTTGATGTGTTGTGCATTCAGAGGTTCTGTATACTTCAGTTGTATCGTGTTGTTATTTGAGTTACTTTTACCTTCCTACTAGCTTGAAGCACTCTGGCCATTCTCCTCCGAGCTCTGGCATCAACAAGGTATTTTTTCCCAGAAAACTGCTGCTCATTTTGTTTAAAAAAAAAAGAAATCAAATCTGTTTCCAAACAGATTTGAGACTAGAAACTGACCATGCATCTGCTGATTCATTCTAATTGTTTCTTCAATACTATTTTCCTTTTTTTCTCAAGACACCAAGTTACATAATAATCTAATTGTGCATGTGTGTGTTTATCAGATGGTTCCATTCTCCTAACTTTGTTGTATTCACATGCTGTTAAGCCAGAATGTGTAATGTTTACAAAAAAAGACGCGAGGAAATATTTAAATAACATCTCGATAATCAATTCTTGTCTATTATTTCCTTTCCTGACCTTTTACTAAATAACTTTTCTGACTAATCTAAATGTGCTGCAACTTATCAATCTGATCCCTATTTCGAACGAATGACAGCAACAATGAATCATCACAAAATATTCTTACCATCAACCAGACGTTTGCCTCCGTCTGCCATGTTTGGTCTCTGAGGTAAATAACTTTGTAAGGTGTAACAGGAATTTCTCCAACTTTCCAAGTGTGTGTGTGTTTTTTTTTTCCACTTTGTTTGTCATTAAATCAGCTTGTATCATGCAACAGTACAAACTAACCATCTCCTGGGTAAGACTAACTCTCCATTGTCCCATCTTTCTCACAGTGATGACTCTAACCCATTTTCCATTAGTCTCTTGGTAATTTGGAGCACCTGCCTCTATCCAATCCACATCCACGGCCACCATGGGTGCTGTTTTATCACTCCCTTTACGAGCTGTCTGCTCAGCAGTTCAATACAGTACATGTCAAAGCAGCTGTTAATGGCCTTTTTGGGGCATTTGCTATTGCACTAAAGAGCTTTTACACAATAAAAGAGCTACTTTACAAATGTGTGTTGTGTATACTTTTAGAAAGAGGGGGGGTCTGAATGTCATCTCGGGGACTTTGTATATAACTAATCTGCTTGTGCTGAAAAATGTGAAGAACTGGCTCATTCTTACATACAACATGCATTTGTATGTCAGTGTGCCTCATCTTTGTTTTTGGTTACTAATTTCTGGAAACTTTCTATCCAATTTCTTCCACTTATCCAATTCAGGGTTGCTGTGGAGCTGGAGACTGTCAGAGGGTTAAAGATGGGGTACATGTCACAGGTCTGCCAGGGGGACATTTGTGAAACAGTGGGACCTTGTTTCAGACAGAAATAAACAAGCGGGATTCTTACATTCATCATAAAAAAAAAAAAAAAACTGCAGTTAAAACAATTTAACACCAGCAAAGCTGCACTGAACCCCCTGCTTAACACCTTCTGCCAGATGAAGAACAGATACACAGCAGACACAGTTACTTACACCAGAGAGGAATTATCGCTATGAGGAAAACGAGAAAAGTAGTTTTTAATTTGATTTTTATTGAGGCATGATTTGTTAGCTGCCATGTAAAACCAAGCAAATGTTTTCCACTTGGTTATGCCAAGTCAGTTTATCACATACAGCTACACACACACACACACACTCTCTGACCCCCATCCTCCTTCCTCTCTCGCTCGGCATTATGGGAGCGGGCCATTTAAAAACAGAGGTATTTACGACTCAGCCCTCTCCTTTTGAGTTCCTGGAGCTCCTCTCGACATGTGGGTCTGGCAGCTCAGTTTAAAGATAGACTGGGTTTTGGTTGTGCTTATTTTATGTCACGGTCCATCTGTCTGTCTGTACACCTGCCTGTCTGTCTGTTAAAGCAGGGCTGAACATTTCCTAGTTACGCAACATAAGTAAGGTCAGCTTAAGAAAGAAAACTGAAGCTTTTTTATATTCACAAATGTGTCTCGGCAGTCTCCTTGATTCATTGTGCCTTGGATAATCAACTCAGAAGGGATGCAGTTTACAGAAGTCATCTCAAGCCACTTTACAATGAAAAAGTAAAGAACCTAAAATATTGTAAATAGAAAGTTGATAAGCATGTATGTGATAGTGGAGAGGAGTAATTCCCTTTTACCTCTTTATTTAACATGGACCCGGCAGTAGGCCCATTTACCAGTGCACCTTAACTAAGAGCTAGAGGCAAAACCCTAGCCTAACCCCAACCCTCAACGATTTTGGGCTGGAGAGAAAATTCCAATGCTTCCTGAAAGATGAGAATTATTTTTACATTTTAAAGCCAAAACCAAAAGTCTTGTCAGTCCGGCTCAGTCTCAGTGAAAATCTTAATATTTTCAACTTTCATCTGTTTTTATTTTTAGCATAAAAATAAAAAATAAATCCTTCTAAAATTTAAATATAAAATAACACAAATGAGAAAATTCAAGCATTATTAAGGACCAGTACTATAAAATTAGCCTTTTTGTGAATATACCTATGTAGTGTTCACTGCTGTCCATGTGTATTTTAAAACCTTTTTTAAAGATTTTCTAAGCAAATGGTGCCTTTTCACATTGTTTATGATTAACAACAGGGGTTGCACTCCAGCTGCAGTAATACAAATTCTTCAGGTGTATAAACAATGTAAAAGAAATAATCAAATAAAGTGTAAGAACTGTTATGTTAATGGCTTTTCTGGGCAGATATGAAATCAAAGCGTTGCTTCCCCACACTTCACATCTGAAGGAATCTGTCACCACCTACTGGCGAACAAGGAGAAACCTGAACCACAGCTGAACCACAGCTGAAAACGATGCAGTGATGAGTGAAGCACAGCAGGGTAGAAGAACAGAACAACTCTGCAGAGCCGGACCTGTCATGGTGCAGCGCTGTGCAACGTTTCCATCGTCACTTTTATCAGTGGACTTTTGGAGTGGATGAAATCAGTGGTCTGGAGATGGCCTGTCAGATAAAGAAAAAGACAAAACACCTTCACAGCTGTTCACACTTCTACAAAGCAGCACCATTGAGGCCGGCATATAGAGTTGGGTCGTAGTCGTATGTTTTTATATGTGGCAGTTATTTAAGACAGTATCATAGCTATACCTAACAAGCCATAATTTACTATGTTTAAAGCACTGATTATGGGTCTAAACCAGGTGCGTCCAACTCCAGCCCTCAAGGGTGTCCTGCAGGTTTTAGATATCACCCTGGGTCAGCACAACTGAATCAAATGATTTGTTCATTATCAGGTCTCTGGAGAACTTTAAGACATGTTAAAGAGGCAATTTAGCCATTTAAATCAGTGTTGGATCAAGGACACATCTAAAACCTGCAGGACGCCGGCCCTTGAGGCCGTGAGTTGGACACACCTGGTCTAAACAGTCAAAACAAAGTGGGAGATTCCAACTAGCGCCACAGTAAAGGAGGCCCAGACTGATGGTCACTTGGCCAAAAGGTTTCTAGAAATACTCAGAACGATTCCAGAAACACATTTGGTTAATAATTAAATAATGTCATGTTGTTAGAAATGTCTGCGTGTTTAATCTAGTTAAATGTTTTGATTGAGAGTGTTTAGCTCCTAACTGATAAAGGCCACACGTGGTTCATCTTCTGGGTGGAGCTACCTGCCCTAAAGGCCGGAAGAGAGGAAGGGAGCATGTGTCAGCAGCACCAATTGGTTGCACCTGTCAGCTGAGCCTTTGCTGCTATCATTCAAGACATTCAGTGCTTTTTGTGGTTATGTTGAAGGGAATCCTCAGACATGTCTGACACGTATTTTGAAATTCTGCAACGGAGCTGCAGTTCAGGGAACTACATCCCGTCAGGTCGGCAGCTCCCCAGGACGCCGCCCTTAATAAACGTAACAAGACAACTGGATTTCACCACCCCTGAGGAACCAGAGCAGAACATGGAGGTACATAAACATTTTGAGGGTTTTTTTTTTGTTTGTTTGTTTATTTTTTGTTTTGTTTTTTTAAATCAGACTACTTCATTGACTTGACCCATCAACATTTGTGCTTTCATAAATAGGATGGTGTCAGAGATAAAGATGAAGGTAACCAAAAAAGGCAGACAAATACAGGTGATCAACAGTTTTGTTTTAGATCCTTGAAAATGATACAAATATTAAACATTCCCATTTGGATTTTAACAGGTGTCTAATTCATTGAGCAGAAACTGAAATCATCTAGATTTTAGTTTTTCTAAAGACAGCTTCACACTTGGGTTTTTGTCACAAAGTTTTGTCTTAATGTCTATTTGCTCAGAAGAACTTCCAGAATCTCATGACCCTCACTCCATGCTGAAAGGGATGAAGGGCTACCAGCTCACTGCCGCTGACTTGGAATTTTTAAAAAAGATGAAAGAAGAGCATCTTGTCAAAAAACTGCAGGTAGGCCTCATATATGGGCATTTCACTGTGAACAGCTATAGTGCGCTGATACAGTTGGATGTTCTGGCGGTCCTCAGGTTAAACTAGAAGAAGTGCAGAAGCTGTTAAAAACGGAAATGGTGGCCTTAGAGTTGGCATGTGCTTCCAAGGAGAAAGCAGAGGCTGAGCTCAAGAGGGTGAGTTATTTTGAAATGCAATTGACATGGTGACTTTCACACATGCAACATGACCTCCTATGCTGTGAGCCTCAAAATGTATCTTTTAAAAGCAACTCTTTGATGTTTCTTTACTTCTATAGTTGCTCCTGGGGTGCATCTGTCTTTTTATTATCGTAATAACTCAGTGTATGTTCAAGCTTCAGTGTGTTACAGGCATCTTCACTGGCATCTTATATTTCCCCCTAAAATAGCATTATCCCCACCCCTCCAAAAAAAAAAAAAAGTCTTTACTTGAAGGGCAGTGATGGTTTAAAAAGATGGATCCTTTGAATGATTGCTTCTGGCATTTACAGCCTGTTGGATAACATTCACTGGAAATTCCTCAAAATCACGGAAGCTCTTAACAAAGGTTAAGAGGCATATTTAATCCACAACATCAAACACTAACCTACTGAACCTGCAGACTGTAGTTTTTTTGCTTTACCAAAAAAAAAAAAACCCACTAAACCTAGCAATAGAGACATGTACAAATTGTTTGCAGTTGAAGTTTCACTGGAAATGTGTTTTTAATGTATTCTGATGATAAATCTCCTCCGTTCTTTGTCAGTTCCCATCCTGTATAGAGGTCACTGAGTGGGCAAAGGTGGTCCTCAGAATGGCATGCCCACAGGCTGACTTGACTGACGCGGATGCCAAATCTCTCCTATCCTTGATGAAAATGAGAGACATCCAGGACGCCATGGATAAGAAGAGGGTCGAGTTGTATCAAATAGAGAAGATGGTGGCAAACAAGTAATGTCTTCCTTGGATAAAGTAATGTAGGGCTAGGGTTATGGCTCTGTCTATTCATGTTTGCAGTAATGGTTTGCGTCGCTGATGAATGCTGTCAGCATCTTGGCTTCTGAAGGAAAGAAAAAAAAAAATCCCGTTGCTGTTCATATGTTTGACATCACAGGAGGAAGGAGGAGGCTGAAGAGAGAGGACAGATGGAAAGGCAAATTGCCAATGAACAGGTAAGAGAATATGGAAGCCGAAAACTGCCAAAATATGCACTCACTGGCTGCATCATTAAGTGCACCTTGCTGGTACTGGGTTGGACCTCTTTCAGCTTCAGAACGGATTGAATTCTTTATGGTGCAGATTCATGAAGGTGCTGGAAACATTCCTTCAAGATTTTGATCCATATTGACATGACAGTGTCACACAGTTCCTGTAGATTTGTTGGCTGCATGACCGTGATGTGAAACTCCTCATGAACACATGAAAAATAAGCTCTATTTAACTGAGATCTTGTGACTTTGGAGGCCGTTTGAGTACAGTGAAGTCATTGCCATGTTCAAGAAACCAGTTTGAGATGTTAATGTTAATTGTAGTTTCCTCTTCTTAGCTGTTAGGAAGTGACACCCAGTGTTGTCAAATATGGGTAAGCTGTTGCGAATTGTAGCTTCACTGTCCTGTTCTTTGCTGACAGTGTGCTCTTCTGCTTCAAGGTTCAACATGTTGTGTGTTCACACATGCTTTTCCGTATACCGTGGTTGTACTGTAACAAGCAGTTATTTGAGTTAGTATTACCCTACTATCAGCTTGAAGTAGTCTGGCCATTCTACTGTGACCTCAGCAAGGTAATTCCACCCAGAACTGTTGCTCACTAGATATTTTCTCTTTTTCAGACCATTTTCTGTAAATACTAAAGATGATTTTTGTCGGGAAAAATCCCAGTAGATCAGTGGTTTCTGTAACAACCATACCACAATCAAAGTCCCTTAAATCACCTTTATTCTGATTCTCAGGCTGAACTTCAACAGGTGGTCTTGACCATGTCTGCATGCCTAAATTCATTGAGTTGTTTCCATGTGACTGACTGATTAGAGATTTGTATTTTTAAGTGGTTGAAAAGGTATCACTATTAGGTGAGTATAGGAAGCCATCAATCTATGTATAACTTGTAATGGAAAATAGTGTGTTCTATTGAATGGTTTTCTCTCTCCCCCCCCCCCCCCCCCCCCCCCCCCCCCCAATTTTTGAATGAAGACTTCATGAAGTCAACTTCTTGGTGGTAGTTAAATTCAGGAGCAGTAAAGAAGATGGTAGTCTGTCAGAAAAAACGAAATAGAACTGAGCTGTTGGGGGTTAATTTGGCTGTTTTTTGCCTTCCATAACAGAGAGGCTCCAACCTGAAAGTCTACATTTATTGACTATTTGTATCTGTTTCAGCTGAGGATACAGGGTTTGATGAGGCAGTTGTCTGATTTGAAAGCTGAACTTGCACAGCGAGAGGTGAGGACCTGATTTAATCTCATCTTACACCCCTTCATTTATCTTTTTAAACTTGCGGTTTGGTGCCTGTATCCACACATTAACAAAAGGCTTACTATTTTTTACATTTATGTGGTTTCAAAGGAAGCCTGCAAGTCTCTGGAAATGCAGGTGAACATCACAGAAGCACCAGAAATCAAAGAAGACTTAGATGCCACTAAAAGCCAAATGAAGCTGCCAAGAAAGAGACAAAAGAAAGCTGTTAAATTTACTGAAACGTTGCAAGATGCGACAATCACAAGTAAATCTACGAGGAGTAGTAACAGGGACACTCTGAAAACCCCAACTGAAGAGCCAATCCGGTCCGGAGCTCCAGGAGGGCAACGGAAAAAGAAGGTTAAAGCAAACAGAGGGGAAAATGAGGAAGCTGAAGGGCAGGACTTAAATTCCCAAGAGTCAGTACAACCTGTGAGAGGACGAAGAAAGCCTGCTGGAATTGCTCAGACCACAGTTTCCCAAAAGAAAAGTCAAAATAAAGTGAAAACTGGGGAACCTGAGGTGCTCTCTCGTGGCAGGAGGAGAGCTGCTGCCACCACTGCAGATAATGCTGGAGAGGAGGCACAAAACGAAGGTCTGAGGAGATCCAAGAGGATCGCTAGCAAGAAGTGAGGAGGTGCACATTTTTAGCCTTATCAAATTATCATTATAACCTAATTACAAACACTTTTATTTCAAAGTTCAAAAATGTATTGTTTTATCAGTTTGTCATTTTAATCATAAATTTGCTTTTTTCCTAAAAGAAAAATAAAGTGGAAATTTCTCAAAGGCAGACTTGTGTTTTTCCTCTAATAATGCAGTGGCCTCTCTCGCTTAGTAGTACAGGCTTCAGCACTGGAAGCAGTTGTTGTTAACTAAGCTGTTGACCAACCCATATGGACCTTCGCAATGAAACTCACCCCATCCATTATCCCGGTTTGGGACTAGCATTAAGGTGTGTGTGTGTGTGTGTGTGTGTGTGTGTGTGTGTGTGTGTGTGTGTGTGTGTGTGTGCGCGCGCGCGCGCATTTAGTTATTATTAAATTCCAGATCTCTTCCAGAGCATGTCTTTGTCCTGTCTTCCTTCCTCACCGACAACCCGTCGCAGCAGACTGCCCCTCCCTAAACCCTGGTTCTGCTGGAGGTTTCTTCCTGTTAAAAGGGAGTTTTTCCTTCCCACTGTCGCCAAAGCAGCTGCTTATAGGGGTTCATATCATTGTTGGGGTTTTCATTTTTGTTTTATTGTAGTGCTCTTACCATAAGAAGTGCCTTGAGACAATTGTTGTTGTGATTTGGTGTTATATAAATAAAACTACATTGAATTTAATTGAACTGTGGACACCCCATGGCTGGATTACAAGCTGGACTGTTTCTGAGTGTTAATCAGTGCAGGGTGAAATGAAGTTGTTCCCACTAAATGTGTATGTAAAATTACAAAAAAAGAAAACCATGAAATGAATTGTTCTAATGAGAAAACTGCTGACCTGAGAGTTAATGTTGAGAGATTTGTCAAATGTAACAGTCTCAGGGAGGTTAAAGGCTGGTCAGCTGCAGAGCAGGAGCATTAAAGCTGACTTGTGGTTTCCATGTTCCCTCAAACACCTTTAGGAGAGTGAATACTTGCCAGCACTGGGGCCTGAAGCCCGAACCTTCATGACAAACCGAATTATAATTGAAGTTTAATTTGTTGTTTTAATAACTGAATTGAATATGCCCGTGCAGTTTTTACAGACCGTTTAATCTCAAAGGGAGAACTGAGCTGTTAGCCTAGATAGACTGATCGGCACATGTTAATGTAGCAAATATTTTGAATGAGATGTTTCTGTAGCCCATTTTTTTTGTAGGTGTGAGCTGATGTTTTATCACACTTCATCTCTCTTCCACTGTCACAGTTGGAAATGAGTCACAAGCACTGGGGATTCACTGTAATTTCCTCTCTAATAACTCTTAGGAGGCCAAACTTCAATTTGGATGCAGGCTGCCACCGTTAATCTTGTATTAGGGTGGAAGAAAAACACCCTGCGCTAACATGGGAAAATGTGCTGACAGTAGGAATGTTTCATGGCACCTTCTTGAGTTACAAATAAAGTTTGATCTGACAGTTGGCTTTCACTCCTTTGCCACAATCCACTTCACGAACTGCCGCGGTCTTAACAGCCGAAGTAACGTCTATCTGACCAGCTAGACTTCATATTTTTCCACCTTGGGTCTTGAGCCTTGTCTTTCCCAGCTGTCTGGGAGGCTCGCTTTCAGTCTGACTGTAATCCTCAGAACGTGATGAGGGATTTCCCCCTTTTTTTCTTTTCTTTTTTTTTCTTTTCGCTCTAACTGCTATCCATACACAAAAACTTATACAAGCACAACTGGTGAAATTTTCATCCAAAGGTCAATAGCAGCAACCCAGCCAATACCAAAGTAATACAAGTATAGGGTGGGAAGGATGGCTCCATATCCTGCTATTAAATTTAATACTCTAATATCAATAAATTCATCCTCCTCCAGTATATTGTGAGCAAGAGTTTTCCCTAAAATGAGTTTAGTTTTTACTATGGACATTTTAACTTTTTCTTCTTTTTTTTTTTTAAACGTTCCTGCTCATGTTCCTCTATGTTGCTTGCATGTGTTTGCCAAACCTGGAACCCTGAACTGCTTTTAAGAATTAAGGCATGGGAATGTTACCTCAAATACGTCAATTTTAGAAATCAGATCTTGTTTACGGACGGAGACCAGGCAGACAGTCAGGTTCCTGGCCTCGGGTGCTGTGGGTCATGCATTGCATACAAATTGCTCATGTGTTTTGCCTTGTGGCTGGATAAACTTCCCTCTGTATTTAGGCACTTATGAAATGACCTCTATTTACAAAATATGCAGCACTGGTGCTACAACCTCACTGTATGTTAGTTTTTTTCAGTATAATGCTTTGAAGTGTATCACAATGACTAAAAGGTGTTACAAAACTAGCACCATTATTTTCCATTTACTTCAGTCATCATCTTTTTGCATTAGGAGCAGACTGTCAATAATAGTTTTAAATGGATGAATTTACTATTAGCCTCCAGTAGAGGGCAGTGCTATCTACAAGCCAGTGCCATGCAGGAATAGAACAACTTCTTTTTGTTTGACTCTCATACCTGCACTTCTGTAAATATCTATGTTAAATTTCTCCTTGTTTTTTAATAATTATGTTTTGGGACTATTAGATGGGCAAAGAAAGCATTGGTAAGAAGTACTTTGTTTAAAATTTTTAAGATAGACTTTTACTTAAATGTGTGTTGGGTGAATTTTGCCAATGTGTCAATGTACTGTAATGTTAATAAAGGAGACCCTTCCTGACTCTCTCAGGACAAATATCAGTGACTCTCTTATACTTCTACAACCCGATATTACACCAAAGTAATGCAACTTAACCAGGTGTGTCCATTTCACTCCTAGGAGAGGCAAAGCGTGGCTCATCCACACAATGAGCCAGCAGGTCTATTACATGCTTTGCTGTGATACTGGGTTGGCCTCCATCATCAACAGTGAACAACACTGGTTAAATAGTAGCTCATGATTTAAGTCCACTGGTCAATTATTACAGCAAACCACCTCCTTGTACAACACTCCAATACAAACTTCCCATAAGGACAACAAAACCAAAAACCTTTGTCAAAACACAATTAGATACCACAATAACTTTTGAAAACTAGGTTTAGCCGTCTAGTTTTTATTTCGGGTAGCAACATTACAGACATAGTTAAAAGAAAGGACACTGTCTTTAAACTCTGAGGTTTTACATGTCAGGATGCACAAACTGATATCCCAGTGTTGGTGATGTTCCTACATCATCATAACAATTTTAGTCCAGGATCAACATCAGCCAATCATGTTATCTGTGTATTTAGTTAGCATTAGCCAAAAAGGTGGTTAATACACTAACAACCAACATGAGTGACCTAAATCTGGATAACAGCTAACCTAACTTGATAATATATCTGTTATAGTGTGTAAATTCAGAAAGAAAACATTTGATATGTGAGTTACAAGTGAGTTTTATATAAACAAAGGGAAAAAAATTTTCTACCACATTTCAAAGCTATGGAATCACCAGAATGTGATTGGTCAATTGCAATGTTGATCCTAGACTGATGTTTTTATGATGCAAGAACAACACCAACGCAGGGATATCAGATACACCTATCAGGACAGTTTAAAAGATGAATATAACCTCAAGTGTACTAAAAAGTGTGACATATTACACCGGAGTAAGTAGCAGCCAGATGCTGCTAATCAAATGCACTTAATTAAATGATCGTCAGCAAATGTGAGTGCTTTTAAATTTTGGCAGTTTCCTGGACTGCAGCATGCAGGTGCATGTTAACACAATGCCAACTAGAAAAGACAACAGCAATGATCTTAGAGAAGTAATTGTTGCTGCCCATCAATCTGGGAAGGGTTACAAGGTTATTTCCAAACAATTCAACATTCATTGAGACAGATTATTTACAAATGGGGGATATTCAAGACCAGCAAATCCCAGCAAATTTCCTCCAAGGTTCCCCAAGGCCTCTTCTCACAAATTTACATCTGAACAAGCCGCAAAACTACTGGACGAATGCCCTTTGGACAGAAAAGATCAATGTGAAGATGTTTGGCCATAATCACCAATATCATGTTTGGAGAAAGCCAAACACAGCACGGTGGTGGAGGCGTGATGATTTGGGCTTGTTTTGCAGCAACAGAACCTGAGCACCTTGCAGTCACTCAGTCGACCACGAACTCTGTATACCAAAGTATTCTAGAGGCTGTCTGACAGCTAAAGTTTAGCTGAAATTGGATCAGAACTATAATGGATTGCATTGCCACTATGATCCCAAGCACAGCAGCAAATCTACAGAATAGCAAAAAAGAAAACAATCAAGGTGTTGCAATGGTCCAGTCCAAGTCCAGACCTCAGCATTCCTACACAATAATGTGACAGAATGATTAAGTCATACAGATATTAACTGCTTCAAGTTATTGATGATAGAGGGGATTTTATATGGTATGGGGTATGTCATGTACTTAGTTTTTCACACCCTGCTTTGCATTTTTTACAGAATAAATACTAATACTGCATTATGTATTATATACTGTATTATGCCACGTGTTGTTGTTCAACCGTTTGAAAGAAGGTGTACATTCTTTTTTACCAGGACTAGCTAAAAGCTAAATGGAGTCCAATTAATGTCTGTTGTTTTACAGTGTGTAAGAACTCAGAAGTGAACACTAATCCTACAGGTATATTTTTAAAAGCATGACATTACCTACATGTTACTTGCTTCCACCACATGCTGGCCCTTTTTTGCCATTACAGTTTCTGAGTTCACGCACATGTATAGATGAGGTTAATGTTCCTTTATTGGAAGATGCTGTCAAAAATGGATGATGTGTGATAAAGGCAATAGAGAGCTAACTAGTATTTTAGATATCTGCTAAAATACTAGTTGAAGAGACTATCTTTGGTGTGACAAAATTATTTAGATTCCTCTTTGCCATCCCGAATGCTTCTCTGTTTAGTTTGGACACCAAGGCAGGATGGACCCCTCTCCCCTGCCAAAAAAAAAAACCACTGTAAAAATATATTGGTGAGAACGATGCCTGAGACCAGAGGAGGTGAGGCCTGTGACACATGTACGAGTGGTCTTGCCAAGTCTGGCAAGGCAGGAAGACATATTTGTATCCAAATCTCTGTGGGGAAGCAAAGTGTGAATCCTGCGGCTTCGGTCTTGCGCCAGTTGCACTGAAATCCCAAACTGTGAGAGAGAGCATTTCACAAGAGGATGTGCCCATTTAATGTGGGTTTGGAAATGCCTAAGATTACCACAGAGCTTTCGTTTAATCATTAGTGCAAAGAATCTCAACCACATCATCTTTGTATAAAAGAACTTTGGTAAATGTAGAAACCTGTAACTACATGTAAATCAGAGCAATCTGTGGGAGCTGATATGCAGAAGGCACAAAGAGCTGGAGTTATTTTTGCTCGTTGCGTGGAAAGGAAAAGACAGGAAGGAAGGGTGTCGCCTTGTAGGTGTTCAGAATCCAAAATCAAAAATAACAATTCATTAGACTAAATATTTGGACAATGTTTGCAAATGCACAGGCAGTGCTGTGGACACCGAGGAGGCCAGATTTTGTCAACTTGTCAGGAAATACACGTTGCTCCTTTGTTTGCATTGTTTACCACGTAGTTATGTACTGGTCTCTAGGTCTCTATAACTGTGTCCTTATTCATTTGACCCTAAACTGTCACATCTAGTGACAAGTTAGTGGTTGTGTGACTGGAAAACCTCAATAACAGTAGATAGTAATATCACAGTTCTGGAGACTGAACTAAGAGACAATGTGACCTTGTTTAACTTGCCATCCTTGCTTTAAAGCATGACATGGAGACATGTTAGCAAGGCTCAAACTCTTCTCCAAAAGTAAGCAGTCTTTGTGCTAAACGCTTAAAAGTCAGTGTTCAAAGTCTTCACTACTCAAAGAGAGAGTTTGTTTTTAGCTCAACCTGCAGGGGGCTTAAAAAACTTATAAAGACAAGTATGGTGTTGAATGCTAAGAATGACGACTTTGAAACAAAACTTGTCTTCTTACTCTTAAATACATTTTAAGGTAAGGCAATATCACAGCTCCATCAAAGGTTCTTTTTAACATAGTGCAAACCCTTGAGAATGTAGAGCAAATTGCAGAATCATGCAGATGTAATGGTGCAGTGTTTGTAAAGACTATGCAATGTATAGACTAGGGTGCTATCTAAATAAGATTTATGATGGTAACCAGTATTTGTGCTCCTGGAATCTGATCTAATCCCTGCTGGTTGTGATGCTACATGCAGCAGTTTCTCACTAACTGAACATATCTGGCAAATGACACATCAGCTAAAGCTTATCTGTAAACATGTAACTTTTTGGTCATCTCATGAGAGATATTAACATGTCCTCATTTGGCCAGCAAGCTCTTTTTGAAAAGTTCATGTCAGAAATGCTATAAATGCCAGTAGCCAGACTGCTTCCACACACACACCTGCACCCAGTTAGTCTCTCTGCCTGCTGAATTTTGCTGAACTTTAATCAGTTGACCATGCATGGAGCAGCTTTAGAATCCATTTTAACCTGATATGCAGATACAGGTTTTTGAACATTTCAGCAAGTACATGTTTTGCAATACCCTTTTGTGTTTATAACTGTGGTTCCTACAGTGGGGGTCAGGAAGGGGTCCCAAAATAAGCTTTGGATAGCTTTCCATGTTCTGAGTAACAAGTTGTGCTTTATCTTGAGATAGTATAAATATGTGTATATACTAAGGAAGCAGTGGCTCAAGATGCTAAGGCAGGTAGACGAACTTGCTGCTCTTTGGATTAAATATCAGTAGACTTCCGCGAGCCTCTATCATGGCTTCAATAACTTCTCAGTCAGTACTTTGTGTGTGCATGCTCTCTGCACGTGAGCCAATAAAAACTTGTTCTCCTGGCACATGAAAAGAGAGTCCGCCAAAGCTGGACAAACAGGGTCCAGACAGAGCCGAGCTGCCGAGGAGGCACAGACCCTCTGCTAACACCAACAGTAGCCTTCTTTGCCGTTCATTTTCCTTTTCTGGCCTGGCCATGTTCTTTTTATTATTCTGTCTCTGTTTAAACTCTCTCACACTTTCTCCAGTCGCATCTCTACTCCCAGTCTCTGAAATGCCTTTCAGACACTCTGGGCCAGTATAACTTGACTTAAGTATGACATGAAGGTCAGTCGAAATTATTATTAAAACACTGATGTGCTGAGGTGTGGGCCCCAGTGATGTTGATATAGTGTTCAAGTGATGGTCAACTTCAGCTGCATCTATCTCTGGAAGTCATTTCACTGGATAAGTGGAACTTGAATGTCAGCGTATCCTTTGTTGATACACATTATTTATGTATTTAAAGGACATTAGTTGTCCATTGTGATATTTAAATGACAGCATCATTACTACACAGCAGACGAACACAGCCCCTTAACTAGTGACACCTTGTTAACATATAGCACCCTATTAGTGACAAAATGTAGAAACTGGAAAGTCAGTTACAACACAAATAATAGTGTTTAGTCACAGTTGCTTTAGGGTAAGTAGCAAAGCCTTGTTCCAACTGCTTGCACAATAGGCAAGCAACAGTTACAATAGAGCGTTTGCATTCGTGCGTGTCCTTCTATCTGTTAACATGATTGCTTGAAAGGTTTTGAATAGATTCTGATTAAACTTTGTAGGGGTGTAGACTGGGGTCATGTTTACAATTCATTAAAATTAGGCTTCCATGCACCAAGGTCTTCATGGTCAACTCAATGATTTATTGGCTGAAATTTAACCATAAGCCTTGCAACTTTAAAAAATAGAAACTAATTGAATTATATGCATTTACACATTCTGTTAAAAAGATGAAATACATGATTAAAAACCCTAATTGTGAATTCTGAAGCAATGACATCTTCCACAGAAAAGGTTTTTAGTAGAGATGGCACGATACCACTTTTTTATGTCCGATACCGATACCGATATCATAAATTTGGATATCTGCCGATACCGATATGAATCCGATATAGTGTATTTTTGAATCAATAAAACAGTTTTTTTTTAAATATCTTGCTGCATTTTGTATAAGTTCATACTCAAGTTTAAAAAACAAAACAAAATTAAAGCTATTCTGTTGTACCTGTATGCAAAAAAATACACTGTACCCAAAATATTTAATAGTTCAGCAATACTGATCAATCTAATAAACTTAAACCTACACCATCCTCCCTATTCTGGTATTTTAAAGAGTACTTAGCAGAAATATTAAACAACCTAACTAATAGGGTTGCCAACTCCCAGCAAAAAAAAAAAATAGGGAACCACCCCCCGCCCTCCACCTCATGATGCTTAATTGACGTAATCAACTTTAATTTAATGTATGTGTAAAAAAAATCCACAGAAATCAATTATTTTTCTACAATAATTAAATATATTCAACATCTTTCTTCAACAGAATTGCAGACTTCACAGATGGTACCTTCCCAAAGGAAAAAGTACTATAGCTTACTAAGTTATAAATTTGACTTAATAGTTCCTAAATACAGTAATGGACTTCTATACATTTTACATCACATTAAAACTTTGGTTGTAAGATTCAGATAATTATTTATTAAAAGCTAGACATTTTAAATGAGAATATGAAAGAAATGTATTTCTTTGTGCCCCCTTTTCCCTCTTAATGCCCCACCTGGCCCCCTGGCAAAACCTTGCTAGACCCGCCCCTGCACAGTTATCAGCCATCAGCTACGTAGAAAAGGATCCTGGTGTAGAAAGTATTATTAAATAACTTCTAACAACAGCTTATCAAGCTTAAACGTGCTGCTGTTGTTCAGCCGCTGGTTTCCTCTTTCTGGTGCAAAGTGGGCCAAAAACAAACAATAGAGACGGGACTCGCGACAGAAAAGCTGATCAGCTGATCACTGATCAACTTCATGATTGAAGTAGCAGCAGGAGAGGGGGAGAATGAGAGGCAGTTGCTCCATATATCGGTTGTTAAGCTTAACGTGGGAATGCTTTGCAAACATTCAGAGATGAACTTACACACTTGCTTTACTTCTCTGTGGGATAACTTTCTCGGAGATGAAATGCCGGTTTGGTAGCGAGGCTCCAAATGCTCAACCAGACCGCCGAGAGGTCTCGCATGCCACAGCCGCTCTATCACGTGAAGCTCCGACGTGTTAAGGTTACGAGCTGAGTTACGCCATGTCGCTAGTTTTGTGAGGTGCTTTTTGGATATTTAATGGATCGGATTACATTTCTCTCCGATATCCGATCCAGTAATTTAGGTCAGTATCGGACCGATACCGATACGTAATATCAGATCGGTCCATCCCTAGTTTTTAGTACTGAGAAGCTAAATGAGACCACAGACGTTGTTGCAAGCATCCAACATCACAGTGACAGGAGTTCAATGGTGGTAACACTTTGAAGATCATTTAAGTCACATCACTTGGGGATGATATTTTCTTGATGAGCAGATCATCATATTTTATTCACCACAGAGCCCATTGTCTGTGTCTGTCAGTGCCAGGTGAACCTAAAAGAAAGCATAATCGCTGCACACAACACAGTGGAGTTATGGTATGTCTCAGTTCTAGTTTTGTTTGGATTGTTTTGTTTTTGTTTTGTTCTTTTTTTTAGGTTTGGGCACTGAAAGAGTTTAAGTTAGTTTAGGAAAAGTTCATAGGTTGTGCTAAAACTACGCTATCACAATTCCAGATGTAGTTGCTACGAATAGCAGTACAATTAGTTCAGTTCACCTCAAGGTGATTTGAGGTACCTTTCTCTGTATTATTGTAAAGTAAATACCCTACAATAATATAGTGAACCCCAACAATCAGAACAACCCTATGAGTAACAACTTGCTCAAACAGTTCTCAATACCCAGTACAATAGTACAGCTTTCATGCTCTCCTGCTTGTCCTTATTAGGGTCTCAGAGGGACTGGAGCCTATCCTAGCTACCATAAGCCAAGAGCCAGGGCAGGATTGTCTTCAAACTTGACAACAATATACTAGGCCTTGGGGGACACGAGTACTTAGGCTGGCTAACCATTTGACCTTGGCTTTCATTGTTTTCAATGATTTCATTCAGTTCAGCCAATTCTGTTCCAATTGCATGGGTAAAGATAATAAAATAAACCATTTTAGCATGAGAGAGGAGGGGGTAGAGATGTAGTGAATGGCCTGGGGCAGATTCAAAAATCAATGGCCTATTAAATCCAGGGAACTATACCGGTGCCCCTAGTTTTGGAATTTTAGTATTGAGAGAAACGGTATGTACTAGTTCTGGTGACAAATGACTACTTAAAGCACACTCTGTCACAACAGTACCCTATTTGTTGAGGTAGGAGTGTCGGATCCTTTTCACTTTAAGCTGGTGTGTCGTGGCACAAACACCAAAAAGCACCTTGTGAGTAAATGTGTTAGACCAGCAACAATTAAACAAAACAGCAAAAATTGATGCTCCGGGGTTAAGAGTGTGAATGTACCGCCAGCTGTACAAATTTATTTAAAAATATCCAATTAACCTCTTACTTCAGTGCCTTTAATTATGTCTCAGGGTTAATTATCTGTGAATTGACTCTACTACAAGGAGTAGAAACTCACAACATGTAGAGGAGAAAACCCCCCAGCACATTATGGGATGAAGCTCTGCCTACACCACCTAAAAGTGAAAGACTGACAAGTTAATCCAAGACTGCGAGTAAATTCAGGCACATCTCCATGCTCGGTAATAACAGGCTAGACCCAACAACGTCGAGGCGTCAGTGTCTCAGCCTGTGTGGCAGAAGAAGGCCAGGGTCAGTTTATTCTGCTCCTCAGAGGAATTCTGGGAATTGTTTGCACTGTCTGCTTCAGCTTCTGGCCTTTTATACAGCCTTTACTTCTGGCTGGCTCAGATTTGCTGTTTTTGGATGTGCACACAAACACACATCCATAAAATCATTTTTCTTGCCTGTCAAGAAATGTACGCATCAGTGTTTTATGTTGTACCTTGTAAAGAGTACAGTGGGTTTTGGTGTTATGGCTGCAGCCTGTTTGTGTTAATAGTTTCTGAGAAACACTGGATAGGAGTAAAGCTGGTGTGTGTTTGTTCCTGTATCGTGTCTGAGAGTGTGCTTTTAAACCAGTAATAGACAGAATCTGGGATCAATATTCAGTTTCTGATGTTGGCAAATGCAGCATCCTGGTCTGGTTGGCGAAGTGTCGAGCCTGTTTTGAAGATATTAATCCAAATAATAAGCCAAGCACAGAAATAAAACAGGGCTTTGTGGCTTCATCGAACGCACAAGCAGGAAGGAATTCAACTTTTTGCAGTGGTCACATGGTTTTTCTGTTCAACATCACACTCCCTCGTTTGACAAATGTTCCTGAAAACACATTACAAGACCGAGTCCTTTGACCATTTCACAACATGGGGCTGAAATACCTGTGGTTTGGCACTTTTCATAGTTCAAAGTGTGTAATGTAAGCTGCAAATTACCCAGGGAGGGGGGTGGCTGTAAATTCTCACTGACCTACTGCTACCTGACCTGCATGAATAGGTGCAAGAAAAGGAATCCGTCAGTTACAGTCATATAAAAATTCATCCTTTAATTCATCTGGACGGCTTTGACGGCCTTGTTTCACGGAACTGAGACAAGATTTTGACTCACTGTCTAGTTTTTTAGGCAATAGCTCAATTTCCAGTCAAATGAATGTCAGACAGCTTCCATTCCTGACTTTGGAATAACATGAACTTACTCACATTAGAAAATGAGTGCACGTCCACATTTTCTCAGCATTAGAAATACTGCAAGATACAACAATGAATGCTTGTTTTACCCCTAAAATGTAAAGAAAATATCTGCAGTGGCTCATGTTGGTTGTGCACAGTCTTACTTGTGATATCAAGAATTGGCATTTGGATTATTAATTCATAGTTTATAAATGAAGTCACATTTCTACTTTGGAACATCCACCTGGAGAGTAAATTTGGCCTCCTCTTCCTCTGCCTGTCAGTTATTTTTATAAGGTTTAGCCTAAATTCAAAACAGAGATACTAATATTACAGTCACGCTACGGAAAAAAGTGATTGGAGACCACAGCATGACCAAAATTATTATAACTGTGTGGGATGAACTTGCAATCCTGTTGCCTTTGAAATCCACCAGTTCCATAACTAATCACGGTCAGTTGCTTCAAAGTGACTTTGGTGCGCCAAGACAACAATAAAATGGCAATCAGTGTGCTATAGGTTTGTGGCTGAATGGGGTCAAGCTGGCAACAACATGCAATCTATTTCTGAGAATATATCAATTAACTACATAAACTGTACATCTGTAGCTACATACAAATTCAGACGGAAACTTCTAGATTTGTTCCTGTCCTAACAGCAACAAAATGGAGGGCCGCACCAATAACCTGAACTCAATTCTACTCATTTTTAATTTTGTGAATGTCAGGGACCGTGCACAAAATAGATTATACACATAAAGAATGGAAAGAGGCTTTGTACCAGATTTAGCTAGTCCTTAATGCTGATTTTATCTCTTAATAAACTTTAACTGGGAAGAGTCAATGTTACAGTTAGGCACTAACTGTGACCCTTGGGCAAATCAATTGCCTACCCCTGGTTTACACAGCTCAGTGATTGGTCTGTTATTCTGATATTGGTAACAATTTTTGGTTTGACTAAAGTTGTATAACATTTAAACCCTGAAATTAACAAGTGGCACACCATAATAACGGTTAGCTAAAGTTAGCTAATTAGCACTAACCACTGATGTGATCATTTGAAATTTTAAGGGAAGAAAAAATGGTTTTGTGTTTACATTATTATTAGTTTGTGATAACAATATCTATGAGACATCAGACACACTGTAACAAAGCTGCATTTTTATTACAATTTGCACACAAAATAGATCATTTATTCTTGGCTTAAATGCCATGTTATGTCCAGAGTATCATGCTAGGTGGTTAAATCATTTTGCAGATACTAAGGTAACTGACCAACTATACACACACATCATGGACGGTATAAAAAATGGACATCGCTTCCTTGAAGCCATCTTCCCATAGACTTCTATAGAACTGAAAATCTTCATGGAACCACAGCTATCGCCACCTGGTGGCCTTAAGATTGGATCTAAAATAACAAAGCACAATATTTAAAAAAGAGAAAGTGCAGGAAAAAAAGAGCTAAAATACACCGAGGAGTGCATTTTAGCTCTCTTTTTTTCAGGATATGACTACAGTGACTAAAGTTCTTCTGCTTAATTTTGAAAATACACCCTTGTCCAGAATATACTATATGTGCTGTAGAAGTACAAATATACTTATATGTGCATGCTGTTAATATTATTTTTAGCCATATTAATGTCATTTGAATGTGTGAATACAGAGATTTAACACTTGTACAGTGTTCAAAACCAATATTTATTTGGTCCCCTCTTGTTACAACCAGATTCCTGAATCCATGCTGCAATACTACTCCTACCAAATGAACTGCTGTTCGCTTAATTTTATCACTCATTTATGTTCTTTTTTATAGTCTGGATCCATTTATAGCTCGACTGCAAAAGAACTACAGGTTCACAAATGAAAGAGTAACATCTTTGTGTTGGAACTTACTGTATTTTGTTACAGTGAACTGAATTTCTACAGAGAACTCATTGTCATGTTCAAGAAACCAGAGATAATCTGAGCTTTGTGACATGGTGTGTTATCCTGCTGGAACCACCCATCAGATGATGGTACACTATCATGATAAAGGGATGGACATGGTCAGAAACAATACTCAAGTAGGCTGTGGTGTTTAAATGGTGCTCAGCTGGTATTAAGGGGACTATAGGCCAATAAACTATCCCCACACCATCACAACGCTAGTCTGAGCTGATGAAATAAGGCAGTATGGATCCATGCTTTCATGTTTTTGACACCAAATTATGACCTTATCAGTGATGCTCTTCTGGATATCTTGGTTGTAACAAGTGATTAGTTGAATTATGGTTGCCTTCAGATCAGCTCAAAGCAGTCTGGTCTTTGTCCTCTGACCTTTGGCATCAACATCACAACGAACTGCAATTCACAGGATATTTTCTCTTTTTTGGACCATTCTCTGTAAACCCAAGAGATGATTGTGGGGTAAAATCCCAGTATATCAGCAGTTTCTGAAATAATCAGACCAGCGTGTCTGGCACCAACAACCATGCCACAGCCCTAATATTTATGGCAGTTCAACAGTTCTGTGACACTTTGAGCTTAAAGGGCAAACTCAAAACTTTGGCACAAACAGAATGGGATCTGCCTTTGACCAGACACAAAATTAGATGAACAGACAATGACTCAGCAGCGAGAAAGCAGAAAGCTCCAATTTTTTTCTTTTTCTTCTGGATCACCTAAAACTCTTTAATGTACTTCCCACCATTAAACTCCAGGGGTTTCCAGTCTTCTTGGCCCTTGTTCCAAGGGCAACAGAGGAATGAAGTGAAAACCAAAGCTTATGGCAAAAATATAAAACATTTGATAGGAAGCCTCTCCTAAAGACCTGTTTTTTTCTCATACATGTGTAGTAATCTTGATATGCAGCAATTATATTGAAACCTGATAAAGTGAACGAGATGATAAAGTGGATAAAAGTGAAGAACACTGTATGCGGGTCTATAAGCCATGGAAACTCTAGCAGTTTTCATATCAGAGTACATATTTAATAT
Organism: Pelmatolapia mariae; assembly: GCF_036321145.2. Lineage (NCBI taxonomy): Eukaryota > Metazoa > Chordata > Actinopteri > Cichliformes > Cichlidae > Pelmatolapia > Pelmatolapia mariae. The sequence continues at coordinate 22,512,331 of NC_086246.1, read as the reverse complement.
AGTGCTTCATTTATTTCCAAATATAAAAAACAGAGTTAAACACACAGCTAGGTCCATATTTGGATATTGATACAGTTCTTGTAATTCAGCCTTTTTACAGCACCACAGCAGACTTTAAATCAAACTGTCAACATGTAACTAAAGTGTAGACTTTCAACTTTAATTCAAAGAGTTTGGCAAAAGTGTTCATATCATCTGTTCAAGATTCTTTTATATTTCTGAATTGTTGCACACATTTTCAGATACTAATAACTGGACAAACTGGTTACTGTTAAATGTAACTATTGTTTGGCATTTAGTAATGGAGAACCTGCTCTATTGGGTTGACTTATATGGCCACTGAAGAATAACCTCTGTTATTTGCTTTGAGAAACTCTTTTCCAATATCCTTTGTGTCATCATTCATTTGCACCATGAAGCAATGTCTGATTAGTTTTTCATCATCTGGGTGAACCTGCTACTTCTAACAGTGGTCACATCATCAATAAACACGAGTGGCTCAGTTCCCCTGGCAGCTATACATGACCATGCATAACACTGTCTCCAGCATGTTTGACAGATCGTGTGGTATCCTTTGGATCCTGATCTGTTTCTTTTCTTCTCCATATTTTCCCCATCATTCTGGTTTCGTAAGTCCAAAGATTTTTTTCCAGAACCGTGCAGGCTGTTTTAGATGTTTTCAGGAAAAGTCGAATCTCTCCTTCTTGTTTTTGAATATAAATCAGTGCTTTTCACCTTGTTGTAAACTCTGTTTACGTTCATGATTGCATACTTGCATCTGTCATGATTGCATGATATACCCACCACCTTGGGAGTGTTCTTGACTTGATTAAGATGTTGTGGCATTGTTTTTCTTAAAAATGGAAATAATTCTGTCATCACGCGTTTTCATTATCTTCTTCCATGTTTCAGGCCTTTTGGTGATGGTGGGCTATCCAGTGCAATCAACACACCTACAGTTTTTGCTATTTGTAAGAGCTTGTGAACCTAACTGTAAGCACTCATTGCATTAGATATACCCATTACATATATAGACTATTTAAGTCATCATTGTTGTAATATCATCATGTGCAGTAAACACACTAGCACAAATGGATGAAATTATTTTAGAACACCTTAAGGATGCATAAATCTAATACTGACATGTTTTCTGATATTTTAAATGTAGTCCAATCACTGGCTGGCAGTTATCTTCAGGTGTTTGTAAGTGCAATACAGGCCTCAGACCTCAGCCAGGCCTCATGTAGGAATTGACTTACAGACTGCAGAAATTCAGAAAAAGTAAACAGTTATAGATTATAGTCACCATTTTTCATAAATGTAATTACGCCAATACTGTTAAAGGTAACATTATACTCCTGAGCAGGAAAGCTGTTCACAGTAGCTCTATTGATAGATTTTTTTCAGCTTGTGAAAACAGTCATTTAATGTCTTGTATGGCTCTGGAGGAGGTTTTTTTTTCCATGTCTGAGAAATTAACTATGATGATGTCATCTGGGTTATCTCAGCTTTACATTTTTAGCTGAACATATGTACTGAGCAGGAGGGGTCAAATCCCTCATTCATAACTTATGAGGTGGAGGCTGGAGAGATTTCCTTGTAAAAAAAAAATCATTCACTGCAACAGTATTACAGTATGTATGTCTAAAAATCTTGGGTTTTTATTAACTTTTTATTATGAAATCTATTGTGTGTGTGTGTGTGTGTGTGTGTGTGTGTGTGTGTGTGTGTGTGTGTGTGTGTGTGTGTGTGTGTGTGTGTGTGTGATCTTAGTAAATTCACAGAAAAATAACTACATCCATGTTTAAACTGGTTACCTTTTAATCTTTTTTTCATTGCTGCCTCCAGCCCGCCACCTGAAAGGTAAATTCTACACTAGATCAGATTTGATTTATGACTAAACGAAGTAGGAATTAGACAGCAATTAGCAATAAGTGGCTACCTCTAGCCTAGGCTAACACAGGCTAGCCGCCAGCACTCCCAAGTTGAGTACATTCCAGTATTAAAGTTGGAAAAGCATGGAAAAATAGGATTTGTTTTGCCACTTAGCAAAATCATGCCATTCATATATCGCAAGCACTGCATCGCAATGTTTGTTTTTTATGGCGCAACACTTGTGTCTTTGCAACAGCGCCTTCCATACAATTTAGAATTATTATAGGGCAAAAGATTATTATTATTATTTATTACTTCATGTGTCACAAGCACTACAAAGGCATGGCAGCATCCAGCCTTAGCATCTGATCCTGAAATAGGTGGCTATTTTTATATACTAATATACTTTTGATATTAATAAATGCACTGCAGTCCACCTTGTTGTTTAGGTCTCTACAGAGAAAGCGAAAGGCTGGGAAAAAGTTCACTCCATTGAGGAATGTTAAACTGCAGTAGTTAGGCTATAGATTAGATACGCTAGATTATCAGATTGTCCTCATGCCCCACTAAAGTAATTCCTCCCAGCTGTTTAATTGTCTGCTTGGTGACGAGTTGATCATCCTTTTAACCAACACCAATGCACTAAAGCAGGAAACCACTAGTCTGAGGCTAACCAGTTTACCAACATGGTGGGTTTCTTCACTCGCAATAACGATAATTAGGAGGCTGTGCTTACTGGGTCATTTAAGGACAAGGCTGAATGCAGCCAGAAGAGCATGTTCTATTAAGGTCACCACCACAGAGCTGGCTAATTATTCATGGTTTTATACTGGCTTGATTGAAAGCAAAACAATTCTTTGTGTGACTGTCATTCAAGGATATCTAGGAAATCAGTACCTATGTAGGTCTCAGGAGAATGAGTGCACCAGTGCATAATAACAACACATCTGGAATCATTTTACATCTCAATCAGTGTCTAACAGCACACCAGTACATAGATTTGTCCTGAACTAAAGCCTGGTAAAAAATAATGAATAGGTCTGAGAACCTAGATGATTGCATCACACTTCAAACAGGAAGAGATCTACACGTCGGCTTCAGGTCCCACTGTTGTCCATTCACATTCAACACGCTGATGTATTAACACTACACTAACAGACAAAGCAAGAAAGGGTGCTTAAAGCACTAACTGGAGGCTTTTTTATCCTCCCCATACAACCCCTCTTGTTTCTTTCCTCGCCATACAGACTTAATGACCACAGCAAATGTTGGTAAAGGCGGTTAGCAGCTAACGATCTTTTCCCTGTGCTATCACGTGGAACTGGCATGCTTTGGGTTGCTGGGTAATTGGTCTGACTTCACTAAAAGAAAACATGCTGTAACAAAATGAATTAACTGTATTCGAATGCTTCTCCAACCTAAAAAATGGCTCAACCAGTATTTTTTATTGTTTTTTCACAGGCCATGCCACATGGCATGCTACAGTAAATGATTTGAGTGGCATACAATGCTAATTACAATATTTTACTTCTTTAGCCATTTACATTTTTTTGAAAACATAGTTCTGGTATTTGTGAGGGCTCCTTTTTTCTTACTGTTTTACTTCAGAAAAACAACTTTACTTCAATTTCAGTTTTCAACTGGAAAAATTGTTTTTTTCTTGCATTGTTCTGAGAAGGTCAAGTCTAATGACTAAGTTTTACTTTGACAGTTAATTGAACAACTTACATATTTGCTACTAAATTCAACTACAAACACACTCCTCAAAGTGGGAAGATTAAATGATTTCTTGACAAATCTGTACCAGATCTTCTGCCTTTCACACCATCTCTTAGTTTTAATGAAGGGATAAAGTCAAGAATGTCTTCTCCAGGCTTTTGTGGATTCCTTTCCTTGCTCTGCTCATAGCCTCATTGCCAAACTCTCAAACTGTCCTCCAAAGATGGAGAAAAACATTCGAGTTGCAGCCCCAACTCAAAGCAGGCTCTGAGACGACGGGATTAACAGCCAGACAGAAAAATTCAGAGGTGGTCATGAGAGCGCAAATAGCTCGTCACCACATTAAGAAACTGGTTCCAGCAGGAATCAGTGGGTTTGCTTGTTTCACTGTGAGGAAGTACTTCAGTCAGCGTTGACTGATCTATAACCTATACTATGTACACCATACGTATGTTGTGACTGGGAATGTATACACAGTTCCGCTTCATCACGTTAGTCCCTCTACCCTACTTATCCCACAGCTGTAACTGGCACTGGTTTCATGTAATGACATCATATAACTAAAATCTTTTATCAGCCCCAATCTTTAAAGTGCAGTCTACAAGTACAGAAAGCTGACCCTCTATATACTCAGAGCTAGTGGTACAGTATATACATCTACCTAAATATTTCTTCTTTTGAGTTTCTCAGATATACCCGAGACTGCCTCATAGGACCTTTTTCTGCCTTTGACAATTTGGCAAACATAGGGCAAACAAAAAGTGAATGTTAGGAATAATTTTTGCTTTTGAAGAGTGGCAAACAGGAAAAGTCGTGACTTCCTTATGTGGAGGCTGGATAGTTGCGAATTGTCAACTCTTGCGCTTAAATTGCAACCAGTGTTGCATCACCACAACTGGGGAGTCAGGGCTACTCAACAGTATGTTGAGTATTACAGTCTTGTACAATATGACTTTCTTTATCTTCTTCATTCAGTCGATCCCTTTAAAGGTCACTAAAGTGGACTCATCTCAGCATATCTCTAGTATCCTCTTCTGTTACACCAGCCTTCTGCATTTCCTCCTTCGTTTTAATCCATGAACTTCCCCTGAGGTCTTCCTCTTGTCCTAATGCTTGGCAGCTCCATCTTCAACTTCCTTTGTCCAACATATCTACTATATCTTCTCCACCAGCCCTCGTCTGTACTTGCCACTCTTACTTTGTCTTCAAGCTGCTCAACCTGAGCTGCCCCTCTGATGTACTCATTTCAGCTCTTGTCCATCCTTGTCACTCCCAGTAAAAATGTTTGTGGCTGGGTATATTGGCAAGAGGCAAACTATAAACCGTGTAGAAATGCAGTATGCATCTTTTTTTTCTTTTTCTTTTTTTTAAATCAAAGCAGAAAATTCAGAAATAGCTGAGGATCAGGTGTGTCTGATCAAGTGTAATCAGCTGGTATGTCTCTATTGCAGTTGTTAATTTTTTGTAATTTGTAAGTGCTTTTTATTCTAATTAATTTTGAATTTTTGTCTTCAATTTAGTTTCACTGAGTTTCCAGAATGGTTTTGCTCTTATCTGTTTAGTTTTAGTTTGGTGCTAAGATATCACCCAGTGTTAGCAAGCCTGGTTAGCAAGCTCTTTCATAAAATGTAAGGATGCAGTACAGAGAAACTTAAAGATTAGTAAACTACTAGAATTTTGCTCACCAAAACTGAAGGGCAGACTTCTGGGATGGTATGTAACCACACAGCAAGCCAGCATATTAGTCAGATAATCCACAAAAAATACACATGCACTGAAGTTTAATAACCTCAAGTAGTGGATGAGATGACTGATGGCACTAATTAAGGGACTTTTCAGTCAACGTCACCACTCCCCTAACTCCAGATGGATGAGTAATAAAAAAAAAACCCACCCTCAGTTCTTATAGAAGGATAGCCACAACACCAGCCGGGCGTATGGGCAGCATGGACACCCAACACTGTTAACATGACAATTAGGTGACACAGGATTTTCAAGAATTTTCTCAGACGAGTTTAAATATTGTTGAACTTGACCTCAAAGTTAAATTCTTGGTCAAATTTTCTGAAAATTTTGCGTATATGATAAGAAGGAAGTCAATTAAGAATTTCACATTTATACAATTTGCATCTAATAAGAAGCAGGAGGGCTAGCAAAGGCAGCACTATTTTTTGTACCAGGCTGTAAACATGCTTTTTAATGTTGGGAGTCAATGGGACTGACTTTTAAGTGGCGACTCGAGGAACTGCAGTTTTTATCTCTTCTACATTTCCTTCATTTTCCAGCTCTTGAGATGGTTCCTTCACCTCAAACAAAAGCAACGACAAGATGAAGTATTAACAAATTGTAAAGATAACAATAAGTATATTACTCTTGTTTGGAACATCGGTCAGACCCCGAGCCACTGGTGTGGTGTTGGTGGTTCAGTCATATTCAGGCATAGCACCAGACAATCCTGCCAGATCAGCACTTTTATTTTTGACATGTCATGTGTGGTACAGAGTTATGTCATATACCCTCAAAAAATATCATTGTCATTATTTGCAAAAGTAAAATCTGTGCTCTCTAACAAGAGGAGAAAAAAACAAAAACTTCATTTCTATTCTTCTATTTTTTCTTTTCTTAAATTATGTCAGATAAGAAAAAGTTAGACTTATTTTACACAGCCCAAATATATTTTGAGCTTCATTCATGTCTAGCCTGTATTCAGGTGGGCTATAATGAAACAAAAGCACCAAAATTTTCTGTTTTCTCACGAATTCCTTCTTCCTTTTTTCAATAATCACACTGCTGAATGCCGTACACGTTATTTTGTCAGTCTCACCAGCTTAGCCCCTAGCATTTTTTCAGTGCCCATCAGTCTCACCCACAAAGACCAAGCTGGCATCTTTTCAAAAGGCAAGTTACAATTACTTGGCCACAAAATCCACTCTGTGGAGTGCTGTTACTACATTCATTTTGCCTTCAAGTGATCACAACAGAGAGAGAGTCCAAAAAAAAGCTGATTCTTGTGACTGGTTGACCCCCCCCTCCCCTTTACTTCATTTCAGTCTTGTTAGTTTTGGAGCACATCATATATCAAGCTTTTGCCAAATGGTAGGCAAAATACATGCCAGCCAGTAAATTATACTGATGGTGACTGGATAAATCACATTTCAGTCAATCATATGGAACCACTTTTATAGCTCCTTCAGCATCTTTTCAGGGAAACAGTGGGATTGTTTGACACGGATATGCTTCGGGTTTTGAAAGTCATGTCCACTGGAAAGCATTAATCCTATTTCCCAAGTTTTCAGAGAAACAAGGAGAATGGAGCAGATACAAAACACAGCTCCGCTTGTTAGTATTATACATGACTAGGAGCTGACTAACCAAGATGAAAGGAAGCTGACCGAGGAACAGAAAAACAGCAAGTAATAAGAAACTTCGTCGGGGTTGTCTGAGCTTTTCATGTTGCTGCAGCAACTTGGCCTCGGGATCTAAGTGGCAGACTAATGAACAGGAATTCTGCATGCAGACAGGTATGAGGTCAGTATTTCCATGCAGCTAACTGTTTCTTGTTCTCTGGTGTGCTGGGAAAACCGATTTCTGCTGTTTGGGCTTTGAGTTGGCTTCACAAGACAAATTGTGAAAAATGAAGATTAAGTTTATCTATCAAGATTTCATTTTCAAAAAAATACACATTTTTTTCATAAATATGGCTGTGACTTCATTTTTCTGTCCACATTAATTAGTAGTAAACAGTAAATGAAGTCATGGCTACTTGTAAATTGCTGTAATGAGCACAAATTATTGCTGTGAGACTGAGACGCAAAAAAGCTGACAGAGGGGGGAACCAAAATGTTTTCTTTAAAAGCAACCCCTGCATGACAACACGTTAAAGAACTAAAATAGTAACACAAACAAAAGCTCAAAGAATAATCCTCAGATTTGAAACAGCTGTTCAGAAGGTCCATGATCACCCAATGCCGTCTCTGTTTGGTGGGCTTTGGACTAAAGCTAAACACTGCCAACTTTTCAATGTAAAAGCTGTGGAGAGGAGCTGCATGGGCGCCCGATGCGGGTCTGAACAGCCTTAGTTTAGCTCAACTTAGCTAGGCTCCTATTAGGACAAAAACTATGGTTAAATGTATTGGCACTTTTGTCAGCAAATAAAAATGAGATGAAAATGTTCTGGAGAGATGAGATCCAATCAGAACTGATTAAATTGTGTAGAAAGGCGGTTTGAGTTTGGATCACTGATTGAGAAAAAGATTAGAGGAAAATATTAGAACATTATTTACATTTTTAAGAAAAGACAAATTCGTACTCAGTAAGACATGAAACTAGTGATTAAGACATTGACTTCTCCAGGAAAAAGTTCACTGAGGTCATAGATTGAGGAAGCCAAAGGGCTGTTTTCCTATAAATCTCAATACAAGTGCTCTTCCTTTTCAAATCATAAGAGTTGCCCCCTGCTGCCCGTAAGAAAGAATGTAAGCTACATCCATCTGTTATATACAATTTAGACAACGACAAGCTCTCTTTGTGAGAAAAAAGCACTTGCAATAACCAACTTACACTATAACTGCTGTATTTTGCAAACTTTTGACGCTTGATGAGACTTTGACGGCAGAACTCATTAAATTCTCTTACATTTAATAGAACATTTAAGCACAGATAAACACTGAACATCAACACAAAAACCTCACTCTTTTAAGCCACTGGTGTTGGCACCAACATAAATCCTCCACCTACTGGCTGGAATTTGGCTGAGTACAAAAGTAAGATGGTGACCACTGAGGATGAGAAGTATTCAGGCTTGCACACTCAACTTTTCATAGTTACGATGCAAAATCATTCACCGTGTCATTATTTAGCTGTACTTATATGTATAAATGTCCTGAAATACACGTCAGGAGCACATAAGCATTGTATTTGCAGTAACTTAAGGCTTGTTACCGCTCTCATTGTGAGCAAAGAATGCTAGTAGCTAGCATTTAGGTCAAATTTGTGATGTACCGCTGCTCAGTTTTACAAAGTATGAGTTTTATACTAATAGATCTGTTTGATTATTGCTTTTATTTTAAATAAGAAAACACAATTCCAAAAAAAAAAGGCCTGTATTTGTATAGCGCTTCACTTAGTCCCTAAGGACCCCAAAGCGCTTTACACTACATTCAGTCATTCACCCATTCACACACACATTCACACACGCACATTCCAATGCTAAGTAGCTTCATGTCCTCTCTTATGTTGTCTCAAAAGTCCTTAAAAAGTAGAAATGTGAACAATTTGACCAGTTTCTAAATAGTCCTTTGTGGTAAGGTTGTTTTATCAACTACTGTGTGTGCACTTTGGTTGCCACAAAAACCTCCCCACTCAGCTAGAGCCTAACCTCAGCTAGCATTGGCTAACCAAAGTAAGACCCTGCCCTTAAATCTTTCTCCATGCAAAGAATGCACTGAGAGGTCCAAGTCAAACGAGAATCTTCCTCCTTGTGCAGCTGATTGGGTTTCCTCTTTCCCCTCACTTTGTTTCTGTGTATAATAACCTCTTAATGCTGCAAACATGCAGTTCCAGTAGTGGTTTCTCTCTCACACAGATCCTGTTTTCTTCCCCCCGTCTCTCCTCGTGCACAGATCCAGCTCCTCTGTGCTCTCAGCCCATGCAGCTCCACCCACCTGTAGATAAAAGCCAAACCCTCACCAGTGCTGCTGTTCAGCGTCTGTCACAAACTCCTTAAAAGCTCAGTGATACCGCAGCAGCAGCAGCACACACAAAGGTAAGTGATGCATCATCAAGCCTTATAGTTAAATGTGTTCATTTTGATTTGGTTTTGCTTTGGCTTGGTCGTCTGATTGCAAGGCAGAGACTGGATCATTTTCCTTTTTTGCCTTTTGGGATTGCACATGCAAAGAAACATGGAAACAGAGAAGCAAAGTAAATGTATCATAAGACATCCTACTTCACAGCTGTGAAGAATGGGCTGAGAGGTCTCCGCAGATCACATCTGACATTTTTCCCAATGCAGAGAAAGAGAGAGAAAGAAAAGAAAATCCAAAAGAGACACCTGGGAAGAATAACCCGGGCTTAAGCTTGTTAAAATAAATGCACAGTGCAGCGTCTCGGCAGGATTTAGCACCAGTTAGTGGAATGCCTTGACATTTTAGAAAGTTTAGGTGCATGTTTTTCAGGACAGGAGGAAAAAAGAGCAAGCACTTTTTCCTCCTGTGTTTACGGATAAGGAGATTTAGGTGTTAAGAGCTTTCTAGTAGTAATCTGTCCCGCATAAATAAGAGGAAACAGGATTTAAGAAAAAAGTCTCCTTAGCAGAACACTGGTGCTGGGGGCTGGAGACGGAAATTTTTATGCTTCATTAAAAAAAATTTTTAGAAAACCTCTTCTGCTGCTTCTTTGTCTTCTTCTTCTTCACTGTTATGCAGAAGTGAAGGTTTTCAGAGTTCCATACTGCAAGCCAGACTTTAAAATAAATTTTCTGATGTGGTGGTTCAAAATGACACGATGCAAAGCGATCACACTTATTGTATCTTTATCCTCTCAGCATAGTTTAAGGACATTAAATCTCAAAGTGCACCTGTCCATAAAGCGTAAACAAATCATGTGTCCATGTTATGATCATGTTAAATATGTCAAAGATGAAGTTGTTTGGGTTCATTCAAACAATTTTACACTTCAAAAGTGGCATTAAAGCAGATTAATTTGGTGCCAGCAAAGCAGCACATGTAATGAGCTATACAGACTTGTGTGATGACTGAGGCGATAAGTTTTGTAAGTGGGAGATGTGAAAGATCTGTTTTTTTCTCTAAATTCATGTACCATTCTTTAAAAGCAGCACCCATATCTAGGGTTATATATTTATATTAATAAACTACAACTGTTAATATGGGTTTTGGTAATTTAATGAGCTGTGGATATAAAGAGGTCCAGACAGCTCACATCAAGATAAGATGATCAACCGTTTTTCCATAGCAGTAACATGTCTGGACCTAACAGACATCCAAGAAGCTTGCATGTGTTCTTCATTGTTTTTCTAGGACTGCATTTGTTATGTTGTCAGAAGAGGAAATTTGTTATAAAGTTCAACTCAATCCGCAGATCAGTTTTAAGTTACTTAAAAAGTTTGGATTTTGTGAATGAGACTGTTTGAAGCCTCGCAAATGTGGTCAGTTTGGGGTTTTTTGGAAGGGTTAGTGTTTGCGTCCAAGGGCCAGGATGTCGCTGTATCTGCTCAAGTGAGCACTTGAGTTTTTTGGCCACAGAAAAGCTTCGCCATTTAAAACTGTTACAATATGCTGCCAAATAGTAAAGAAAATGTATTTTGGTGGCTTTTTGATGAAGAGTCGCACCTCTATGCTAAATGCCAAATCTGAAGCAGCTATTAGCGTAGTTTGGAAAAAAGACTGAAAACATATATTTAAAAAACCCTTTATATGTGTCTGCAAGCAACAATGTGTAAGCAATGTGACAAAGTTCCTTTAAAAATTGCTGTAGAGATTTTAAAATATGGAGACATTTTTTTTTTAAAATCTTTGAACATAACCAAGCTAGCTGCCCCCTCTTGTCTTTGTTCTAAGCTAATGCTCTTGCTAGCTTTCATATTTACTTTACTCTCAGTGTTTGTATCAAACTTTCATTAAAAATCACAATATTTCCCAAAATGGTGAAATATGTCGGTAACCATTTCTTACAGTGAACAGAATCAAGCTATTTATCAGCTATTTGGCTGCATTTTAGGTCAAATTATTCCACTATTTAAGGGATACTTCATCTTGTTTGCTAGGAGTGTCTGTGAGCATGCTGTGATTTCACATATTTATTACTCTGTTAATGTCTCTTGACAGCTCTCCTCTCCGAGTCTGACTCCTTTGCAGTTCTCACCTACCGAACAGGAAGTGTTTATGCAGCTCGGAGGGAATGTGCCTCTTGATCCCACAGCTGCAGCCTCTGTGATTTCAGGCCATGTGTCCAAATGCTCTCGTGCTACTGTGCAGAGTACTGCAGCCATAGAAATGTCTCAAATGATGAAATCAGGTTCACTTTATGGCAATCTTACAGTTTTAATCAAATACATATACTGTTAATGGTTCCACATTAGCTGCTGTCCTGACACGCTTTACTTTCTTTCAAAGCCACAGGTGGTAGCTCTGTTTCAAAACACCACTTTGTAGTTCCAGCTTTAAATTTTGCAGATTTATTACAAAGTGACTCTTATCTAAACTCCTAAGCAGAAGGAGTCCTAGTTCTTATAATCCCTCATAAATAGTGTGCTGCGAAAACATCTGGAAGTAGGAAAAGGGAGGAACATATTTTTTCCCTGAGTGGCATATTTTATGGTGTGACTGTATAACACATTAAGCTTCCCTTGGCTGCTGTCATGTCACCAGTCCAGGCGATGTATGCATGTCACATCAAGCCGTAAATGCTCCCCAGCCCACTTTATGATTGCAGTAAAATTGATATGAGTGCATTCAATGATTGATCAACTGTAGAGGTAGAGGAAACCATCAAAATGAAATTGCTGGTGATAAAACCCAAAAACAACCCTTCTCAAAGCAACATATAATCACCACCCAGTCATTTTTAAATATTAGACTGCTCCCAACCTCCAAACTACAGCAATTACTACTCCTCTGGAAGGGATCATATACCCACTTGTGCTCGTGATTTTAATATCCTCAGTACTTATATTGCAAAACCATTCATCTTAACATGTTGGAAACCTTCTGTGGTTTTTGACGTCAGTTTGAGGACAGAACTTGGCATGTTTGGGTCTTTACCAGCACATTTTCAGAGGTGTATTTAAGTAGAAACACCAATAAAACATAGTAAAAGTTCTGAATTTACATTATGAAGGCTTGACAGAAATTAGAGTCTGAAGTTCTTGCCATAAGCATGACTTGAACATTAACAGTCATGTGAAAAAGAGTTTTTACAGAACTCTATGCAGTAAACTTACTGCTTTTGTATGAAGGTAAGTATCTCAAAAATTGTTTGCTGGTCTGGAGCATTCCATTTTTGTCAACTCAAAGACAGTCTTCTCAGCAAATTCACCCTAAGGTCAGACCACGCAACTCTTAAAGAAACTACAACAAACCCAAGAACTACAGACTCTACAGGCCTCAGTTAGCATGTTAAATGTTAAAGTTCATGATAACATGATTAGAAAAAGATGAAACAAGTGTGACTTGTTTGGTAGGGTTTCCAGGAAAGTGTCTTCTTTCTAAAAAAAAAACAAAACACTTCTGGAGTTGCAAACCTAATGGATGGAGATGTTTGGCATAATCCCTAATGCACAAAAGCAAACAAAGCATATCAACACGAATACTTAATATCAAACACATCACAGTGGTGGCCAAGTGATGATTTGGGTTTGTTTTGCAGTCACAGGAATTCGGCACCTTGCAGTCATTAAGACGACCATGAACTCCTCTGTATAGACTTAAATGTGAGACCATCTGTCTGACAGCTAAAGCTTAGTCCAAATTCAGGCATAAAAAAGGGCAATGATCCCAAGCACAGCAGCAAAATTATAACAGAATGGCTGATAAAAAAAAAACAATCAAGGTGTCACAATGGGTCAGTCAAAGTGCAGGCATGCTGTGGTAGGACCTTAAGAGAGCTGTGCATAAATGAATGCTTGCAAATCTCAATATCCTGAACAAACTTTGTAAAAAAGAAAAAAAGAGGGGTCCAGAATTGGCCCACAATGATGTGACAGACTGTTTAAGTCAAAAAGAAAACTGTTACTTTATTACTTCATTTATTTAGTTAGTTATTGCAACTAAAGGTGCTACAAGTTACCAAATCAGTGTGCAAGTAACATTTTGCTTTTGTAGCCGTTTGATCCATTTTTTTAAGAGTCAGGCCTCTCCATGCTTTTACAAAACAGAACAAAATGCATCTAAAGGGTTAAAATAATATATATGTCATGTCTATATTATTTTTATGACTTTTATTGTTAAGGGTTTTTTTTGTGAAATGTTATATTTGACCTCATTTGCTTCCCACAAAGTATTTAAATGAAAACATGTGTGAAGACACGAGGGGAAATCACCATTTGGTGCAGCTGCCGACAGCGACTATCAACTTTCCAACCACCTGTTTCGCGCATGTTTAAAATTTGCATTTTAAAAACAAAGTGAGTGGAAAAACTCCAGTTTATTTTTTAAATATGCACTACATCTGGATGGAAAGTTTACTGTGGACATCTGAAATGTGACAGCTGAACTTCTGTTCTTCTACACTGGACGATATTTCCCACTGAAATAGGAAGTAGAAAAGCACAAACATTAGTTCTTGAGTAAATATAGTATCCGATCGGAAATTGGAAAAACGGAGGCAACACAGGGTGTGCTGTTCCCTGATTTGCTCATAACTGGAAATCTATTTATGCAGCTGCAGAATTCTCCAGTGGAGTCTGTGGTTTTAGCACAGTATTACTGATCAGATCTGATTATTAGCCAAACATTGTTATTACTTTTAAAAATATTCTTTCACTGGTCCATTTTTAGCACCAGCTAAATACGAGGGAGAACAAGAAAGATTGCGGCAGAGACCGCACAAAGTTCAAGGGAAAACTCTAAATCTGATGCAAGCATTTTTTTGTTGCTGTGGAACATCTACCTATAAATCTTCCCTATTTAAATCAAATTCGATAAGATCCAAAAATAAACATTGTCATCCTTTCTTCTCATTGAATTTCTTTTTCTTTAAACATGGAAACAACCTAAAGTGCCTCTTCGTTCTGGGTTGCTATTAGTTGCTGTCCACTGACATCAGATACTCTGTTTTGACAGAACTCAAAAGCAAATAGGAAAATGATTCTCCTCCCACTCCAGTTTTTGCCCTGAAATGAAAATTGTGGGCAGGCACTCGGTGACTTGTGGTTCCTAGAACTGCAGGAGAGGGGAAAATATGTCAGTGAGATGGGTGATGAGGTCGGGTGGACTGCGTGGGTTTATGTGCAAAGCTTTTCAAAGGATAGTGTGAGCGGTGAGCAATTAAAAATGCAAAAAGGCATCCAGGTGCTACATCCATGCATTGTGGGATTTGAGGCTGTGTGTAGATGTGACGTCAATGGCAAAAGCTGAAAAATATATATATAAGAAAGCGAAGAGAGCAAAGATGGAGAGATAGGAAGCTGAGCTGGGGAAGCGTTCACACCCATTTTGCTTCATTTTTAACTCACTGCTTAGGGGGAAAAGTTAATATTCTCACTATGAAGATGAGCAGGAAGAGGGAGAAATGATCAAAAAGTTACTTGATGATTGAGCTGAGATGAATCAGCTGCTTAGAGTGAATACAAAAGAGAAAAGCAGCACAGGATCCAGAATATAACCTGTGGTTGTTGGAGAATAACAAGGAGGAAAATGGGGATGATGATCATGCACAAAACCTAGTATAAATTACGCCAACAACAAAAAAAAATCTTATTATTAAAAACGCAGCCAGGATATCTTTTTTTCCCCCACTGGACTAATGAATCAAGTATCCACCGAGTCTGTGAAAAAGGCAAGTAAACAAAATAGGCTGTATTGATGAACTGAAAATCTGAGTAGTAATGTAGTTTGGCACCCTCTATTGAGCCACTTGCCTCACTACAGGTCCTGTCTGATAGATATCATTATTAGTAGAGCTGTTTTGACTTTATTTTCCTATCTTGGTTCTGGATACAGTGAGTTAGTTTTTTTTGGCTTCAGATGTGCGTTGTTGTCCTTGTCTGCAGAAACTCCAAGCATACCCACAGTGTGAGTACAGACTCCAGACTGAGACTGTAGAGGTGGAGTGTTTTTCTTATAAAGGTTAGCATCAGCTCACACAAATTCATGCAGTGGGTCGCACGTACACTCAGGTACATTCCCCAGATGTCGTCTTGGCGCTCGTGTTCCTGTCAGCTGATTGTTGCATTCCTTTGTGTTTGTGTGTAGGAGCTGAAAAGCGTTTCCACATTACACTGAAAGAATTGTTACACACATTATTGTATGAGAGTATTGTGTTTTACGAGGTCAGATGGGTTTGTTTTGACCATCCAAAATCGATGTTCATATTTTAGTGTGTTTTGACTCTATTTAAAAAAAAAAAAAGGTCAGTTGAAGAGAACAACATCTGTATTGTTCTTGGGTCTGCTGGAGCTCAGGTAGTGAAATCCCCATGGCAGTGTTGTTGAAATGAAATAAAGCATGATGCTGAAGCCTGAATCATGAGCCAGATCATTTCATGCTTTCTTTGTGTTAAATTCAATACAATTTTATTTATATAGCACCAATAACAGTAGCCTGCCTCAAGGTGTTTTACATTGCATTGTAAAGACCCTACAATAATAGAGTCATACCCTAACAATTAGATGACTCCTTTGAGCAAGCACCTGGTGACAGTGGGAAGGAAAAACTCCCTTTTAACAGGAAGAAACCCCAGACAGAGCCAGTCTCAGGGAGGGGCAGCCATTTGCCGTGACCGGTTGGGGATGAAAGGAGGAAGACAGGACAAAAGACACATTCAACAATCCTAAATTCACTTTGACCTAGTCAAAGTTTCTATGGTGACCTGTCCAGATAAAAAGAGAGGAACCTTTGTGACACTAAGAGTATAGGGTTAGGAACTAAACATAAGTACTTTCTTTACTTATGTTTAGTCATGCTCTTGGAAATGATGCACAGTGAAGCTTGGCATTGTTTTGCTGAAGATAGCAATGTCTTCCTAGAAATGTAAAAATATGTCTGGACTAATTTTCTCACGTGACATCATGTGCACAATGCTTGAACGTTGTCCACCATATTGGACTATTGCTATTAGTGTACTCCCCAAATGGTTGGCAGTGGTTTCTAGAGGTTGCTGGCTGTCAGGGGAAATCGAATGCAAACAAGGTGCACCACCAAGAACCTCATGGTGATTGCTTTGATTCCTAGCAGGTTGTAACGGTTGCCTATAGTTTTTCATGTTTGTAGTAAAGCTTGAAAAAGTATGATGCACCTTTTTTAAAAAGGTGCAACGTTTAATTTGAAGGCAAGCAGTCTCCATTTCCAGTTTCTTTTGTGGTTTTCACTGTTTCACTATAGCTCGGAGTGTAGCCAGATAGTGCTTGCCGTCATGTCCGTCACTTCCATTCAAACTACAACTGCAACAATATATGCTAGCAACCAGAAGGAAGTTTTTGCCAACCAGTTGGAGAATTTCCTCTAGCAACAAGTTGCCAAGGGGTCACTGTGGTCTGTAAGCTTGCATACCTGCACTAGGACTTAATTACTTTCCCTGCAATTGACATCAAGTTCTAGCAGCTACTCACAACCAATCAGGGAGTACTTATTGTTTTCCTGATGACTACTGGTTGCCAGACGGTTGCAGACCAGTCTCTAGGCTTGTGTAATGGGGCCTTGTTCACTTCATCCACTTGATCCTACATTGTGACCATGATTGCAACGCATCCAAAATGTTGGATAAGTTAACACCACATTGTCAGAGGATGTCTGGAAAACCTCAGTACATATTGTTTAGCATTAATAGAGCTTAACACTTTATTTATAAATGTATAAATATTTGAAGTATCATGGTTGTACAAGGCATTCACAAGGTACTGATATCTGAACATGGACAGAAAAAAGCTCTGCCTAGTTGTTGCCATGTGCGCTTCACATTACTGTACTCCTCAACCATTTTAGGCTCGAGAGAAAATTCCAGTGGTTCCTGAAAGATGACAATTATTTTTTTAATCTTACAGCCAAAATGACAATATGTCCATTAGGCCAGTATAAATCTCGCTCAATAAGCTTCTGGATATTGTTTTGAAATTGTTTTAGAATTCTGGAGTTTTTCTCTTGCATTTGGATTTGTTCACTAACAATGGTCACAGCCATTCAGCATTAATTTGTAGCCTTGACACTTGCACACAAAGGCTTCTCTGTCAATGATCAGTATGTATCATTGGTGTTGAAATTTCAAAAGTTTGCTTTATATCCTGCACCACAGTTAGTTTCCCACTCTTATTGGAAAAGAAGGACCCTCTGTTTAAAGTACAAAAGCCAAGCCTGACCACAGGCAATTAAGACTGGCACCCGTGTCGATAAGCAATGACATGCCTCTGTTCCTCACCGTTTGTTTATCAAGCGATAGATTCCCCACATCTGGAATAAGTCAGGAGAGGAACACAGAGGAGAAATGGAAATGTGATTATTTCCAAAGCCAATCTAGAGGTGATAAAAGACTGGTGGCTCATCACCAGGCGAAGCCAGCTGCGGTTGTATGTATTGGCAAAGAGGCTGAGAGGAACCAGGAACCACAGTGGGCCAAGTAGTCTTTGTTGCATGAGATTGTCATCGAGTGTGGGGTGTGGAGGTGTCTGAAGAGATTTCATCAAAGCTGAGGTCATGCACAAGGTGAAAGTTTAAATCATAGAAGGGATTCTAAGTCGATTCTATTTGGTTGTTGTTGCAGAGAGGAAATATTTATTGTCAAGCTATTCGTTCAGGGACACTGCAAGACCATATTGTGTTGAAAAAAGATGTTTGAGAGTAGTTGTTTTTCATCTGCAGCTTTTGTCAGGTTCACTGTGAAACATAATTGTGAATGCATAATGGTCATGCCTAGTTTCCTGACTAGACTAAACTCTTCAGTTTGTCCAATAATTTTGTCAGAAACAATGATTGTGTCGTGAAAGTGTCATTATTAGAGCGTGTGCTTTTACTTTAAGCACCTCATAACTACATGCTTCTTGATAAAGAATTGCAAACCTTTCGTTGTGCCGGGAGAAGCTGTTCCTCTTAAATCTTAAAACAAAGGTGGAAAGCAAATGCGTGAGAATTTTACTGCAGCCGTTGTGATGGAAAAAATGTAATAACCCAGAACAAAATGATTCAGGTTTCTTTATTTGTTGTGTTAAAATGTTTGCCACGCAAGGTACTCAAATATCAAAGCTGAACACATAGTGCAATGTCGTTAGAATTCAATACTTATTGCAATTTAGTCTGTGGTCTAGACGCTCCAATTGCTTTCCCATTAAACCGTCTGGAAACCAAAAAATGACTGATGATATCGACCGTCTGTAAATAAAGGCTAGCTGTATAATTAAGGGCAGCTACCCTGACAGCGTGACACAATCAGTTAATAAGCTTCAATAAACTCTTCAACTGTATCACAGCACCACAGCACTGGTGTAGAGTGGACCGTGCTTGCGTTTTGATTCGGATGTTTGTGTGCACTTGCCTGTATTGAATGTCAGTTGTGTTCATTTCCATAATTTGTTATACTTGCCACTTGGAAAAGGCATTTTTAATCTCAATAATACCTTTTATCTGGATAAATAAATTATATATATTATATAAAACATCTGCCACAACATGTCCTGCCAAATATTGTCTGTTGCCACCTCTATGTCATGTATGTTGGTCTTCAAAATTTGGCTAGACATGTGTATACTTTATACAAAACAGTCGTAGTGTGTACACAGATGTGCCTAAAAAGTGGCCGGCCAGTGACAGGTATATTTACTGAAATGGTCTGCTAGGTGTACCCAATAGTGTTTAGCCACAGGTATACTCAATGGGGAGAATAGGAAGAAATTTTTATGATGTTTTTGCAACAAATTGTTAATTAACTGTTTGAAAACGGTAAAACCTAAACTAAAACTGCATAGAAACAGTCGCCTCACAGCTGATTTTTGCTCACTATGACAAATGGTGTGGGAGCCAATGCCAAGGAAGAAAAATAATAATAAAGAACTTAGCCGAGCATAACATGTACTTGGGTTGTTTGCTTTGCAGCAAACCCACCAGTTAAAACTGGGTATGTTTTTGTATGGTTTATGTCTCTGAGCCATGAAGAGTGGCATATCCTTGGAGGTCCTCTTTGTTATTTCCTTGCCAAACATGTGTTCCTTTTTTGTCTGCAGAGCGATTTCCCAACGTGTGAAACCATGTTCTGCTTAGAAGCTCAATATTTGAGGATCAGTCTCCTGCTGGCTTTATAGCTGAAAAAGATTAAACAAGTGATTTTGCTCCAAGATTGAATGTTTGGAGATGCATGAAAAGCAAAAGATTGTCTCGCCTAAAATGTGACATTAAAACGCTGACATGACTGAAATTCAGTCAGTTGGCAAATTGTTTTTTATTGAAGCGGTCTGTTCTTTTTTTCTCTGGAAGAAATTCATTAAAAATGTAAAACAGCAGCTGAAACTCTGGACTTTTAATGACTATTTAAATGAAATGTTCCAACAGTGAGTTTCCAAATATTTTGTGCCTAAGGGTGGATTTATGGAACCATTGCATAGGTCTTTGAGTACACAGAGAAAAGGACTATGGGTATGCAACCAACACAGAACTGCTTGTGTGCAGTCCTCCAAAAACAGCCCAGTAGTGCACTGGTAGAAACATTTGCTCACGACAAGGAAGACGCATGAACAAATATAAAAAGGCATGCATAATGGCTGCAGTGGACCACTTTCACTGTATTTAACACTTTGTTCCACATTATGACCTACGTCTCTTTCCTCCATGAACCAGCTGCACAAATGTTATGGGTGCTTCCCCATGTTTTGACTCAGGTGGTTTCTCTGATTGGGGTGATATTTCTGTAACTTGTCATAGATCTTACCCATAGATTTCCATGTATTTACATATGTGTTTGCCCAAGTTAGCTTTAGCCAAACTACAGAGCATTTGGGTAACAAATATATGTAAGTGCACTGACATGAAAGAAACACAAAGTTCGAATGCTGAGGAAGTTTACTTAAATATTAACGATATCAGTTTTCAGTTATTTATGCCATATGGGTAATAGACGGTCAGTGTTGATGGGTTACATTAGGGTAGTAGCAGCAGCAACTGCTTCATAGTAGTGCTTTCCAACACCTATACACATATGGCACTTTCAGTTGTTCTTCAATTTTTTACTTCAGGTGCTGAATCTAAAAATTGAACCAAATATATAGAACCACCAACCAGTCTTCTAACAATCTTCCTTACAGGCTTTCCTATTACCTTGGTCTTCCTGTGACCACTATGAACTTTAAACACAAAGAAATACTTAGATTAGAGGCAGTTTGCGTATATAGCTGTATTTTACCTTGTTAAATATTTGGGGTTCAAGCACAAACCATAAGTCTGAAAACGTTTCATAAATTAGGTGTGTTTGTTGTTGCTTCCCTCTGAGGTTTAATCCACAAAAGGCAAAGAAATAATGAGTGAACTGATCCTCCACAAACAGGGGTTCATCACACCTGAGGCAAACAAACCTAAACAGACATTTTCATCCCAAATGTTTTGCTAGTTCTGACAGTCAGTTACAGTCAGTGATATTAAAGGCCATGTTCTTCTTTGAAAAACAAAAAAGGTGATACAGAATTCATTACAATTTGTCATTCAGTTATGATCATCTCAGTTCTGAAGCAAAAGTTCACTTCAGGAGTGGTTGTGAATCAGTGTTGTAGTGTTTAAGTGTGATCTTTTTTATTCTTAATGGGTTTTTTTTTTTTAAATTAGCTTTCAGTTAACTGTGAGTTTCATGGCATTTATGTTTTTCTCTGAACATTTCATTGTTGGTATTGTGCTTCAAACTTTAACAGCTCTCATAAGAACAGACTCCACAGCTTCAAGCAGTCTGACCTATTTGACCGGACTAGAGTTTCACTCTTTCCTTTCAAAATTAATCTCTAGTCTATATATGCTGTTTAATCACATATTTAAACTGGTTTTCTTGAAGCATTTAGATCCGAGACTTCATAAATTACAAAATTCTGATAAAAATCAAACCCAGGTTTAGTAAGCTTTAGCTTTAGTACTTCCAGGCTACACTTGAGGTGTTCATTCATAGAGCTTTTCACTGTTTACTTTCACTGTTATCCTTCAAAAACTCAGTGAACGCCTGAACTTAGAACATGAGTAAAAGTGTGTTTTAAGATTGACGGTCGGGGCCTTTCTAATGTGGAGAGGTAAATCATTCCACATTTTCGGTGCCACAACCGCAAACGCCCAGTCACCTCTGTGAACCAGTCTTGACTTAGATGTGGCCAAGAGCAAGAGATCACTTGATCTAAGAGCTCTAGGGAGCATATAAGGCTGCAGGAAGTCACACAGATATTCTGGAGCCTGTCCGTTCAGTGCTTTATAAGTCATCAATAAAATTTTGCTATTTAATTCTAAAGTGGACTGGGAGCCAGTGAAGTGAGGCAACCACCAGGGAAATATGTTCGTGTCTCTTTGTATGTGTCAGGAGACGAGCTGCAGCATTCTGGACCAGCTGGAGCCGTGCTAGACAAGACTGGCTAACACCTACATATAAAGAATTACAGTAGTCCAGTTGAGATAAAAGCGTGAATTGCCCATTCTAGGTTTTTAAAAGATAAGAATGATCTCACCTTGGATAAGAGCCTCAATTTTAAAAAGGACCGCTGTACAACAGAGTTAATTTGTTTCTTAAAGGTAAACTTATTATCCAGTGTAACCCCCAAATTTTTTGCATGCAGTTTAACAAAAGGTACTAAACTGCGCAGGTCAAGATCTGGGGTACTAGAATTACAGCTTGGTCCAAAGATGATCACTTTTTTTTCCTTGTTAAAATTAAGAAAATTTAAGGCCATTCAAGTCTTGACTTCATCGAGACACTGAAATAAAGTTTCCAGCGAAGCGGAGGTGTTACTCTTTAGCCGGAAATATAATTGAGTGTCGTCAGCATATGAATGGAAACAGATGTTATGTTTCCTGAAAATTAAGCCTAGATATAGATAGAGAACAGAACTGGGCTTAATAAGGATCCCTGTGGAACACCGCAAGTAAAGGGAGCTGAAGAAGAGATAAAATCTCCGAGGCTCACAGAAAAGTCCTATCGGAGAGGTATGACCTGAACCAGTCCAATGGGGTGCCTTTGATACCACAGTGCTCCAGTCGGGAGATCAAGATGCTGTGATCGACAGTATCAAAGGCAGCGGTCAAGTCTAAGAGCAAAAGCACAGCCGATTCACCTGAGTCAGTGGCTAATAAAAGATTGTTAAGAACTTTTAAGAGTGCAGTTTCGGTACTGTGAAAGGCTTTAAAGACCAACTGAAACCTCTCTAGGATATCGTGACTATTTAGAAAGGATTGCAACTGAACAAATACAATCTTTCCTAAGATTTTTGACCGAAACGAGCGCTTAGAAATAGGTCTAAAATTTGCAAGGACAGAGGAATCAAGATTAGGTTTTTTGAGGTTTTTTAGACTTTTAGGCACCAAACGGCAAAAGGTCCTGTGTTATGTGTGTTGGTATTTTATAAGCACAGTAGTTTGAATGTTGAATGCACAATGTCAAAATCGTCTGAAGCACATCCAACTCTTTCTGTCTTTGAGTGCTTTTTAGTAGTTTTTCCAATTACTGAAGATCGACACACAGACTCGAACTTGAACTCTAAAGACTTTACTGAAGACTTTTTACATGCTAAGCTATTATGTTGCCTCTTGGCTTATCTCAGGATCAAACTTATAACCTTGAAATATGTAGATATTGTTCAATAACATTATGAGGCTTTGAGAGAGTGGTGGAGAGAAGATTCTGAAAGCTTCTGCTGGTAGTTTTCTCTAGCAATTAATTATTTAATATTGAAATATGTATATAGTTAGATGAGAAGTGCAGTCACTTCACCGTAAGTGGGTCCTGGGTTTATGTCCACCTGTCAGCTGGGGCCTCTCTGTGTAGAGCCTGCCTGTTCCCCCTGTTCCTGTGTGGGTTCCCTCCCACAGTACAAAGATTCTAAACTGGCTGTAAGTGTGCATATCTGAATGGGTGTCCACATCTCAATGTTAACCCTGCAGTAGATGGCAACCTGTGCAATAGCTACTGCAACATATTCAACCCTAACATCTCTAACATGCTGATTTTGCAGATAAACTAGACACATAAGTATTTCCATTCTAAAAATAATCCCCTGGAAACATCCAGCCAACACAACTTAGCTTTCTTTTTAGAATAATTGCTCTAAAAAATGTAAGCAAGCCTTCAGTTATTGCAGCTTTCCAAAATGTTTGATCTTTTTGGTTCGGTTTCAGGACACACAAACACTGCAGCTGAGGAAAACATGCATTCACCCATCAGTGTTTATTTTCACACAGTGCTTTTGGCAGTGCTTAGCTGATCTCCTTAGCGCAGACATGTTTAAAGAATTAAAGATTATGTTCAAAACTGGCCACATCCCCTGTGGGGCCTCTTAATTACAATATGTACGTGTGAATCACTTCAAGGATGTGGGAGGCTTTTACACAGTGTTTCTGAAAAGATGTCTAAGCTAGGTCACATATGTGCAGTGGAGGGTTTTGGCAATTTTCTTTGGTTTGACAAGTGAATTTTGTAAGCTCTTGAAAGCTGGCATTTGAATTCATCTATGTACCAGTATGGTTTAAGAGCATGGCCATAAACCATTAAGAGGCTTAATTATTATTATTTTCTTCTCTAAATAATTAAATGCTGTTTGCACAGCATTTATCCCATTGATGAGTAGCACAAGACACCCTAAATGAGCAAACTCTATTCACATTAATTAAGTAAATTACCTATAAGTAAATAATACATTCATTATACAAATATATGTATCAATGTCAACCAATAACGCTGTTTACTTGTGTTACAAACTGTGAAGTTTATTTGCTTTTACAAAACAGCATTTTCTGTATTTTATGGGAAGATGTGTAGTGGTTTTGGAAACTAATTGATATTCACCTAAAGAATCAAGATACCTTCAAGGATACCGCTAACGAGATATATAGATATGAAGATAGATATGAAGATTTTTCATGTGTGTAGATGCTTTCATTTAATTTCACTGAAATTTTTATATCTGTCTTATAGTTCCACTTTTTGTTTCTCCATTGCAGAAAATGGTGGCTGTACCCCTCCATTCTTTCTATCTTCTCATCACAGTGTTACAGCTATGTTTACTATACCTCGCTCATGGTGGGGTGTATTATGGACATAAACAGCCACCCCAACAGTCCCAGCCATTGCCACAATATGATGCATATCCACAGCAACAGTTTCTGGAGAATGAGATGCCAATACTTCCTCAGTATGGACAAGAGTTTCCTCAACCGCCATTGCACATGGGCAAAGAGAGACCACTGACAGATGGCAAAGGTGAGTTCAATAAGTTTGTGAAAAATTACTTTTAGCTCCTGCATCTCGTCTAATACCATAATTAACAAAAACTAACAACCTGCTGTAAATCAGATCAAATACGTCAATGGGTCCTTTTTACATATTTATCTATATATTCTAACAACATATGACATGAACTAAATTCTTAGCTTTTTTCATTGACTAACTAACACCTTTTTGCTAAAAAGTGCCTTCAAATTCCATTATAAATACAGGGGAGATGGCATAAAACTGACAAGATATTAACTTAAGTGCACTGCTACAATAAATTAATTATTTACATGGAGCGCTCGCTGGTTTCTTAATTTTCTTTCTTTCTTTTTTTTTTCTTGTGTTTTTTTTTCTCCTGTGCTTGTGCAACTTACTTTACAGTAGATTCATTACATCTGTTTTTATTATTTCAACAGCACTGTAAATAATTGTTTTAGTTCATTATTAGTTCATTTATTTATAATTAAATGACCTAATAAGGGGTCATCCATTTTCAGATGCAGTGAGCAGTAACTGTATTAATTTTTTTTAGTTAACATCCATCACAAACTACTGATAACCATTGTTGGGGAGTAACGGAATACATGTATCGCCGTTACGTATTTACAATACAAAATATGAGTAATTGTATTCCGTTACAGTTACCGTTTAAAAAGGTGGTATTCAGAATACAGTTACTTTGTTGAAATAAAGGGATTACATGGCAGTCTTTTCCTGTTTCATATGTTAGGCTATCCCCTCTCTATTTTTGGTAATTCCACGCCGGTGGAAACCCAAACAAAACACACATTAAGAGGCTCAAATGCCTGTGTCTCAATCTCACGTCTCATAATGACGTGAAGAAATATTTTTTAAAATGATTTAATATGAAGGCAATAGGCAGAGTATTACAGGCATAGCCCTAAAGAATGTAGCCTCATGAGCAGTGTAGTCCGTGCTGCAGGGAGAATGGACTGCCATACCCGTTATGTGTATGGCAGTCCATGTTGTCACAGAGCAGAAACGGGAGCTGGAAGCATGTAAATATAATAATAACCACTGCAGCCAAGAAGAGTGCCTGACGAGCTCAGTTGTAAGTAAGCTATTAAGACTCGACTGTACACTGTGTTCGTGTTTTCCTCCGAAACAATAAGTTCCTTTGGAGCAGCCTTTCAACGCCTCTCTCTGTCTCTCGCTAGCAAAGCTGACCCAGACAACAAAGTAAAGCTAGTTTTCGGCTACGAGCCCGACACGGAACCCGACGTATTAGCCAGAGGTCCCTTTACTATGGTTCAGAGCCGCGGACCTGTTTTATATACGGGCCGAATAGTTTTCTATACGAGATGACTGCAAAAAGTGCAGCCTTACCTAATGTCCACCCTACTGTTACTCATTTTATATTAAGATTTAAAAATCTAGTTGCTATTGGTATGGCGAGTAACCTTCAGTAATAGTAATAAATCGCACAGCAATAGTACATTCATGTAGTTGTAAAAAAGCATGATAATATATTAAGTAATCCAAAGTATTCAGAATACGTTACTCTCATTGAGTAATGTAACAGAATAGATTACAAAATACATTTTGGGGCATGTATTCTGTAATCTTCCCAACACTGCTGATAACTGATCATGTCAGATCATTATTTAGTGGGTCAACACTTACCTCTTTTAGTATTTTCCTTGACAGGACAAACCTTTCCCAGAGGAGCTAAAGGTCCACGCCCTCCTGTTCCAGGGGTAAAAGGTCTCCCAAAGGGACTGCAAGGAATTCAAGGTCCCCCAGGGCCAACAGGACCACCAGGACCACAAGGCCCTCCTGGGCTTCCAGGTCAGGGATTGCCAGGTTTACCAGGAAAGCCAGGCCCTCCTGGTCCTTCTGGCTACCCAGGAGTTGGAAAACCCGGTATGCCAGGATTGCCAGGAAAACCTGGAGGACCTGGATTACCAGGATCAAAAGGTGATCTTGGTCCTAATGGTGATGTAGGTGTAACTGGACCTCCTGGGCCTCCAGGACTTCCAGGTCCCTCAGGACTCCCTGGGATTCCAAAAGCAGGAGATCAGGGACTTCCAGGACAGCGAGGTCCTCTAGGGGAGCCTGGCCAAAAAGGTCTGCCTGGGCTTCCTGGTCCTCCAGGCCCCAAAGGAGACAAAGGACTTGGTATACCTGGTTTTCCAGGCTTGAAAGGGCCTGGTGGACCACCAGGTCCACCTGGACAGGTGGGCATTGCTGGCATTGGTAAACCTGGTATGAATGGTCTTCCTGGGCAACCAGGAATACCAGGAAAGCCTGGTTCTCCTGGAGAACCAGGACTGGCAGGGGCACCTGGTGAAAGAGGCCAACCAGGTGTACCAGGTGTACCAGGAATTGGAAAACCAGGAAAAGATGGTTTCAGTGGGCAACCGGGGGTATCTGGAGGGAAGGGGGAACCAGGTCTCCCTGGTTTACCAGGGAACCCAGGCTTGCCAGGTTATGGTACACCTGGGTTTCCAGGACCTAAGGGTCATAAGGGACATGCTGGTCTTCCTGGAGCACCAGGTCCAAAAGGTGATAAAGGTCACCCAGGTCTCACAGGTGTCATTGGTCCCACTGGTTCAAGTGGAATACCTGGCCCACCAGGTCCAATAGGCCTTCCTGGTAGTCTTGGCTTCCCAGGATTAAAAGGAGATGATGGTGTCATAGGGCCAAGAGGAAATCCAGGAGTAAAGGGTCAGACAGGTCCTCCAGGGCTTCCCGGACAGCCTGGTAGATCAGGAGAGGGTGGACAACCAGGACCAAGAGGCTTACAAGGGCCCATTGGCCCAAAAGGAGAAGCTGGTGTTAGGGGTTTACCTGGTGCCCCTGGTGCTGCAGGATTAACAGGAACAAGAGGAGAAGGGGGACAGGCTGGAGAGAAAGGCCCCCAGGGGCCACAAGGTATTCCAGGGCTTACAGGACCAGGGGGCCCAATTGGACCCCCTGGGCTTCCTGGACGAAAAGGCGATGCAGGCTTACCAGGTAAACCTGGCTATCCTGGTGAGGGAACCCCAGGACCCCCAGGTCTTGTTGGTCCACAAGGTAACCCCGGTCCCAGTGGTCCTCCTGGATTTCCAGGGCAACCGGGACAACCTGGACCCCCTGGACCTCCTGGACAACCTGCTACATTTCCTGACCTTGGACAGATCCTTCCTATGACTGGCCCATACAGTGGCCAAAAACAAGGTTACAAGAACCCAAATGGAGGTGAGATTGGTGGAAATGGCCCTGAGCTGCCTGCATTCACAGCTAAACTCACAAATCCATTCCCCCCTGTGGGTTCCCCTGTCATCTTTGACAAACTCTTGCACAATGGCAATCAGGACTACAGTCCCCAGAATGGTGTTTTTACCTGTAGCATACCAGGGATCTACTACTTTTCTTACAACGTACACTGCAAAGGAGGTAATGTGTGGGTGGCACTGATGAAGAATAATGAGCCAGTTATGTACACTTATGATGAGTATAAAAAGGGATTGCTAGATCAGGCTTCAGGGAGTGCAGTACTCCCATTAAGAAAAGGAGACACTGTGCATATACAGCTACCATCGGAGCAGGCAGCAGGACTTTATGCTGGTCAGTATGTCCACTCCACATTTTCTGGATACCTACTGTACATTATGTAATAAATTATAATAAAGGTGAGAATAATAGCACAGATCTGACCATAATGTAAGTAAAACTACTTCAGTCACAAGGTACAATGTAGGTCAAGTTAAACGGGTTACATCGAGAATTGGGAAGATCTTCTTTAGTTCTTACTGTAGTTATTACTATTATTATTATAATTATTATTATAACAACACTATATGTACCACAACTGTATTTACTTACAAATAAATATCAGAAAGGGAAGTTATAAAACCATGGCCAAAATTTGTATATAAATGTTATGATAAATCACTTGGCTTTTAGCCATTCCATTGTCTTAATTACACATATATTCTTATATTCATCTACAGACAGTATATCATGGCTTCTGATAACTCCTCATACAGTGCAGATTTACAGTATATCTTCTTTTTATTCACTTGACAGGACAGCAGTTTCTGTTCTACAATTATAAACCGCATACTGGGCATGTACGAACCTATCACTTTATTTTTCTTAGTTATAAATTACAGTTGGGTTATGTATTAGGGTTCATCATGTAATTATTAAATTATTGTTAGACTTTTTTTTGTTTTTTGTAATGTTGAATTTTTTAATATGAAAAGATATTCATATGCATTTTACCACACGTATTCACTTAACAATAACATAACCATTGGCTATTTTATTAAATGTCACACCAGTCCACACAGTCCATAACAGAACAGCAAAAAAAAATACACGTTTATTTTGTCCACAGTAGCTTGATTTTTCCCTTTGATGTCCTAGTGTTTTTTTATTTGTAATAAATATAAACTGAAAGGTACGTGTGAGTTTGTCAGTATTCTCTGTAATTTATTTGTTTGACTACTGATTACTTGGATTTGTCTTGTGTGTTGAACACTAAATGGAGAATTCATTCCTAAATGCAGGACACATAAAATAGCAATACCCATTCATATGACTGTGCCACTTTTTTTCTTTGGTTGTTTAGGGGTTTTTTTTGGATTTTTAAGTTTTGTTTTTCCAAACTGAGGATAAGCCGTTTTGGTATGACATTCTTTAAAAGTACTTTTCCTAATATTCCTTTATTTTCAGACAAAAACTGTGCCGTAAGTATGTGAATTTTGATCTTTGTTGTTTTTTCTTGGCAAGATGATGGTTTAATAAAAAAAAATAAAAAAATAAAAAAATAAAATTTTGTCTTGACCTAATTTTTAAGATGATGTTTGTGCTTTGCAAAGCAAAAACATTGTGCTCTA
Source organism: Pelmatolapia mariae (assembly GCF_036321145.2). Classification (NCBI taxonomy): domain Eukaryota; kingdom Metazoa; phylum Chordata; class Actinopteri; order Cichliformes; family Cichlidae; genus Pelmatolapia; species Pelmatolapia mariae. The sequence goes on along the minus strand of NC_086246.1, from coordinate 22,482,788 downwards.
TAGATTCCTACACCAACAACAATCAACAAGAATGAAAAACATGTAGCCAAGACCTTAATCAACACAGCAAAATTGAACTGGACCATGTCTGGACTTGATTCTTTGTGGTATAGATTCAACAAAGTGCTGGAAACATTCCTCAGAGATTTTGGGCCATATTGACATGACAGCATCACACAATTGCCGCAGATATGTCAACTGCACATCCAAAATGTCAATCTCAAAATGTTCTGCCACATCTCGAAGATGCTCTACTGGATTGAGATCTGATGACTGTGGAGGTCATTTGAGTACAGTGAACTTATTAACATGCTCAAGAAACCAGTTTAAAGATGATTTGAGCTTTGTGAAATTGCACATTATTCTGCTGGAAGCCCCCATTAGAAGATGGGTCATAAGGGGTCATGTGGGATGGACTGGACATGGTCAACAATAATACTCAGGCAAGCTGTGACGTTTAAACAATCCTCAGTTTGCACTGAGGGGTCCAAATGTCACAGCAGAAATCAGACCAGGCAATTTTCTATTGTCTAATTTTCACTGAGAAGAGCGGCACCTGGTGAGGTCTTCTGCTGCTGCAGCCTATCTGTAGGCCAACGTTTGGCATCTTGTGCATTCAGAGTGGTTGTCTGAGTTACTGTTGCCCTTCTATTAGCTCAGTACAGTCTGACCATTCTCCTCTGACCTCCACAATTTTTCATTTGTGGAAAAATCCCAGTAAATCACCAGTTTCTGAAATGTTCAGCTTGTCTGGCACTGAAATCACCTTTATTCACTATTCTGATATTTGTCATGTGCAAAGAACAATATAACAGGTGCACCTAATAAAGTGGCCAGTGAGTTTATGTTTACAATAAAATAGCCTACGACTGCAGCAGTGTCAGTGTGTTGCCATCAGATCATCCAGAGAAATGCAATCTGCTTATCAGAGGAATTAAATGGTTAACATATGACAGTCACAGGAAAGGGAGGGAGCAAGAAGAAAGATAGAGACCAATCAGGGTTTGACACGTCATACATTCTGTCCGTACATCATCCCTCTTTCCTTGTATGAAGCTGGCCAGCTAGCTGCTCTGTAGCCGTTGTTAACCAGCTCTTTAACGGTTAAATGCTTTTATTCTGTGGCAGAAAATAAAAGGTAAGTGCCGTTGTATATATCAGATGTCTCAACACACGACATAATGCCATTGCCGGTGGTCTGACTCGTATTTATCTCTCGCTAACACTACCTTTGTTTGACCTACAGTAGCAGCGAATCACTCACAGGCATTAGCTTGCTAGCCTAGCCATTCCCAAACAATTTGTAATTCAACTTATCGGCATAAGTCATGGCAGCTGAAGTAAAAACGAAGCATCTTCTGAAACATTTAAGCTGACATGCAGAGTGGGAAACAGGAGCTTACTCTTAAACGCTCCCCGTGCCACATTAGCAGCATTAGCAGATAACTAATGAATTAAACACCTGTATGCCGTGATTTAATAACAGCAAAGTCCCCTTCCACCCTCATTTTAAAGCTTTGTCACTTCTACAAACGCAAACGTGAAGCTTTTAAAGTGTAAAATATAAGAATAACGGTATTGTCTTTCCTGTCATCACATTCACTGGTCAGATTGAGCAAGTGCTGCATGACTGACTGAGCAGTCAGCTCATTGCTGGAAATGACTGTCTTACTGATGTGTAATTAGACATTAGATGATGTTAAACCTGACATGTTTTGCCTTCAGATATCCATCATGGCTTCTCGAGCTGGTCCAAGAGCAGCGGGCACAGATGGCAGTGACTTCCAGCACCGGGAGCGGGTCGCCTCTCACTACCAGATGAGGTTCGTTTATTTACCATTAAATGAGCGATAATCCCCAAATCCAACTCTTAAGGAATGATTTTTATTTTATTTTTTTGTTAATATTTTAACTTAAGTGCCCAAGTAGTTAAACATTAGTAGTGTTTATCTGGAATCACTTTAGTTTTAATTAGTTTAAAAGCTGCTGAGTGTTAACTAGGGCCCTGTTAACTAAACTGATATAATGACAGTATAAAAATGTATACCTCAGCTCATTCAAGGCTTTCTTTCATCAGTGTACAGTCCTGATCATTCAAATCAAATAATAAAACAAACTTCACTGTTCTTAAGTATTAAACTACTAATTTGAAAGGCTAAAAAGAGCAGTACAGCTGTTCTAAAACCAGAATGTCAGTAGTATCTCATTTGGCGTCACAACTATCAGCTGGAGAGACTAATCTCAAGAGCTACTGAGAGAGATGCTACAGGAACATGTCAACATGTCCAGCATCTCATGGACTACTTACTGCAGCCAGTCTGTAAGGTAGTATATCTAATTAGGGTGGTGCCCCGTCTAATTTGGTGATGTGCAGAAGCTCCAAAGGGGACTCTGCTGCCTCCATTCCTGTTCAGCTCATACATGTCAGTACAAGTCCAGGTCATGCCTCATACAGAGATACTCATGATTCTGCAGTGGTTGTATGTATTAGTGATCAACCTTTAAAGGAAAAGTTCCGCTGCACAACCTGTCTGACCTGGGACGGGATGTGGTCATTATCTCATCTCGTTTCACAAGTTATTATTTGTAAAACAACAAATATGACTGTGAGCACAATGTGGGTCAAGGTGATCATTGTAAGCTTGAATAAATTCTGAGTAATGCTGCAGGAGAAGTCGTGATTCTTTTGAATCATGGACCCACAGGCCTCTTGCAGTTGCGTAAGCTCATCCTCCTTCTGGATGGACAAGCCAAAGCAAATACAGCCTTTTGAGAAGTACTGTTTCTGAGACATCAGAAGCATCGACCTGCTTAAATAAGTACATAGAAGAATCTCTTAGATATAAATTACTGAGTGGGTGATTGCGATTTGTTGCTATGCAAAGGTTTCTGTGTTTAGGAGACTTTGATCCACTAAATTTTGAGTCATTTAAAATCTAACGTCTGATTGGTCTTTCTTTTATTTATTTTTTGTGTTCACAGTGTTTCCTTGAAGTCTGAAATCCGTAAGCTCAACATTGTCCATCTGCTGATCTGGGTGTTGATGGCAGCTCAGGTAAGCATTCTTGTGGAGAAGCATGTTTTATGTTCTGTAAAAGTTGAGTGTGTTTTCATTTTTTTCTCAGGTAACGGTAAGCCAAATGAACCTGGTGTCCCACAAGGTGGTGGCCTCTCCATACCAGTGGGAGTACCCCTACTTACTGAGCATAATACCCACAGTCTTCAGCTTCTTGGCACTGCCCCGTAACAACATCAGCTACCTGGTCATCTCCATGATCAGCGCCGGGCTCTTTTGCGTGGCGCCACTGATCTACGGCAGCATGGAGATGTTCCCCGTGGCTCAGCAGCTCTATCGCCACGGCAAAGCATACCGTTTCATTTTCGGATTCAGCGCCGTGTCAGTCATGTACCTGGTGATCGTCATCGCCGTGCAGGTTCACGGCTGGCAGATCTACTATAGTAAGAAGCTGCTGGACCAGTGGTTCACCACCACACAGGAGAAGAAGAAGAAATAAATTCAGCTGAAGCATGCTTGAACTCCAAGGTCAACTAGTTTGAAGGACAAAGAGGATCTTAGAGCCGAATTGCCAAGACTAAGAGACTTTATTGTTGTCCAGCTTGTTTTTTTTCTATATTTATATTTGACAGTGATTACATCATTGTTTGAAGAAAATCAGTCCTTGGACAGATTGTAACCGCCACCTTCCCCTCTGTACATGCTTTCTGACATTTCATCATTAACAGCAACAAATCCTAAAATGTTTTGTGTACTTCATTACTTTTAAGTACTGAGAAAACGCAAATCACATGCAGTAACATTAAAAAAATGTTTAGAAAATTAGAAATTGTAGTAAAAATTCTGGGATTCGCCACCATATTAGCCAAATATTCCTCCAGGTGACTTCGTCCATTTCTCCAAAATTAAATCAAAATTGGAGTTGGAGGTTTTCCACAGTGTGTTGCAGACGCAACACACATTAAGACATTAACAGGTGATTGCCCAAATTTAAATCATGCCTGTTTGATTTTTTTATATGTATATGAGGCAGAGTCCCAGAATTCTGTATCACCCCTCCTATTTACAACGATAAAGTTGAAACTTAACTAAAAATGTAAAACAAGACAATTCACACATCACAATAGTTACCTTTACAATAACACACAGTCATGAAGACAAAAACAACACAGTGTAATTACATAGTTAGAAAAAAGTTGGTTCAGTGATTTTTTTTTTCCCCACATAACATTTTGCACATCATTATCAAAACATTACCTAGATATTTAAGATCAGAACTCTTACAAAGATTTAAACTTACAAAATTAAGTGTAGATTTGATGAGGGATGCACCATTTGTTACATTTTGGCCCAATATGCCGGGGAAAAAAAGAAATCATTTGATACCTTTCAAAGTACTATCTCTTGATGAGATGGGTAAATATTTTCCACTGCATTAACAAAAGGATTTCACTTGGTGCTAAAATATTCAAAAATTAAAAAAAAAAAAAAAAAAAAAAACCCAAGATTCCTTTCCAAACACTTAAAACCTGTAAAGAATAATCACACTGATCCTACTTGATAAAAGTAACAACAAAAATTTTGCAGAAGTACAATTTTTTTTCTTTTCTTTTTTTTAAACATTACACCGTAATGAACAACTCGACATGTTTCACTGAAACAACCACCATCTGCCTTGTTTGGCAAATCATATTTATCATACTCAACTGTCTGACTGACAGTGTTCTTCAGCTTTATTTAAGCATTAACATGTTTTCCTTTCAGGATCTGCCGCACCTGCAGGAAAAAAAATTTTTTGATTTCAGTCAGCAAACAGTGCCATCTGCGATTCCTCCAGCATGTATGTGAAGTGACACCCTTACCTTTTCCCCAGCAGGACCTTCAGGTACCAGCTGAGATGGCAGCTCATTTTCTAAGTTCCTAACCCCAGGATCGGCTCCCTTTCTCATAAGCAGCTTCACCGCTTCAGCTTGAGTTTTGTGATTGGTCAGAGAGCTGACGATGTGCAGTGCCGTGTTTCCACTGAACGTCTGAAAGGAGTGGACAAGACACCACATGTTACTGTTTGTGTAGTTTTTATGGGCGCAGTTTGGAGCTGTGACAGCTGGGAAACTTTCTCTCTGGTTTCTTGTAAAAGGCAGCAATCCACCCTAAATATATTGTTTGTCATGAAACAGTAGGCATACCTTAACATTTACAATGGACAGCATTGTTGGCTGGTCAAGAAAAATCTTCAGCAGCTCCACATTTGCCTCCTCAGAAGCCATATGGAGAGAAGTCCGCCCACTTTTCTGATCCTGGAGAGATTAAAAATAAACCAAATGAAAACCAGATTGGAAATTTAGATCACTGTATCTTAAACCAAACCACAAGAGACGGGAAAACCCGAGCAGTTTGGTGTGGAGCAGGACCAAGCCAGCTAAATGTTCCCCTGAAGTGGTAATACTTACCTTTGTCCCACAGGAGGCGCCCATGTTCAGCAGAATCTTGATACATTCAAAGTACATGCGCTTCCGCTGCCCCAGCTCCGTGGTCATGAATGTGCAGGGATTTTCCAGGTTCCTCAGGTCCTTCACAACATTGTTGTGAGACAAGACGGCCAAATGAAGAGCAGTCAAACCTTCCAGACACAGAAACAAATTACAGAATTTAATCACAAAAAAGGCATTTGAGCATTGTAAAGTTTTCAGTCACACAAAAACACACTCACCATCGTAACTGAACATTTCTACATCGATCAGTTCCCCATTTCCTTTTAAGGCCTTCCAGACACCCTGCGGAAATATGAGTGAGATTAAGAAAATATTCTTAATACAACTAGAAAAAAAAAGCATGACTGCAGCACTAAATTCTATTCTGACAAAACGTTATTTGGCCTACATTTGTCACAGTTGCAGGGGAAGTGGATCAGAGTCCGGGTTTATTATTAATTTTGGCGCCATGTGATAAGACAAAGGTCTTTGGTACATTTGAGGAAGCAGGCAACGTGTTTCACATTAACTCTCAGCAATACACATGTTATACATTAACAAGATGAGTTGTGTATCTCTGTTGTCTTAAGGGCTTGAGATGAAGGCCTCTTTTTTTATAGTCTTCAAGACAAGACTTACTGAATTTCTTGTTCTTGAAGACCTGTCATCCAAGAGCCTTCTTCGGTTAAACCTTTAGTGGGTTTGTTATCATGCAACCTTAACTCTTTACCTCTAGAAACCTTACTAGGAGTAACCCTTGAATTTAATGATATATACTGAAGTGTCAGAACTCGTCAATAGGGGTACAGGGGAGGACGTCAAATGTTGTCTTTATGGCAGAACTCTTGTTAACTTTTAACAATGAATGGGATGGGTCAGCAACTCTCAGGACACACTCTACGGTAGTAACCATACTAGGGGTTAAAAATATGGGACTCCCATCAGCTTTGAAAACTGAAGTATGTCTAATTGCCAATTTCAGCGCCTACAATGACCACTGGATTACTGACCTACACCAACATCTGTCTCCTGTTTAGGTTATGACATTTGATTAGTTCTTTGACACTAAACCCTCTGGTTTTGCTGCTCAGAATCAGAAAGTTCTGTTTCCCCTGCTTGTAAGCACTCCATTGAGGAAAGCTGTCCCAATTTTGGCCCTGTGACGCTTAAACGTGGCAAGACTGTCGTCATCTATACGACTTGGTGTTGTGGTTTCAGTGAAAACCTTCAGGCTGTATTATGAAAGCTGAATTATGTTTTACAAAAGAAATGAATCCTGCGTTTGGAGTTTAGCCATCCTTTCTCAATCCCCAGGTATCACCTAATGCCGTTTTCCATGGGCGTGGCTCATTTACTCACAAGGTGTCATTTGCCAGCAGAGCTTCACGCCCTGGATTGGGGCAATAGTGAGACAGGTGTGCCACTCCCATCTCGCTAGGAGATACGACAGTAAGGCTGCTGTTACTTTGTCCTACTGTTGTATCATGGGAATACTATACTCTGAACAATCACCTTTTTTACATCTTAAACTTGTGTGTTTAAGCTTGTCGTTGCTATAGAAACAACCACAAATATTTTTCTTATTTTGCGTCAGCAAGAACACCAGATGCCGTTCTGATGCAATCCCAAAGGGATTAGTGCAGGGAATTTCGCTTGTTAGGTAAATGTCTACACTGTATAGCCACTCTGTATTTGATAGCAGCAATTAAAGTTTGAGAATTTTTAAAGCTAACTTAAAAATTTCGTGTTGATCCAAAGCAATGCTCTGAAAAGTTGCTAGACAGTATAATCTTGCGCTGCTTAGCAATGGAATGATTTAATTTAGATTAAATTAGTGAATATTTGAAGCCTAAAGAGGTCAACTTTAAGTTTATGCTTTAACTTTTAATCAGCATTTAATATATATATATATATATATATACATATGTAGGTAGGTAGGTAAATACTAATAGTGATTTCTTACCCCCAGAGTGAGAAAGTGGCCTTTCTCAGCACACACATGCAAAGGAGCACGGCCCCAGCAGTCTCTCGTGTTGACCTGAGCTCCGTGAGCCATGAGGTCTTGGAGAATTAAGTACTGATTGGTGGCAGCCGCGATCTGGAGAGGGCTCTGTGGAAACACAGCTTACAGGTTAATGTGTCTTGATGTATGAAAACCACCATAAATCACGAGCCACTGAATGTCTTTACCTGCCCGTTGTGTTCTTTAATGTCCAGAAAGCCAGTTCCAGCCATTTTTGCAGAGAGCACATAAGCCAGAGCACGCAGACCTTTTGCTACTGCTATGTGAAGGAATCTGGTGGAAGGAGTAAAAAGGTCAGCTGCAGCAGAAATCCACAGAAATGCTGTTCATGTGTCAGTGTTTGGGACAGGCTTACTGTACATTTGTGTGATTTTTAATAATTATTCTGCACTTTTAGCCAAGTAGGCCTTTTAGAGCTATTTTCCATTTGCTCCTCAATGATTTCCACCTCTGTCTGCTTTTTGGGTTTTTTTGCTAAATTGTTTACCCTAAAAAAAAACCAATAACTTTCACCTAGTGTTCGTGTGACTGTCAGTTATTCTCTACCCGTTTTCCAACCGCTCCAACCTGTTATCCATTACCTTTGCATATTATAACCATTTAATCATCTTTTTCCCAACCATTTGAATATTTTGATCCGTTTCAATTGTTTGCTTTTGTCTTTGTAAACTCTTCACCCAATATGTTTATCTAACTGTTTAAAAATCAATGATCCATTAGCTTATTTTCATATTTTTGTCACTTTACCGGATAACTGTAGATATTGGAACCTTTTAGCTTTTAACCATTTAGCTATAAATTTGCTGGGGGGGTGCTATTTAGCCTTCCACTGTTCTGTTACTTTAACAGCTGTTACCTGTTTCAGCTGATCAGCCTTGACTTTTAGTAGTTTCACCCATGTAGCTTTTTACTTTGACCTAGCTCTGTCTGCCCATATAATTGTATCTCTACTTTTTAGTTTACTATTTAATCTTCTCACCTAATTCTATGACACTGATCTTTATTCAAGTAACCACTGGTCAGGGTAATGCTTTCGTTCATGCATACATACGTGTCACCATCTGAGTCCTGCATGGATAGCTGCTCTAGGGAAATTCCTTCGACTTTGCGTGCCTCCTGCTGTATTTGCCATTGAAACAAGGTCATCCTGCCTTCAGGAGACGGGGTCCTTTGTTCATGCAGGGGTGGATACTCGAAGCTGTGCTGCATTTGTTGATTTACGAGAAACTCTTGTTTCATTGGAGCATTTTCAGGAGCAGCAGTTGAAAACAGGGTGGTGGTATTTTGACTGACAGGCGCTGGAGGGCTTAACTGATGATGATTCACACCAGTGGGAGAATTTTCGTATTTTGGAGACATGCGTTTGTGTTCCAAATTGTAGTTGTCCTGTGAGCAGTTCTGTTAATACAAGAGGTTCAATGTCAACTTTTACTAGGAATATTAATAATTGACTTATTATGGGTTGTTATTATTCATAATAAACACACTCATTTGGGCTGCCTTTACTTGCAGACTTTTCGCAACAACTTGTACTTGGCTCTGAATTTTGCCAATTCTTCCTCATACTGGAGGAACTCAAAGCACTGCCATAACTCAAGACTTTACACGCTCATGTGCACCTTTATAAAGAGTTCAGATGAAGCCTTCTATATGTTCTATTTTCTGTACTTTACTGGTCTACTTGCGCTCAGGGCTGTACCTGTAGATTTTTACGTTTCATCATTAGCATTTGCTTCACAGTTCTCACCGGTGGCGGCTTCACATCGATGAATGAGCACCCTGTAGGGAAATTAGAAATTTTACTAGCCTGAACATGAAAGACACACTGTGCCTTTCACACACTGTAAATATATGCCACTGCATAAAGCATCAGGTATTTATTCTTCAGTGAAAAATAGGAAACAGTGCATGCAGTAAAGGGGTAAAGTTCATTTATCAATAAAAGCTCTCGGTTGATTAGGTAAGCATTTAGTCATGTGGTGTGCTTTAGGCCTGGCACACAAAGTCAACAGTGCGACTAATTTAACATTCGCAAGTCTGTCTGACTTCCTCGTTCTGTGAATCTCGAAAAAGAAAACAGGTGGAATAAGGTGTTTGGAGGCAAAACAATGTGTGAGGTTAGAGTTTCAGACTTTTTAGAGCGGTGAATGTGTTATCAGTTTACTGAAATTACACAAACTCACCTCTGAAACTCGAGCCGAAGTGAGAGGCCAGCAGAGTCTGGCCTCCTGAGATTTCAATCCCTCTAGAATCCAGCATGTTTACGGAGTCATTCACTGATTCTCAGCCAGCGCTCTCTGTCAGTTTTCTCTGCTGCTCCCTCCACACACACAACCTGGAGGGTAAACTGCCTATCACTATAAATTTTATGAAAAACAAACAAACAGCAGGTGTGTGATAGTGAAACATGTACAGCTGGCTCACCTTTCTGCTTCTAAACGCAGGATCAGAAACAAGGAACAACTGCAGCACAAAATGCCCCGCAACTGGTTTCCTCCTACACAAGGTTACTGAGGTGTGTCTGTTAAGCATTTCAAAATAAAGGTTTTACTTTATGCATAAGTGCAAAACATTTATTCCAACTAAATCCACCTAAATTCTACTAGTTTATGTTTGCAGCTCAAGGTGAAAGTCGAGATTAAAACACTGAAGACAAATTTATATGCAAATAAAGTACATTAAAGTATTAAAGTAAGAAAAAAGGCTCTAAAAACAGTTGGATTTAAGCCTATTTAGAAACATAAAAGATTAGCGGCGATCAGTTTATATGCAAATGAACTTTACAGTTTGAATACATAAGCAAACTTATGAACAATGCCGCCTTTTAACACCACTCAGTCCCAAACGCAGTGCAAATTTGAACTAAGTACTCTTCAATTAAAGCAGATTATTGTTAAATATGTCCTGTTACTACATAAACAGAAAACTTCCTCTTAGGTTCCAGGGGCTTACCTGTCAAGTTGTGAGCATCTGCAGGATGAAGACCTGTGCTTTGTTACTGAACACCTGCATATAACTGAAAGCTCAAGCTCTGGATGACTTTAATTTGTTGTTGGAGCAAACCACTCCCCTGTAACAGCCCTCGTTTGTTGGGATTTCCCCTCCGGGAGAGGAAGACAGGTTGTGCTAGACTTTAAAAAAACAGATCCTGCGTGGGCGTTATGAAATGCGTGATAAGGCAGAATGGGATGGCAGAAGGATAACGTCCTTATTCTGAAACAAAGAACAGACAGATTTTTACTACAAATTTCTGCTCAGCTTTTTAATACATATTTTTTAATATCTGCCTTTTTGTTGGTTCTTTGCCTGCGTCGACTACACTTGGTCTGATCCACTTCAAATTTGGCAGCTTTGAAGTGGATGAGATGACTTGTTTAGATGAGCATTTGTCATACATATAGCATTTGAGTTTTTGAATGTTTCCCATGTGGTGACTGTGCTCTGCTCCACTCTGTGTGGAGAGTATACCTCACCTCTATGTTTAACCATCGCCAACAGGTACTGAACTTACCCAAAATGAGTCCTTTAATCCCGAAACCAACTCAAACATGCCTTTGAAGGAATGTGGAAAAAATGAGAGCCTGCCAAAAAAATGTGACCTATGTCTGCACTTGTAGGTTTTATTGTTTTTACTAGGCTAGGTTGCTGAGGTACGCAGGCTGGAAGAATTGTGTAAGGCTCATTTGTTGATTAATGTTGTCAAAACAGCATGTCTTGAATGACCCAGGCCCCGTAAAAGGTCTTTCACTTCCTGGTCAGTCTGTGCAAGTTGTTAATAGCTTTAAGTATCTGGAAACATATATTGATGACAAGATAAATCTTATGGTTAATGCTGATTCCATTTACAAGAAAGCTAATAAGAGATCAGGGTGTTAAGAGGCTTTGGCGTTAGCCACAATGTTTTTGGAAAGAGTTTGTTAGCTTGATTGAAAGTGTCCTTATATCCAATATCTCAATGTGGTAATCAGGGGCAAACTGAACAGGATTGTAAGAACTGGAGGGGAAAAAAATGATGAAGCTGTGTCATCAGGCTGTCTTAAGGAAAAGCCCGGTCTGTTGTTGCTGTCCGTTAATTAATGCCCTTGGGACAACATGATTGCATGCCTCTAGCTAGCAAAAAGGTGTAGGAAGGGATTGTTTGTGCCAAAAACAATTAGTAAGCTGAGTAAGAAGATGCTGTGATGTATTTCTATAGTTGTATTGAAGTTATATACATATATATATATTTGCCACATTTTGTCACATTACAGCCACAAACATGAATCAATTTTATTGGAATTCCACGTGATAGACCGATACAAAGTGGTGTACACGTGAGAAGTGGAACAAAAATCATCCATGATTCCAAACATTTTTTACAAATAAATAACTGCAAAGTGGGGTGTGCGTAATTATTCAGCCCCCTGAGTCAATACTTTGTAGAACCACCTTTTGCTGCAATTCCAGCTGCCAGTCTTTTAGGGTATGTCTCTACCAGCTTTGCACATCTAGAGACTGAAATCCTTGCCCATTCTTCTTTGCAAAACAGCTCCAGCTCAGTCAGATTAGATGGACAGCGTTTGTGAACAGCAGCTTTCAAGGGGGCCGAATACTTTTGCAAGCCACTGTCTGTGTGTGTGTGTGTGTGTGTGTGTGTGTGTGTGTGTGTGTGTGTGTGTGTGTGTGTGTGTGTGTGTGTGTGTGTGTGTGTGTGTGTGTATATATATAGATATGAAGGTGTATGAATGTAGGCTGATAAATAAACAGTAATGTTTTGATGAATTGACTGATTTTTGACTTCAACTGAAGGCATTTTTTGGTTTTAATGTTTTTATTAAAACCAAAAAATGTCATTTTTACTAGTCTGTTATTTTTTGTTATTGTTGCTGTTGTTTTTGTTTTTACCTCCATCTGCTGCTTCAATTTAGGTTATACCTTGTGTACCCACATTGTGCTTTCACATGGAATGGATGGATCCATGCATCAATGTTGTTTACACCCTACCATCTGAATGTTGCAGCAGAAAATGACTCATCATACCAGCCGTATTTTCTAATCTAGTGTCCCGTTTTGGTGTGGTCTTCTGCTGCTGTAGCTCATCTGCTTCAATGTTTAACACTTGCTAGTTGCTTACTGAATATTTTTTTCAGACAATTCTCTGTAAACTCTAGATGATTGTGCGACATTCAGTCACTTAAATTTACTCCATTGTGATGTTCGGTTTGAACTTCAACTTGTCATCTCAACCATGTATACATGTGTAAATGCATTGAGTTGCTGCCATGAGACCGACTGGTTAGATATCTGTGTTAAAGAGCAGTTGAAGTGGTTTGCCTAGCAAAGTGATTGGGTTGTATGTGTGTTACATAAATTAAGTTTTGAATGCTTGCTCCAGACACGCACTTGTATTGTGAACAGTTATCTAGAAGGTTGCAACCCGCAGCAGGCTGATTCTGCACAGCCACAGTCCTCGCTGTTGTCCTCCTTGTCCAACAGTGAATCAATGATCATCTCGATGTGAGCTGTTTAGCCTATTTATGTTTTGCAGCTACAAACTCCACATTAGTGGTTGGAAGTTATACATTACTTTTTTTAAGCAGGGCAACAACAGTGTAACTAAGGAAACGAATACCTTTTCTTGCTGGCTGTTAGATTTCATTTCACTGAAAGCAAAAACGTACTGACTCTGCATTTGTTGGTCATGTGTCATTACACATCTCTCTAATAATAACATGTCACTTCAACAAGGAAACTGTCACTTGAAAAGCGATGGCATGCACATCCTTTTCCTCATTTCAAACATTTCTCAACTCTGAGGGTTAGTTCGCAGTTTCTCTTTTCCTGCAGATCTGACCTACAATCTTCAAAGAGGTCAGCACACCTGGAGCAGCAGAGTTTGGGTGAAATCGCTCTTTAATGTGACGGCAAGAAAAACACCAGTTCACATGACAAGTACAAATACTTTCCACTGTTGGTGCGTTTCAGGTAAGGACATGCAGGGAGGTGATGTCACTATTCAAAGCAATTTTCCCATTTCACAGTTAAAGGTCAGGGGGCAAACGTTGGCAGTTACACTTTGTTCTTCCATTGCTTTCCTCTCACATATTCATTTGTAAACTCTTTATATCAGAATATTCAGCATTTTCACGTCATAAGAGGGCTGCATAATTTAATAGTCCAGGGTTACAGAGAGCAAGCACAGAAACAAACATGTACTGCCTACAACCTTCCCAACCAGGGACGCTCGTACTTCATCAGGCCCGACTCAAACTTAAGCCCCGACCACGAAGCAAAGAGAGCCACTTAAAGAGCTTGCGTCGGTTTGAATCATTTCACCGGAGAAACGTTCTGAACCTTTACGTTTTAGTGCAGCAAGTTAAAGTTTGTTTCAAACGAGCGTTCATTTGCATATCAGAAGCATGTTTTGCATGACCTGGAAACTAACTTCCATCATTTTAAATACATTTTTTTAAAGCCCACAGAGGTACAACCAGTCGCTCAGAGCGACGGAAATCATGTTTACACATCGTAATCACGGCCTGTTTAGGTGCGACTTGCACAATTTAGACGATTTCCCACTGGGTGTAGTGAAACTTAAACGGAGCTCAACATGTTAAAAACAAAATATGTTTAGCTGTAATTGTGACTCAGAAATAAACAGGTTGCTACAGTTAATTAAAAAAAGAAAAAAAAAGCCACAAGCTTTGCTGTGAGCGATATTCTGCCGCATACATCTCCAGCCAAACAATGCAGGCAGCTAGCCAACATCACAGCTCAATCAATGTGGGGAGATGGAGGGGGAAAAGGGTGGGGAGGGATGCCTTCAGAGATTACATTCTGTTACCACCAGCATGAGCCTTTCATCAGGGTAGATGGCTGTTTTCACTGCAGCGATACTGAAAGTATTTCAGCTGCCACTGTAATTTGTTGATTTTTTTTTTTTTTTTAAATGCTTTACTTATTTTTTTTTATTTTTTCGCTTATCGAGTACATTCAACAAAAAGCAGGCGTCGCCCAAAAATGAGCGTACCAGCTTAATCTGGATGATCACAGATGAATTTCAGGGCGAACCGACCTTGTCAACCATGACTAGGCTTACACATTGAATCCATTTTGGGCTGAACGGTAAACAAGTTATAACCTGCTGCTGCCGTTTTTGTTTCCTGGTGTAAGAATATGCATGTGCGGCTTTCCTCATACACTGCACTCCCATGGATATCCAGTTGTCCCCATCCTTCGCTGCATCGCGTTTTTCCCACTTTTTGTTTTTAAACAACCGATCAAGTATGTAACAGGTTCACCTTTCACTAAAAGCAGACCCGTCAGTGCACCACGTCCCACCTGTCCCTTCAGTTTTACTACAGACTACCTCAAACTTTCTGTGTCTTTATCCCAACTGTTCAAAACAAGAAAAAATACATATACACCATACAAAGACTCGTTAGGACAGATCTTCTAAACAAAAACAAAGAAAAAAATTATAAAGTGCTCTAAAAAAAGTTCCTGTAGCTCACTGTGGAGCGTCTGAGGGTTAGACAGTTCAAGGTTAACAGTGACAAACAAATTAGACAGCATCTCGCACTTACACATAAACAAGTATCTACATAAATAGTCAGAAATTCATCACCCTGTAAAAAAGGAAAGGAAACACTGCATGTGCAAAGCTTGTAAAATTAATGGATACCGTACTGATGTGTTCTTTGCCACAAATATAATTTTTTAAAAATTAAATAACCATGAAAATGATACTGAAGATGTCCCGTTAGTCAGAGTTGTCCTGATTTCGTATTCGGCGGTGAGGCTCAGTAGGAGGTCTGTCTCTCTCTCTGGAATGATTTTCGGGTAAGATTTCAACAAGAGCACAAGCGCTGGTCCTGTTTCCTCTCTCCCCCCCATGTCAATTTAATGCCTCCAGAAATCACAGTCTACTTGTGGCCTGAAAGAAAAGTAACAAAGGGGCACACATTTCATTTTGAGAAAGGTTTACTCTCCACTAGAGCTGTCAAATAGAATTTATTACACTGTTAAAAAGCCTTACTAACACAAAAGCTCACCTAATGTCAAACTGTTCCAATTGAATGCTTGCAAAGGTAATTTGGTAATTTGTTTTTAAAAATCTGAACAGCTGGCACTACAACCATGAACAGGGTGGAACACGAGCTCTTTTTATTATGTAGAGTGATAGTTGTCAAGTTAGGAAATCTGAACTTTAATTAAGCGACTTTGGAAACTCGTTTCCAAAAAAGTTCATCATGTTTAACCTGCAATGTTTACCTACAACACCCTCAGTTACTTGTTTTTATTCTGTCACTATACCAGAGCAGTTTTTAATGAGTCACTGTTCAAAATAATTTTCATTTCCTGGAACTTGCTTCACCTCATCAGTTCATGCTCTGACTGAAACAAGCCTTTTTAGCTGCCATTACCCTCCCTTTAAGCTAACATTCCTGTGAATGCAAACAACAGGTAGGTGGAGCTTCTGTGCTCGCAACTGGAGCTGTGCGCCCGAGACATCTGCTCCACCTGTGACACACGTAAACACTGGCATCACGTAAGAGTATAGAGTAGACATACTGACCTGTGAGGTATTTAGCTCCGATTAACATCAGCATGCTGCCAATGATGTAGAAGCCAAGCGGGACGCTGCTGAAGATACTGGTTTCACCTTTTCCACGAAACGAGCGCGGAACAGAGAAGAAGAGAGACGATGATTCTGAGCAGCGAACTACAAACAAGTCAAAATGGCCTCTACCTCTGCACACTGTAGTAACATAGGAAAAAATACACTACTTTGCAAAAGTCTTGATCCACTCGTCATTTCCTTATACTACCAAACCCCTGCGCTGCTTGGGTTTCAGGTAAAGATCCATATACTGGTAAATTTACCAGAACAATACTGACTATAATAATGTAACACATGTGTTAGATGTCAAAGTTGAACAATATAAATATATTAAATATATTAAAATAATATAAATATATGTTGTAACATTAATTAGGAATAAACATAGATATCTTAGAATCAGTATAGTGTGATTTTTGCTTCCAAGCACCCAGAGTTTCTTTTCATTTCTTAAAGCGGAGTTGAGCAACAGTTCTCCAGAATTTTTTAAGGTCTTTCAAAGGTGTTCTTTGGACATTGGTTGCTTTTTCACTCATTTTCATTCCAGTCCTTGTACCTGCCTATTTTCAGAGGAATGATTTTTGTTTGTTGAGACCTATAAATCATTCAGGCATAAAAAAAAGCTAACTCAGGGGCTGAACCAGTGTTGTGTCTACTCAGAGAACCAATTTTAAGCTTTGATTGGCAGCAGCTTCATTTATCAGCATGGCAATGATCCCAAACACACTGCTGATAAAGGAAAAGCATACCTAGATAGAAAAACGCACAGTAAAACCCAAGCAGTCGTAGATTGGCCACCCCAGAGCCTGGACCTCAACATAGTACAAGAGTTTTGCACAGTACTGCATTTTATCTTAGCTTCTTGAACATATAAATGAGTTTTTCAGGAACAATATTTTAAAAATATTCATTGCAAGCACAGAGCTGCATGATAGTGTTAGTGACACAAATGGGGATGTTCTCCTGATAACAACAGAAGAACATCCCCATACAGCATAATAATCACCTAATTTGACTACACCAGATTACAGATTGATATGAGTCTTGGATAAACTCATGAGCTTCATAATGTTTTGACTAAAATCACATATCAGTAATATCAGGGCAGTAACGTTTTTTTAAACGACAGGCGTCAAAATACATGAATGCGTCTTTTATTGTTTGAGGTGCATTTAAGTGTCATTCACTTTTTTGATTTATGGCCTCGTCTTAGAGTTTAAACCTGTTCTGAGTTGTGAGTGCTGCCCACCGTTTCCATTGCAAACAGGCTCCGTCGTCTCCCAGTTCATGGATTTCTCAACAGCCTTCTTCCACCGAGCATATCGAAACTCGCTCTCTGTAGAACAAAGATAAGTGTGTTTACTTTTAAGCATCACATGTTTTAAGCATTATCTGATCTCATCAGCCAGCCAGAGCTCTGGCAGCAGCCCAACGTACCTTCGGGGTTGATTTGAGGTTCGAACTTCTCTGACGTCACTTCGCTCAGGTCCTCGGGGTTCAGACTCCAAACGCTCACCCCCTCTGCTGCTCCTGCTGCCATCGCTGCACCGAGAGCTGTGGTCTCAGGCATGGATGGTTTCACTGGAAATGGACATTATATTTACTCATAATTAATAACAACAGAAAAATGACAAATACATGTATATATGAATGAGTTATTATACATCATACTACATATGAAAAAACACTTATGATAGTGGCTCAACTTAGAACAGCAAAAGTCAGAGAGGCCTATAGTAGCATTTCTTGTCCAGTAGTTTTACATCAGATAAATGGATATAACTTGTGGTTGCATGACTGGTTTGGTCACTGCTCAACAAATAACCGTGTCAACTTCCTTGTGGCATGACATGGATCCTTTTAAAAACTCGAGCGGTGTGAACGGCACTCCTACCAACAGGGATGCAGAGGATGTCCGCCTGCAGCTGCATCAGCAGCTTGTTGGATGTCATTCCTCCGTCTACCTGGAGCTGTGTCAGCGGGATGCCGCTGTCCTGGTTCATGGCGTCCAGTATCTGCGCACATCATCATATCAATGGGTTTTTTTTAAAGCAAAGACAAACATTTCACTTGCTGAACACTAGTTTTCACTTTTCGCTACTTTTTCTGTGGTGACTGATTAGAGAAGAAAGCGCGTACCTCTCGTGTCTGGAAACAGACGGCTTCCAGCGCAGCAAAAGCGAGGTGGCTCTTATTAGTGAACTGAGTTAGCCCGCAAATGATTCTGTGACACGGAGAAAGTTTGATTCAGAGAGGTGCATTTCAGCAGACGCTTTAAGATGTTCACCACAGTCTCAGTACCCTCGTGCGCTGGGCTCCCAGTAAGGTGCGTAAAGGCCCGAAAACGCAGGAACGAAGTAGCAGCCGTAAGATGTGCCGACAGAAGCAGCCAACTTCTCTGCAGGGGGAAAAAACACAAAACGGCAAATGAAGTAAAAATTCTGTGAACACTGATGTCATAAACAGCTGTCTAGTTTATACATGTACAAAGTCAACTTTTATTATTCCTTTTACAGATAATCCGGATACACCACATGCCCCGAACCAAGAGCAGAACCTACCAAGTTCTTCAGATGATCCAATGATCCCGAGATTGTCCTGCAACCAGCGGACCACAGCTCCAGCGATGGCCACAGAGCCCTGACAGCAAAGAGCAGGAAAACAAAAACAATACATATTCAGATTACCTGTCAATTCAGGGATACTCACATTTCTGTATCCTCTTTGGAAGACTAAATGGGCCAAGATCTAAAAACATAAATAGTTCACTTAAGAAATCAGAAAATTAACACTACATGACACTAAATCTAAACTAAAAACTAAACTTAGGTGTAAAAAAAATAGTAATTTTTTTTAGCTAACTAAAGTAAAAATGTCCTTGGTTTTTAGTAAAGAAAAAAAATCAATTTCAGCTGATGTGTGTGTTCATTGTATGTGTGTGTGTGTGTGTGTGTCCTATTCTGATTTCCTTAAATATCGCCTCTGCCCTCCACTCTGAAACTAACCTGAGTTAAAAACAAAAAGTCAAAACGGAATAAAAAAAATAAATAAAACCAATTACAAAATGCTAAACTACATTAGCTGCAATCTACATATACTCACATCTGTATTGATCCCCCTATTTTATAATTTATTTCATTTTCTTTGTTTATCTTTAATTCCTTCTTCTTCTACTTTTTTAAATTGATCTTGCCTTTGCATTTCCTGCTCACTTTTCCCCAGTTGTATTTATTCTTTTTAAACCTTGTTTATACATTTACACTACATTGAACAGGGGTCTGTCATTCAAATGTATACAGTGCCCACTGTGCCAGCTCAAATTTGAGAATAAAAACGTGACTTCCGTCATTCTTAGCTTTAAACACGTTTTTGACAGATTTCTAAAATATTTGCGTTTTCTTGGTTTTATGACATGAAATTCATTAAAATATTGGATTTTATGAAAAATCATGAAAACCTTATATCGGAACACGTGAAAGAGTTTTAACTTCGTTTTAATAATAATTTGTTAAGTTTTTTTTTTTGTTTTTTTGTTTTACAAAGTCAATCATGTGTTTTTGATTTTGGCAGTTTTTGTCCTCCACACTTCGGAAAAGAGCTGAAGGATTAGAGAATATTATGAAAGTGGGCGTTATCATTTTGATATTCATGTCAAATATCACTTCATTTATATATACTGTACCTCCAGTGCATAACAGGCAGGCTTGTCCCGACCAAGTTTGTACGCCACAGTGGTCAGAAGTCCGTGCTCTGACATCACAGGCTGTAAAACAGCAGACACAAGAAAAGTAGCATTATGTAAATGCCTGTACGATGGTACCACAGTGTTTAAACTCAAGTCTTAGGTAGAGGACCTTAACCCCAGTGTTTCGCAGGAGAAAGCAGCCAGTCCCATACCTGAAACATAATAAACTCATATTTAGCTGGATTTTTAGCAAAGGTGTCAAGTTTTAATAAAAAGCAAACCTATAAATACCACCTACGTGTTTTTAGCCTGCCCGTCCTGAAAGCACATCTGTCCAACAAGTGCTGCTGACTGATCTCCAAGACACTGTTTATTTTTTAAATAAAATACAAACACATATTGGATTAACCTCTCACACTGCATGAAAAACACTAAAACAATGTTAAAAAAATAAAAAATTAAGTCAGACTTACCCCTGATATTGGAATACCTGAAAGAGCCCCTGATTTCTGTCAAGAGAAAAAAATGAAAGCAAGTATAAGCGCCTAACAGTAAAATGGCATCAACTGTCTCTTGTATTAAATAGATGTTGACACTCACGCCTGATTATAACTGGTTTTTTGTTTTTTTTTTGTTGTTGTTAAAATCTTAAACCAATAGCACAAAAACTTAATTTTAACCACTATGAACAATAGCCTGAAAACAAAAAAAAGGGGGGAGGGGGGGGAATTCATCATTATTTGACTGTATGAAGCCAAATAACAAAAACATACTGCTGAAATTTGAATTGTACAGAGTTTAGTGCAACAGTGAAATCACAGTGAGGGAAACAAAGGCGGGTGAGTGTGAACCTGTACCTCTACTAAAATGTCTTCACTCCTACACGTGGCTTCGGTTTGACGTTTAAAAAGAGAACATATAAAAAGTCGGTGAAATAAAATCGTGCCCAAGAGTGAAGAGATTTAGAAGATGGGACGCTGGAGGAGAAGAAGATGGTCCACCAATGACAACCACCCAAGGAGCATGCCACCACAGTGAACAGGGTCCATCTAGCACATTTCCAATAGAGCTGACATGGTTGTGTACTGGCTGTGAAAACACTCACTGGTCTTTTCTACTTCTACAGTTTCTCTGCTCTGTTGATGGCAATGCCTGCAATCGGTCACTTGGGGGCAGCAAAATGAGCTGTGATAAGAACAATGCTTTATAATGACTGAGGGGAAATCTTTGGAGCAAATATTACTGACATTATTTAGTGTTTACAGTTTGAAAATTCTTTTTTTTTTAAATTTAGATGCTTATTAGTTTCACTGTTATTGTAACATGGAGAGGTTTTTTTAACATGAGGTGAGATTTGAGTACAGCACTTTGTGAACACAATTAACTCACAGTCACATAGACATCTTAAAGGGCCCACTATACCCACAGCTGTGGACCTCACGAACAGATGCCAGTTGGCACAAGCTGCATTTGATAGTATTTTGGTTGATCGTGCACTTCTATTAGGGTGGCTGTAGCTCAGGAGGCAGAGCAGGTCTTCTACTAATTCGAAGGTTGGTGCTTCGATCCACTTTCCAGTGTCCACGCCAAAATATGGTTGGGCAAGATGCTTAACCCCAAAGTAACTCTCCGATGCATCGATGGGAGTGTAAATGTGTGTGAATGTTAGATTGGAAGCACTTCGGTGTAGAAAAGAATGCATGTATTAATGAGGCATGTCGCTATAAAAGAACCAGTCCATCTACCTCTCTGTTTTTGTAACCTCGCATGAGTGCTGCATGTGGGATCATGTCAGTTGTTGCCAACATTTCAATGAGACATCAGCGTGGAAGATCAGAGATTGGCAGATTATACAGAGAGAGATGTTGCAAGAATTTCAACTTTGAAAAGCAATTTGATTCCAGTTTCGTTTTTCTCTGCTCCCATACTTGTAGTCATTCAGAGGTTTTATCTGAGCGGCAGCACAACCAATGTGGCGACTGTAGTGGGCTCTTGTGTCCCAGTGGGACAGCCTGTTTTATTTATGTTTTTGTTTTTAGAGCCCGGCTGAAGTCGGGGCAAAGATTTAGTTTCCATGTATGCACAGTCACTCTGGATCTACTCAAAATGGGTGCGTGAAAGAAAAAGAGCTGCTTTGCCACGTGCATTTGGGCTCAGCCAAAAACAAAAAAAAAAAAAAAACATGCCCACCCAAAGCATCAACAGGCAGGCTGCAGTGATAAACCTTTCCTAGCGTGACAAAGACTAAAAGTAAAAACACTTTCTGTATGTTTTTATATTTAGTTACTAAAGTCACATCATAGTGAAAATAGATAGTGAAAACACTGATCTTTCTTCAGTTTATTCATAATTCTTGCTTTTTACCTTTTTACATTGTTTTTCCGTCTTTGGCTACACAGATATCACAATAGCATCTTATCAGAGGTTACTCTTATTCCCACCTCTACTCTAAATGCTTGATGCTTAATCTAATGGAAACATTAGCCTTCATATGAATCTTGGAAATGCACTAAGTGATGGTGTGTTTGTGTCGGGTTAAAAGCAGGATGGGTTGGCTTTGCATGTGAGGGAAAATAGGGATGGTGAGTTCTTACTTACCCGGCTAGAACATATTTTCTACCAGTGAGAGAAGAGAGACAATGGCACACAAAAAAATGCCTAAAAGAATTTCTCAATCAACTTTCATGCATTTAAACAGTCTGAAAGCACACTGAGATAAGTACAAACACAAAACAAAACTCTTATCTATCATCTTTTAGTGTCTCGCTGCATGAGGCAATGCACTCTCTGAACACTAGAGTCATTCTAACAGTGAAATCTTTAGTGTAAAAAGTTAATATAACCACAGATTATAGTGATTTTGTGATTAGGAGAGACAGTGTGCCTATGCTTACCATAAGGCCGTATATTTCTGATGAGCTCCTCACCCTGGGTAAGATCTCCATAGGAATACCAAAATATCTGATGGCATTGAGAGGTGAGACTTCAGCAGAATAATTTTAGAGGTGTTATAAGTGATATTTCCCCACCCTCTTCACCAATATGATAGAATACATAAATAACTATGATGTGACTTTCAGCTCTCATACTTGCAAAGTTCTGGATCCCAGTCCATTGTGTGAATGTTAAACAGCATGGTTCTGCTGGCGTTGGTCACGTCCGTGCAGTGGACTCCGCCTGACTTACCCCCTGTCAGACACTGAGCCACAAATAAAGACACACAAATAAAGTCAATATAGTTTTCCACTTTTTTCAAAGAACATGTCTATGACTTCTCTTAAAGAAGGAAGCCTGTGACTACCCAAATAAGCCAGGAGTCGACTGTGCCGAACATGGCGCGGTGCGACACCACAGCTTGGTGGACCTCGTCCACGTTGTCCATCAACCAGCGAAGTTTGACGGCGCTGAAGTAAGTGCTGATCGGGAGCCCCGTTTTATGCTGCAGGGTGGCAATGACATGAATGTGAATCTCTTATGTGAGGCCATACACAAAATACACAGGGATTAAAAAACATTACATACTCAAATAGATGAAAATAGCCAACGCCATCCTACCTAAACTGCACTCAACAGAACAAAAGTGCAAACTCAAACATGGATCAACGTTACCTTCAAGTGGTTCTTATTTCTTCCTGGAGTTTTATTTATAAGCCGCTCAACCGTTGACTGAGTCCGCAGGTCCAGCCACACTAAATAGAGGCATGGCAATTATTTCACAACATCCACAATCAGACCAACAGCACCCCGATGTAGTAACAGTCATGGCTGCTTGTGTTGAACATGGCAGTGTATAAACCAGAAATCCCTGCGGGCCAAAACATTAAGCGATAAATGCTCTTGTGCCAAGCTGATGCCAGCTGGGTCCAGATTTCTTGTGTCCTCATAAAGATGCAAAGGTGGGAATTCTGTTGGAGGAAGTCAGGTGAGGGGGAGCCAATAAAAATAAAGTTGGCTTTTTGGAGGGAACTGAGAGGCTGCATACACTCACTGGCCAAATTATTAGGTACATTTTCCAAGCAGGGTGCTGGAAACATCCCTCAGAGGTTTTGGTCCATAATAACATGACAGCATGCACATCCATGATGTGAATCTGCTGTTCCACCACAGTCATCTACTTATTGTGAGATTGGTGGTTTGATCCCTCGCTCCTCCAGTCTGGAAGTCGAGGGCAAAGATACTGAATCCCAAGATGCCCCTAATGCATTCATTAGAGTGTGAATGTATGTGTGTGAATGAGGCTCAAACAGAAGTGAAAAGCACCACTTTATAACTAAAACAACATGACAAAGCAAAAACTGAAAGGTTAAAACTACACAAAAAGAAGGCGTTCAATTAAGTAGCTAAAATAAACAAAAATCTAAATGAATATAATCAAGTTACACCAGGTAAACAGCTTAATAAAATAATAAAGATCAATAAAGTGCCTTTATCTATACAAATAGCTCAATAAATTCAAAAAAGCAAGATTTAAAACGCGAATGAATAGAATATAAAATACCAGGCGGCATTAAAGAGTCAGTGCTTATTCCAATGCTAATGTCAGGTCTGTAGGACACACATCAAACAAGTCGCACAGAGATATCAGACTGTACCGATTGCATTGTAGAGAGGCTCCCCCGTCTCTTTGTCCCAGACAAGCGTGGTCTCTCTTTGATTGGTCACTCCAATAGCTGGACAAATTTAAACAGCAGAGGTTTCAGAGCTTTGAAATGGATGAAAAATGGCACTCAGGTGGCAGCGTGAACCCCATGCACAAATACCTTTGATGTTGGAGATGTCAATGTTGAGCTGCGTCAGCTTTTCACATGTCCGCTCCATGCACTCGTACACCGACTGCAGGATTTCTTTGGGATCCTCCTCCACCCAGCTGAACATCAGGAGAAGAATCCATTTTTAAAACAGACGCACATGTGTGGTGCGACGTGGAGGACTTTCAGTAGTTTTATCACTCACCCTTCTTTTGGGAAGCTCTGTTTGATTTCCACCTGATGATGGCTGAGGAGCTCTGCCGTTTTTGAATTAAACACCTTAAAAGAGACAAAACGTCACAGTGCCTTTACAGTTAGGATTCTGGGAAAGCTTCCCAGGCCTGCTTTTTTCCTGTTTCACCACAACAACATGAAAGGCTTTTCCACGCCACCATTTACATTTTCCCTTTAAACTTTAAACTGTCATTCCTTGAATCCCAAACCTGCTTTTCTAGACTCTATGCAGCTGCCATCAAGGAAAAAAAAATATATTAAAATTAATTAATTAAAACACTCTGGGAATATTACATCTCATGCACCACCATCTTGAGATGACGTTAGCCAAGCAAACTTGTATTAAATTGACATTGGACAAACTCGACAAAGCTACTTGCTAATTTTGACTGGGCCGATGACTTAATCACACAAGTAAAAATAGGACAGCAAACCTCCTTACACCCAAAAATGCCATCTTATGGCAACAATAATGGCAGGTTTTAGTGCCAGTGTTGGTATGTTTGACATTCTGATTTGGCAGTAGAAAAAAAATAACTGAAGTGAGATAACTTAATCTTACTGGATAATATCATTTTTGATTAAAAAAAATTACTTTAAAGACATAATTTGCAGTTGAAAAAAGATGATACATTGCAATCCATGTTACTGCAATATTTAGCATATCGCCAAAATGTTAAAAATATTGTATCGTGAGTGAAGTACTGTGACAATATTTCACTATTATGGGGTCTCTGGTGATTTCCACTTCTACTGGGGGCTGGAGTTTATCTCAGCTGTCACAGGGCAAGAGGTGGGGTACACCCTAGACAGACCTGACATAGCAATATGCAACCGGTGTTAGAGGAAGCAAGTGTTAAAGCGATAAGCAGCGTAATCTCTGCACAGCATATATCCCCCCAGGACAATTATCACCTTCGAAAATACCTCTGCACGTGTCTTGTGGTATTAGATGCAAAGATACAGTCGGTGCAAGAACACTGGAACAATAAATAAAATAAAATGTGCAAAACTACATTAAAAAATGTAAATAAATAAAATCAGCAAAAATATTACCTTTTACTTGTTATGTAACGTTTAAATGCCACAGAACACACATTCACTTCACCCATGTGTCTTTATCTGACAGCTGAGGTGACTCAGAGCAATTAAACTCTTGGCACTCAACTATCAGCCACACCCAAGGACATAAATAAAAAAAGAACACATGTTAAATCAAAAGTAGCTGACTGTTTTGGGTGTGTGGCTCGTCTTCCTTTCTCTTGTTAAATAATACATTAAATTATACATACGGTCTAACGTTTCTGTCTTTTTTTGGTAATACTATGTAATTTATATTTCTTGCATTACTATTTGAGTTCGGTGCTTTATAGGAAAGTTTACTACTTGTTAACTGAAACTAGCGCATCCTTCCTAGCTTTATTCTTCTTCTTTTTTTTTGCCTGCATGTCCTTCATGTGCAAATCTTTGTCAACCATTCCTGGAATTGAGGCCTACATGGTACAAATTTCCCTTTATACAGATTCCAATAGAAGCTCAGAATCAACATTTATTGGGAAAACAAGAACCAGGCACGATCATCCAACTTGATGAATAAGGTAGTTTATCTTATGTTTTGTTTTTTACAGGGAGCACAGACTGCTACTGCAGTAAAGTGAAACGATACCAGACATTTGTTATGAATATATAGATTTCCTCTGTAGATACAGTACTGTGAGTTCCCATATGAAAAGCACAGCCAAGGACACCGGCGGCTCTATCCACAGTCATTTAAATGTGACCCGCTAGCTAGAGGAGACCCTCCTGCCCCTGCTGTCTCCGGTTTGTCTTACCAGAAAGCGGGTGGAGCTCGTGCCCTGGTCGATAGCAGCAACCAGTGGCCCCAGCATTATCCGGTGGGAAGACGCGGCCATGGTGCCGTTCATGGGCAGCCCCGGAGCTACGGGCACGGAACTGTACAGGAAACCGATTATTCCCACCGGCGAAGCGGTTCCGTGCTCAGGCAAAGTCGGTGGGTCAGTCGCTGCCTTCAAACGTAGCGGCCACTAGTGATGACGCAACTGTCTGTACTCGTGTCTCATGCGGACCAATACAATGTTCCCAAGAAAATTACCATTTTCAACGAGCATTAGGTGCTTGAGCTGAAGTGTAAGGCGATTCTGGAAAGTTCTGCAGACTCACTAACAAAAACAGTAGTTCCCATACCGGGAGTCGAACCCGGGCCGCCTGGGTGAAAACCAGGAATCCTAACCGCTAGACCATATGGGACGTTAGGCAAAGGCTGTGATATCGGACATTTATATCGCCATTTCACAGTTGAGCGAGTATGGCTGTAGTAAATATGTGTCATTTTATGAACGAATTTAAGTACGTCTCTCTAGGGTGTTTGAAGGAGTCTATGGCGTAGCTGCTGTTTTCTAAAAACCTTTCAGCAGGGTGACAAGAATACGTGCCGCTTTCTTCTTTATCCACCAGAGGGACATCATACATCGAGCTTCCGTTTGACTTCCGTCTGTTTCGTTCAGCGGCGGCTGTCGATGACGTCATCACAAACGGACCATGTTGTCGTTCTTGAAATGAGTGAAGCGGTCGTCTTCACATTTGATTCTTCTTAAGTTCTTGATCGTATTTTCACCACAGAGACTTAAAATGTAAGTAACGGGATAAGACTCTTTCTATTTAAGCTCTGAAATATGTAACACGCTTGGCCAGTTATTCAGCCAGTCTGACTCATTTCTGCATTTGTAGGGCTGACTACTGGAAGTCACAACCAAGGAAATTCTGCCAGTACTGCAAGTGCTGGATTGCAGACAATAAGCCCGTGAGTATACAGGAAGATGTGGCTCTGTGTTACCGAGGACGGCGTCCACGCTAATGTTTCTCGTGTTTTTCTCTGCAGAGCATCGAGTTCCACGAAAGGGGGAAAAATCACAAAGAAAATGTGGCTGCCAAAATTTCAGAGGTACTGACTTTTATTCTGTTTTTTTTAAATATACGAAGTAACAGATTGCATAATATTATCAAATTATTAAAATAATTGAGCAAATAATAAAATTAAGATCTATTTTGTAGCATCCACAAATCTAGAAATTGAGCTTCATGGGCCGTGCTAAATTGATTTACATTCATATGAAAAGCTTCCCATTGAGGTCTTCAGTCTGTTTACTTACAAAGACACAGGTGTCCATAAAAATCAATAAAGTCTTGAATTACCTGGGATCTACTATCCAAAGCAATGGACAGTGCACAAGAGAGGTAAGATGATTTACATGATGGTAGTGAGACCTGCTAACAAAACTATAAACTGTCACAGCCTCCAATGTATATACTGTATATGTAGTAACCAGTTATTCATTACTTTTTTTTAATTCCATAATTTATCCCAGCATCTTTAAACTGCACCATTGTACCATTACACATATGTATATGGTATACAAGTTGTTATTATCATGGTCATGTTGCTATTGTCTGTACCGTCTGTCTATCCTGTTTACTTCAATAGCGAAAAACTTGCAGACTGGTACACTTGGCCAGCAAGCAGATTCTGATTCGTTGGAAGTGACCAGCATGTACAGGATTAGAGGGACAGCCCAGGTCAAGTGGTTTGGAGACAAAGTTAGAGAAGCAGGCTGAGATGGTTTAGACATGTGTGGAGGAGGGATAGTGAATATATTGGACAACATGAAGCTGCCAGGCAGGAGGAAAAGAGGAAGACCTCAGAGGAGGTTCATGGATGTAATGAAGGATGACATGCAGAGGGTTGGTGTGACAGGCGAGGGCGCTAGAGATAGGATGAGAAGATGGTGGCAGATGATCCCCTAAAGGGAGCAACTGAAAGAAGAACCACATAATACGCACATATTTTTTTTCTTAAATATTTGTCACTATAATATCACAAATTTTATACTGTTTACCCTGACTCCTTCCTTGAACTAGCTCTATTTTTGATTCATTTTAGCTTTATTATGCATAAAATGGCCCCCAGTACACGGTCACACAGAGCACACTATCATTATCAGTTTGTGCTCGAGTGACACACACAGGCATGAGCAGCCTGCCTGTCTTGGCACCATTCTCACGACTGGCACGAGAGATAAGGTGCAGACATAAACACAGCTGAGTGCAATCCTGTCTCCCTATTGGCCACAAGCCACTGCCACTCATTTTACCCTATCTTTCTCCTGCAGATTAAGAAGAAGAGCATTCAAAAGGCAAAGCAGGAGGAACGCATGTCCAAAGAGTTTGCTGCGATGGAGGAGGCTGCATTGAAGGCCTATCAGGAAGATCTGAAGAGGATGGAAAGAGAAGCGCAAGGTAATTGTCAGGGGATGTTCTTTAACCTGTGAGCATAAGTCCTTGGATTTATTTCAGCGGAGCATCTTTGTGTTTAGGTATAAGCTCTCCGGAGCAAACGACAGCACGGCCACAAGTTCAAGTGAAACCCCAGCCAAAGAAGCCACAGAAGAAAGCGGCGAAGGCGAGTGGTAAGGTCAGACAGCAAGCAGAAGAGCAGGTTTGGGTTGAAGGCCTAACAGATGATGGATACACGTATTACTACAACACAATAACAGGAGGTGAGGAATAATGGAGAATGTCGTGAAAGTCTGTGTCTATTTATAGTTTGTTTTTTTTTTTAAATATATTTCATTTGATTATTGCCTTTGTCTGTTTACATATGACAGAATCTAAGTGGGAAAAACCAGAGGGCTTCCAGGGAGCGAGTTCAGCCTCTGAACAGACTCAACAGACTGGAGTTAATATCTGTTTTATATAATATATATATATATATATATATATATATATATATAAATTTAATTACAAATGGGGTGTTCTGTTGCTCATATATCTTAATATTGTTTCTCCTAGAGTACTTCAGGCTCTGCTTGGATGGAAGCTGTCAGTCCCGATGGTTACACATACTACTACAACACAGAAACCGGAGGTGGAGAGTTTCTCTTTCTAAATTAATGGCTTCTTCTATTTTATGTCATCTGTGGGATTACATCCATTTTTTCCATCACCCTTCAGAGTCCAGCTGGGAGAAGCCTGCTGACTTCCCCCCTGATGAGGTGCCTGGATCCAGCTCTGAGTCCAACCAAGAAGGAGAGAGTCCAGAGGATCCCGTGACCCCTCAGCCAGAGCCTCTATCAGGAGAGGAGGAGAGTTCCAACGGGGCCCCATCATCTCAAGAGGCTGAAGCCCCTGAGAAAACCAGCCAGCAGCCCAAAGTGCCAAAGATCAGCTTCAGGGTGAGTAGTTCAAAGAGAAGGCGAGAGTCTGTATAGACGAACTTCACCTTCTTCTTGTTACAGTTCAGGTTTCCTGATTTTTGTTTGCAGAAAAGGAAAGCAGAGACGGAGCCATCAGAAAAAGAGGATGAAGGTAAAGTGAGTGACGACACTCCTAAAGATGACGATAAAGAGGCGACAAAAGTTGAGGAGGTCCAAAACACAACAGCTGAACCGGAGAAAACAGAAGAACAGGCGACACAAAGAGAGACGAAAGCCAAGAGGCCAAAAGCTGCCAATCCATACGGAGTCTGGGAGCAGATCCTGCAAGAAGAGGATCCGTAGTATGTGCAACATCTTTGAGTCGTTACACAGCGAGATCCTGCAAAAAGACTACATATGTGTGCCGGCAGCTACTAAAGAGCTTTTTCTTTGTCTCTTTTATTCTCATTTCAGTGAAAATGTGGATTTGCAGCTGCCTGAAGTGGAGGGAAGCACTGCCAGCGCTCCAGCAGAGCTGCCCCCGGAGCCCAAGCCGAAGTTCAAGGAACGCATCATCACTTCCCTCGGAGAAGAAGGCGGTCCGGCATCGTTCCGAAGGAACAAGACACAAAATGGCAAATCGAGGAGCCTCCGACAGAGAGACAATGACGACTGACCCCCCAACGAAGCCACAAAAACAATAACGTCTAAGTCAGGATGCCGCAGAATGAGACTTTTACACTCAGAGAACTTCTACTAAAAACATTTTGACATTTTATTGCATCTATTGGATCTTTGATGTGAAGCAGTTTCAGGAGAAATTGGCTTGAGAAGTCAAAAGTTGTTTAAAATGTGTTTTTCTAATTCTAAAGTTTTAACCGCTGGGTACAGTTTTTGTGTACAACAGCTGGTGATTTAGATAGGTTGGTATGATGTTGGGCGTCCCGTTTATTAATGTGAAGAATTTTCTCAGCAAATCAAAAAAACATTTTCTACTTCAATATCATTTTTTTTTTTTTAAGTAAGTAAGGCACCCGATTGGAAACATCAGTCTAATATTTGTCAGCTGAAGTGAATAATTGCTATACTTTTATAAAGCAGTATGGATTGTAGTTATTAACATGAGAAATATGTGATGTCAATAAATGACCTTCCAGTTAGTGGGGAAAAAAAACAACTTTAGAAAAAGGCTTGGCTTTTTTATTCACGCCAGAAAACATTTACTCAAAATTGGAGCTCAAGTGGTTGTTGGTCATGGCACACATGCAGGGTGTGACATGCTTTTATGGGTCAGAGTGTGTGTATAAAGCTGATAGGTGGCTTTGCCGCACCCTGATTGGCAAAGAACCATGAAAGACGCAAACAATAAACAACACTTTTACTTTCAGTTTATAAATCTATATTAGGATCTCAAAGCTCACACACATTCTTCACTTGAGGTTAGTATCTCTATGAAAGAGATAACGAGATAAAGTACTTTGGTGAAACCCAGTGGAGACGTAGAGAAGGGTAAGAGAGGACAAAAAACACTATTTCTGGCGCAGTTCAAGACGACTTTATTTAAAATTGCGGAGTTGGGCATTGACCTTGGTGGAGGATGAACTTTCCGAGTGTCATCCTACTTCAGGAAAGGTCACAACAATACACCTAACTATATCAATACAGTCATTTTATCAAATCAAATCAAATCAAATCACTTTTATTGTCACATCACATGTGCAGGTACACTGGTACAGTACATGTGAGTGAAATTCTTGTGTGCGAGCTTCACAAGCAACAGAGTTGTGCAAAATACAATAATGTAAAACAAGCAAAATATAAAAATGGCTAATCTAAAAAGTAATAAATATATGTACAATATGTAAAGGTATATACATTACTGAATGTGTATACTAAATATGTTTTTCTACGTGTGTGTGTTTGAGTGTGTATATAGTATGTATATACATGTTTTACAAATGAAATAAAGTAAACAATAAAATAAGATATATAAAATATACAGAGGTTGGTATGTGCAAAACAGTGGTATTTATATACAGTATGGAGTGCATAATGTTGAAGTTCCAGTAGTGAGGGTGAGGTGTCTATGAAGTGTTCAGCAGTCTGATGGCCTGATGGAAAAAGCTGTCTCTCAGTCTGCTGGTACGGGACCGGATGCTATTAGGTACCCTTTGCTAATACCAGTTGGACCCTTTTTTTTTTTTACCTAAAGAGCAATCTCAGTTCTTTGCAAAGTTTCAACAAGGTGTTGGAAACATTCCTCAGAGATTTGTCGGCTGCACATCCATGATGAGAATCTCCTGTTCCACCACATCCCAAAGGTGCTCTATTGGATTGAGATCTGATGACTGTGGGGGCCGTTTGAATACAGTGAACTCATTGTCATGTTCAAGAAACCAGTTTGAAATGATCTTAGATTTTTGACATGGTGTATTATCCTGCTGGAAGCAGCTATCAGAAGATGGTACACTGTGGTCATAAAGGGATGGACATGGTCAGCAACAACACTCAGGTAGGCTGTGTTGTTTAAATGAGACTCAGTTGCTACTAAGGGGTCAATAAAATACACCCCACACCATTACAACACCAACAACCTAACAGAAATTTGATGTTAATTACACAAAATTCTAACCGTAACATAAAAATGTTGCAGTAACTAAGTGCAAAACACTTTATACCAGAGGTGGGCAATTAATTTTCTGAAGGGGCCACATGAGAAATATTCATTATATCTCTTTATAGGCTTATTGATCAAGAAATTCCTCAAACAAGTAAAAAGAACGGATTTTAAAAAATTATTGGACTGCCTCTGCCCTCCCTAGATGATCTTTTTAGGACCTGCTGCCCCTGCCGAACAAACAATATTCTGCAGGACAAAACACACCTGTCGTACAACCTTTTCTTCGTACTTCCATTCAGCAGGCGTTAGAAAGTCCTCAAAGTCTATACCACCAGGTTGCAAAACAGTTTTTTCTCAGGACCATCACAGAACTCAACAGACTCCACCTATCCTCCTTGGCAAGAACAACTTAATTTAATGTAGGTATTTAAGCTTTTGTGTAAATAGGTTTGTGTGTGAATGCAGGTACTGATCTAGAGGATGCACAAGAAAATTTCATTTTGCTGTAGTTTTTACAATAATGTGCAATGGCAATAAAGGTGACTCTGAATTCTGAATTGATGTGCCCTCCACAACAGTTCCAGTTTCTCATGTGGCCCCTAGGGAAACTTAATTGCCAATTCCTGCTTTATACAGTAGTAATAACACAATACAACCTATAAAATAGTTTAAATAATACAAAATAGATGGAAATTAACTGTCACTGCTGCAGATCTGTTTTACATACAAGCAATATTGTCAGGCTTAAGAAGAGATGCTAAAGGATTCAATTCTAGAAAAACAAGCAAAAGAAGTCAGAGTTCCCAAACCAGAAGATCTCAAGTGTCAAAGTCAGAACATCTCAGAGGAAAAGCCCAAAAACTGAGCAATGACATCATCCTCGGAAGTCTGTATAATGCAAAATACTGTGTTTGAGAAACAGTTCCATAAACCAAAGCTGAGTTAGAATAGTAATAGTGTATACTCGGCCCTTAACTGGCTTCACTGGTTGTGTGGGTTCACAGGGTTCACCAAAACCTGTGGTTCACCTATTATATGCAGTACAAGATTGGACGAGCATGAGTAGGTTGATAGAGGGGATGAGACTGGCACATGCCGTGTGGGCAGTTTCTTTGCCTGGCATCAGAGGGCTTCCGTCTGGTTCACAATCTCCAGGATGTCGCCTCTTCTGAAGGTAATGCCGGCATCAGCGCAGGGGATGGCCGGGTCCTGCTGAGGTCATGGCCAGTATGGCCCATACGTACAGCTAGCAAACAGAAACACACAAAACAGATTTTTAATTGTGTGAATATTTTTATGTGAACAGAGGCACTTACCTTTGACATGTACTTTTCAGCTACAATAAAACTAACATGTTGAATAAATAAATTCAAAAATATTTAGTAATTGGTACTCATTGCTTTCAATCATGTCTCTTATGGGAAGTTGACACAACTTAAAAGTACAACAGAGTCACTTTTTCAGTTTAGCAAAACTAAATATTTATTGTTAATTTTTTAAAATTCTTTTTAATTAAACAAAAATCAAAGGACATTGAAAACGTAAAAATATGTCACAATTTTTTTTTTAAATTAAGGCATCTGATTACCTCAATTGAATTGATTACTGCTAATTTAACAGTAAATTTCTTCAGATTAACAGTATTTTCTTGGCATCCACCAATAACACACTGCAATGTCTATTTAAGAAATATGAAAATAAATAATTTTCAAAAGAATATTAAATGCTAAAGACTAGGGATGGGAACTGATAAGAATTTAGTGATACCAATTCCATTATCAATATCATTTATTGATTTGATTCCTCATCGATTCTCTAACTGGCTGGTTAGGGAATAAAATATAGTACAAATGGTTTTGGTTACAGTAACTTTTTAATTTCAAGTATGCATCAACAATTTGTATTCGACTCAAACAAAATTAAAGCTGGCTTAAAAAATAAAAGTTCCTCTGTCAAATGACCATTTTAACATAAAATCCAACTGCAATTATCAACATTTGCAAATTAACAGAGACACTTCTCAGCTAAAGTTGATAACATTGGCAATGAGTCCTTCGTCCACCACCAGGCTGTGGTGCTGTCCTCTGTTGGAATGGGAGAAAGACTTCTATGCAGTTGGACTTCTTGATCCACTCTGTGCTACAGAGATAGGGGGCTGCAGAAGGATGGACAGTCTCTGGCCACAAGTCAGACTTTTTTCACTAAACACAGCAAGCGTGGACATGTAATGCTTTAACATCAGCACCAGAAACTCCTCTGCATTTCTCAGGTCCTCACTGCCAATTCTGCAATATAAACAAAAATAATAATAAACACATTTTAATATGTTTAAGCAACCAATTATATACCCCAAAGATTACATACTTCTCCTTCTTGATGGGCTTTCTTAGACAGAGGTCTACAGCTGCAGTTTGGATGGCTGAAAACTGCTGACAGAATCTCTCCATCATCACAAACAGAGTTCCACCTTGTCCTCACATCTAAGAGGAGCCTGTGGTGGGGCAACTCTAAAGAGCATATATGCAGACACAAAACATGATGTTGTCATTTTATATTGATCCGAATCTGTTGATTTACATTTTCGCTGATGTTTATTCAAGTATTTAAAAAGTATTCATTTCAAGAAGTTGCTGCTTCTCCTTGAGGATTACTTTTGCCATGTGGGATCTCTTCATCCATACGATCACAGAATGAATCCTTCCTGCCCAGTTGGAAACTGTATTGCAGCTGTACAGCTTTCGGGGTCCAAGATTTAGTGTGTGTGCAAAACGTGGAAGGTTGATAAATTTCACCTTTTTCACAGCTACATCCATGCTTGCCACAACCTTCTCTTTTACTCCAAACTCCTCCAGGATTTCTCTGCCACAGATGTCCCCGTCTGTGATTCATAGACTGCCTTATTTTGAGGACTTTTTCCTTATTCTGGCCTTGTCTGACATAGTACCAATATTACAGTGAGGCAGTGGTCTTGAGTAAAACTTGTCCGTCCATCAGCTGTGATGGCTGGCTTTGTGACATGCTTCAGATCTGAGATCAGATTGCTCTTTTCAACCTCATACCAAACAGGGACCAAATGATTTTTTAAACTGTCTCTACTTGGGGGATGGTATTTTGAATTGAGTGTGTGTCATCTCCCTATAGAGAATCTGTCTAGTAACTGCCCGGTGACACTGATTGAACACATGTGCCTAATAAAATGGCCAGTAAGTGTGATTCAGTGTGTTCATTATTTTAAAAAAGCAGCAGTTTTAAAACCCATATTAGCTAAAACTGTAATGATTATCATATTACTCCCTCATTAATCTTTAGTGTTATTTAGAAAACTGCAAAGGCACAAAACACATAAGTTACATTTTATTACAAAAATAAAAACCTCTGTTACTTTCGGTTTGTCTTACATTGCATCATTTGCAATTAATTGCCCAAATAATAGAATAACATGTGTTCTGCAGGCACAGAGCAGTCAGATATGTCGGGGAAGCACATCTCCCACAAGCTGCTGTTGGTCTCAGTCTGCAGACGGTCCAGACTCTGGTCGTTTCAAACTGCTGCTGTTCTCTGCCGCCTCGAGAAGAGCCTCCTTCTCTGTGTGTTCAAGTATGTCAGAGATCAGATCATCGAGAGCCTCCCCACCTCTCATGAACTCCTAAAAATAGACATGAAAAAACACACAACATTGATTTTTACCCTTGAGCTGAAGTAGATAACACTGGCTTCAAACCTAACCTTAATGTCCCTCGTTGTATATCCGGTGCGGTGGTCTGTGACACGATCCTGACTGAAGTTGTAGGTACGAATTCTCTCTGACTGAGAGCGTGTGCCCACCTGTTTTTAGACACACAGGAACAACGACAAAGTTGGAAAAGAGAACAAAAATCTGTGAATGTTAAACGTTATGTTTTCCTGCTTCACCCACCTGCTGCTTTCGTGCTGTATTCCTCTGTTCAGTCTCTTTACCCATCATGCCTTGGTAGAGCCTGGCTCTCAACATGCGCATGGCCGTTTCTCTGTTTTGCAGCTGAGATCGAGTCTGCTGACACTCTGCAGTTATGCCTGCAAAGAGGAAAAGACCTGCTGTATCTGCTTTATGTGTTAAGTGATGCATAAATGGATCATAAATGTATTAGGCAAACTTTAGATGACAACTTAGCACTCAACATTAAAATTTGATCCCTTCGGGTTCTAAAAACACTAACATGGCAACACACAAAACAATGAAGCTTCAAATCATGTGGCCATACAAGTAGG
Source organism: Pelmatolapia mariae (assembly GCF_036321145.2). Lineage (NCBI taxonomy): Eukaryota > Metazoa > Chordata > Actinopteri > Cichliformes > Cichlidae > Pelmatolapia > Pelmatolapia mariae. Next base: position 22,445,931 of record NC_086246.1, on the reverse strand, counting down.
GCAGTCAGGTGATGTACACTGTATTGCCAAAAGCATTCGCTTGTCTGCCTTCACACATGTATGTTGGAACAGGAAGGGGCCATCCCAAACTCTTTCCATAAAGTTGGAAGTATGGAGTTATCCAAAATGTCTTGGTATGCTGAAGCATTAAGATTTCCTTTCACTGGATCTCAGGTCCTGAAAACCAAACCCACACCATAATCCCCCCCCACCAAACTTGGAGGGGGGACTGGCACAATGCAAGTGCTGGTCTCCAGGCAACGGCCAAAGCCAGACTCATCCATCGATTCGTCAATCCAGAGAACACGTTTCCACTCTAGAGTCCAGTGATTTACACCACTGCACGTTTGCAGAAGCAGTCTGCATGGTGCTTGATTTTATACACCTGTGGTGATGGAAGTGATTGGAACACCTGAATTCACTGATTTGGATTGGTGAGGGAATACTTTTGGCAATATAGTGTACCTCACTCAGTTTTCAGAGAACCGGGGACATCCTATCATTCTCTTTCAAAGGTGTCAAGGGACAACTGCCTCCTCGAAGTGACTGGTCTGTCTTAGACAGAGGTGGTGGAGGAGCTTCCATGATTGGTTACCACAGAGAGCACCTCCCATAGTTACTGAGGTTTGAAAGAGCACATCACAGTGGCCACATATTTTATACAATCTTTGAGGAAGCAAAACGGCATGGTGGTACAGTTTACCTGTCGGAAGATGAACTACGCGCACTGCGCTGTCTGTTGTGTTAACACTTTGCCCCCCAGGACCACGAGATCTGAACGTGTCGATTCGAAGATCCTTTGGATCGATGTGGACTTCAAACTGCAAGCACCAAAGATAAAAACAGAGATGTACTGTTTAACCATTCCAGTAAACAGAGAGAAGTCATAAAAAGAAAAAAACGCAGTGTACCTCAACTGGCTGAGGCAGGATGATGACAGTCATGGTTCCTGTGTGGATTCGCTGCATCCTGGAGGAGAGCCCCACCTCAGGGATCCTTTGAACCCGGTGTGTTCCTCCTTCGTGCTTCAGGTGCCTGTACACGTTCTCTCCGGCTATTCTCACTGCTGCATGGTGCAGACCACCTGAGAGACACCGTTCATGCAGCTGTAAATGTTTTGGTAGGAAGTTTATGTCCACTGATCACCACAAGTTTAAATTTATTCTCTAATCCACACATAGTCATTCAATCCCATGATGAGTGAGTTGGAACTAATAACAAAGACACTCGGGGGGGCGGGGAAGATACAGCAGGAACTACTTATGAATGGTACAGAAATACAAAAATTACCTTACCATACTCTGCAGGTGTGTAGTTCAACACCTCAAAGTCCCAGTTTTTGTAAAATGCAAAACCCTGGTACATGTCAAACATTTCTTTGGTGAACTGCTGACAAATGTCACCTGAAACCACACACGAGAAAGTATAACACTTATTTTCCATAATAACACTTATTTGCAGTATTTTACTGTGAATTGTATTTTGAATTTATAAAAACAAATTCAGAGTTTTGCTTTCCTTCATACCTCCTGTTGTCCGCCCTGATACGACCTCCAGCAGAACATTACTCAAGTCAAGAGGATCAGTGGGGATAAGAGCTTTGATTAGCTGGGTAAAAAGAAAACCTCATGAACAAACAATGGTCCGTCACACACTTCTGCATTAATTAGCTGTGTCTTTTGGGTTCTTACGTCTCTTCTTAAAGCCAATATCTTGCTGGAGATTTGTGCTTCCTCCTCTTTTAGCAGCTGGGTCAGATCTTCATCTTCATCTTTGGTGCCAGCTAAACCTGCCATGAGTAAGGAAAATAATTTGATTTATTGTGTTTAAGAATGCAAAGTAAAACTGTGCTCACACAAAGCTGCAAATACATGTGTTATTTAAATAGTTAGAAGACCTCTGGAGATTGGACACCTGAGAAACACGTTTGATGGTTTTCTGTGGTTTGAGAGGTGTGTTTATAAAGCCATTACATGTATATATAGTAAGCTTGAAAATCCTACTCACCTTTTAGAAGTGAACTGACCTCTTCGAGGTCTTTCTGAGCTTGTTCAATGCTCCTAAACACACTTGCCAGAGGCAGCAGCTCGGTGTGCTGCTTTGTGAGCCCCTTTCTGTCTGACTCACTGAGGTATGCATGCTGTAGCTTCTTGCTCAGGTCTCTGTGCTCCTCCATGAGCTGCTCGAGATACACCTGAACTGACTCGTTCTTGTACAGCTCCCCCAGATCACTGTGAAAGAAGCGTTTAAACATTACTCTGCCCCAGTGTGGCACGTCTGTCCTGTTAGCATGTTTCACACTGGCGTGTCCCACAAGTGTCCTCCATCCTCCTCTTCTTACTCCGCTGCTGTAAACTACACGGGTACACAAAGAGCACAGTCTGAGGCAACGCCTGACAAGCATTTGACTGAATTTAGGCGGTGACAAGTGAAGTAAAATAATGCTCGCTAGTTTTATTTTTGTGTTTACATGCGAGACTGCTGCTGGCTGTAAGAGAGACCGGATATAGTTTGACGTAGAGAAAAAGTGAACTGTGGGAATCGTAGTCGTATTGTATCAATAGTTAGGTTACATCCCGCTTCTAATTTTTTTTAACTGTACTTTTATTGATTCCCTTGCAAATAAATTAATAAAAAGTAAACTAAATAAATACTTTCGTTTATATTGTAAATGAACATATTAACTTAACACCATATTAGCTTTATTTATTTTATCTTTTTAAGTTTGTTAATTTCACATTTTTCTAGGGTTACTTGAAACCCAAGGATAAAAATGGCATGCTAACATTGCTAACTATCAGACATAAACAGTATAGAAAATTATAAGCTAGCAAGTCAATATGCCAAACTTTGGGGTCAGTGAAGATGGTGAGATGTTTTGTTTGTTTTTGGCAATACAGGAAAGTAAATATATGTCTGCTTAATTGTTTAAGCAACTGTATATAACTTAAACTGTAACAAATAAATAAATAAATAGAGCTGATGTTAGCTTTGTTCGTCTAGCATAAGCTACATAGCTAATTAATGTTAGCTCAGAGTAAGTAAAGAAGTTGGTGTTTGCTACCTTTAAAGGCCTAATATTTTATTGTTTTATGTGATCAGTGGCGTCCATTTTAAAGAAATAAATAACCCCTTGGCTTAAACTTTGCCAATGAAAATGAAAATTTGGCTAAATTGGCGGCCAGGTAGTTATTTTATAGACTTTCACAAAGTGATTCTCGTGATTTCCAGGACCGCCTGGGTTTTCGTTAACCAAGGCAGTGGAGGATGTGAGTCAACATGGCTATACCCAGAAAGAGGCCCTGAAAGAGAAACAGAGGACACTCAGTACCCTGCAGGTTCATCTCTAACCCTATTCCCCTACCTACAACACAAATTAACTAAATGCAAAACACGTTATACCAGAGGTGGGCAATTATTTTTCTGAAGGGGCCAAATGAGCAATTTTTTATTTTATCTTTTTTACAAGCTTTTTGATCTGCTCCTCCACAACAGTCCCGCTTTCTTATGTGGCCCTTCGGAAAAATTAATTGCCCATTCCTGCTTTGTACAATGGTAATAACACAGTATAACCTATAAAGTGGCTATCATAATACAAAAATGATACAAAATGATGGCATATTAGATAGATTTGGGTGCACAGGAGCCAGGAAAATCCGTTGTCTTGTCCCAGAACTATACTATATGTATAATGATGCAAATATAACCGTCAGGGTAACTAAGTCATAAAATGTTACATAAAGAGACCTAATTAACCAAAATGTGCCTCAAATCCACCACAAAGAGGTGTCAAATGATCAAAAAGAGTCACAAAATATAATTTAAAAAAACACAACGGGAGAAAATTGTCTAGAAAGTGAAGTAAACATTTATTTGCATAGTTTGTGGCTTTCTTTATGACTTAATTGGACTTTTTGGTTTGCCTTATTTTCCAGGCAACTCTGTCAGAGCTTGAGAGGAAAAACGAGGGCATAGACAAGGACCTGAGATCGAAAGTGAGAGAAATCCTAGTGCTGGAAAGTGAGATGGAGCAGCTGGAGCAGCAGACCAATCTCCTTCATGATCGCTGTGTATCCATCAGCAAGGAAAACACAGAACTCCAGATTCTGATAGGTGAGGAGGAGGAGGTTGCACAAGTGGCGCTTGCAGGGTTCAACGCTTACCGAAGTAAGATGGAAGACCACAGGGCAGCTGTTTTGCATGCAGTGAGCCAGACAAAGGCCCATAACGAGCTGAAGGAGAAGAAAGAACTAGTACAGATGCTGAGAAAGCAAAACGAGGAGCTGAAGGAAGATTTGAACAATCCAAATGGAAACACAGTGCAGATGGCAAAGGTGGTCTCTTCATTTTAATCATAGGGATCTTTTTCAGAGATCTTCAGTATCCATAACGATTATATGCTCATGTGTGCAGAGAGAGATTAAAGCTCTGAAAGAGGAGGTCTCCCTGAAGATGAAGACCATATCTGAGAAGAGAGAGCGGCTCCAAAAAGAGTCTGAGATTCATACCCAAATAAAGAAAGACATAGAGGTGTGCAGACTTATCCAACAGAAAACAGGGACATCTTATGAGGCTGATATGTGTTCATAAAACAGCTAAATCACATAGATAGAATTTGTATCAAGACATGAGTTATGTTTCAGTCTGAAAGAAAGTATCAACAACGTCACTTTTCCCCCTTCCTCAGATCCAGAACAGGCGCTATGAAGCCATCATGAAGCGCCTCCGCTGCCAGCTGAGCAGGGCACAAGCCAACCACAGGTAGAAATACTATAAACCCGTGACAGTAGACATGCTACAAATAGCTCTAAATGCCATAAAAGAGATGATTGATGTCCTGCTTCTAAATACTAAAGGCTACTAAGTTGTGCCTACTTTCCCTTAGGCAAATGTCTGATGATATCTACCACATGAGGAGACAGCTAGCCGAGCTCAGGAGTCAGCAGCAGTCATCACAACTATAAGCAGTCAGTGGTCATCGAACTGTAGTGTCAGATTAATGTGGGTTAATTGTTCTGTTATTGGGATAAATGTACACCAGTTGTTATTATGAGTGTGTTAGTTTAACAAGGAAGGAGCATTCTTGTTACTGAAGTTAAACAACAGGGGGCAGCCGTGACCACTGAATGCCTGACTTTATCTGTTTGGCTTTCTTGCTTTATGCAAGATATTTATACAAGAGTTATTGCTGAATGGGTTCCTTGACATGTGCAAGTTTTCTTTTCTTGTTTTTTCCCTTTTCTCAGATGAAAAGCATAAATATGGAAATGAAAGGACAGTGTCTTGTGGCTCAGCATCAGCAGGGGCGTAGGATGGGATTTTAGGTCAGGTGGTATTAGTGAATCAGTTCATCCACAACAGTAACTCAAGCAAAACACAAGCCAAATGTCCACTGTAACTGTCAGTGTGGCAGTGCTGCTTTGGTACACCCTGTCCCAGCTTCTGCCTCACTGGGCCACTTGACGGTTCTGAGGCGACAGTCCCACTGTCGGGTTAACAAGGGCGTGACTGTGCTACTTCAACCATAACGCGAAACTAATTAAACAATGAAGCTGCCTTTTCAGAAGATGAAATCACATCAGAATGAATTGAATCAGCCTCTGAGAAACGCCATAACTTTATAACTACACTTTTCACATCTGAGTTGTGTTCTTGTGGGTCTTTTGCATTATTTGAACAGCTGTTCAACAAAGCTCAGAGATGTTGCTGAGAGGTGGATTTTTATGAGCTAAAGACTAGATTACAGCAAATTTGATTAAGACCCAAAGCTTAAATAGAAGATTCTGTTCAGAGTTTTAAAAAAAACCCATGACGTTTTAGCCACAAAGATGTTTGCAACATTTAAGAACAATAATTTCATGAAATATTTGTGCAGCGGTTGTAGGTATGTGTTGTCTCACCTACAGCATTAACTTGTAATAAGTAAGTGTGTGGGAAGTCTGGTTCAGTGTGCGTGAAGTCAAGGACATTGTCTGGTTAATTAAAGGTTGAGTTTCATCCAACATACTGAGTTTCATTCAGCAGTACCGCTCTATCTGAATGGCTTTGTTAATTACAATGCTGCAAAAAAAAAAGAAAAAGTTTTGAGCCACCACAGCAATCTATCAGAAATACAGCATATAAGGCAAAAACAGAGTTTGTAAACTTCTAATGAGCTTGAAAGTCAATATTTGCTTTGACCACCTTAATTCTTCAGCACAGCCTGAACAGCTTTCTTGTCATGTCTTTAAGTAGTCTTCAGGAATAGTTCTCCAGGCTTCTTGAAGGACATTCAAAGCTCTTCTTTGGATGTTTTGTTCTGTTCTCTGTCAACATGATCCCACGCTGCTTCAATAATGTTGAGTTCCGGGCTCTGGGGAGGCCAATCCATGACTGATGGTGTTGCACTGTGTGTTTTTCTATCCAGGTATGATTTTACTACATTAGCAGTGTGTTTGGGGTCATTGTCAATCTGAAAAATGATGCGGTTACCAATCAGATCAGTTTTCCAAATGGTACTGCATGGTGGATCAAAATCTGATGGCACTTTTCTGTATTCATAATTCATCAATTTTGACAAAATTGCCAAACATGACAGAGCCTCCACTGTCTTTTACACATTACTGCAGACACTCACTGTGGTACCACTCTCCTGACATCCTCTGTACATAATGATGATGATTTGAGCCAAAAATTCAAACTTGTATTTACTCCATAAGACCTGTTGCTACTGATAGATGGATCAGCTGAAGGCCCAGATGACATCTCTCAGGTCCCGTGTCATTCAAAATTGGTTCTTTGCTAAGTTGTATTATTTGGAGACTCAGCATTGGCTCATCCTTTAAGTTAGATTTATACTTGAATCATTTCTCCGGTCAGTGTTATGGCTTAACAAAAAATATATATTCCTCTGAAAATAGACTGGACTAAAAGCAAAATATGAGGGTAAATCAAGACTTTTACAGAGTATTGTATATTCTGAAGAGGACAGCCCTCTGCTTTTTTCTGTTTGTGCTACTCAGCCTCAGCCTATTCAAACCTCTTAGAAAGTATAGTCCATTTTATTTAGAAGCCTTCTGCAGTAAATTTATATCCCTTGTTCACGTCATACAGTACAAGCACATGCCTGAATACATCACACCCACAGTTCCCTTCTTAAAATACACAAAACATTTCTTTTTTTTGGTTTTCATTCCATAAATTTTATTACTTAAAAATAAACTTTATTCCCATGATGTCAACTTAAATAATTGTCCAGTGTATCATGGTGGGATTAGTGTTCAAATTGAACTCTGCTTCCACTGTTTGTTTCGACCGCAATGCATGCTTTACATTCTTGTTACATAAGAAGGGTTTTCCACCATGAAGAGCGGTGCATTACTTGGTCAGAAGCTCTTAAAATAAATGCCATATGCTCCCACTCCAGGCTAATTAAGCCTGGATAATTAAGGAATGAAATTAACACCAGCCTTCTACCACATGCTGTTTTTATTTATTTATTTACCTATTTTGGCTTTGACACATTTTTCTCTCCAATTTGGCACCAACCATTATATCAAATATATTCTTGGCTGATGAATGTAAGAGGAGTGTAGGCATCTACCAGCCAGTGGAGACTTAAAAATGGAACAACAGAAGTCAGCTTAGAGGGTTTTCTCCCCCTTTTAAACACACAAAACGTCACTCCTCACAGCTCTTTATTGCCTTTAAAGGACATTTTAGCTTTAATAACAATACTCCACCATCCTTGTCCTGTAAAAATGATCTTGAAATGACAGAAGAAAAACAGATCCATGAATCTGTCGGTCGCTGACCTTTAACAAAATTACTGTCTCTTGTTTAAATCATTAAAAGCTGTCTATCTCCTTCCAAGAAGCATCCCTTTGACCTTAGATTCAGCTTGTTTTGGCCTTTTGATGGATGAGCATGCCAATAAAACACACTTGGCAACCCCTTACATCGACTGAGGATCTCTGCAATACGACTGAGCTTATTTGTTTCTCTCTTCTCGTTCATCTTCTGTGGATGCAGTGTGCTGCTGTGTGCTGATACTGCTTACAGAAACTGGTACACGTTAAGCAATAACTATCTAGTGAATACAATAACAAAGATTTAAAGATCCTGTTCGGCTATTATAAAATAATTTTGGTTCAAAGTGGAATTTAGACACAATAGAAGTACTTTAACAAGCATCAACAAAATATATTTAAAATAAGACTGTTTTTGAAAATTATCACTGACTATCCAGTTAATATTTTGGGGTTTGTGCATTTTGCCCATGAAAAAAGATGAGTTCAGATGGTCTTACTTATTATGTTGAATTCCCAGCTCACACAAACGTAAAAGACACAGAAAATAGTACACTGGTATTGTATTGCACAGAAAAGGGTTACATGTGTGTGCCAAGTTTAAAAAAACAGCAACACCACAGCTATATAAAATATATAAAATATACATGTAGCCGACCTGCCGTCCACAATAAATTTTTCAAAGTCCTGTTTTTGAAGCTTCATCCTTAGTGTTTTAGCTTTTACCTTTCGCGTTTAAAAAGTGAAGCACCTTAAACTTGCATTCATTTTAATGGCCAGCAGGGGGCGACTCCTCTGGTTGAAAAATGTTTCATAGAAGTCTATAAGATGTCGGCTCTTGACTCTTTTGCTCTGTGTCCAACGTAAACACTTTCCTGATGATTGATCAAAATGATTTTCTCATTTTGCTACTTTCAGGTGATGCTGAATAAAGCATGATGTTCATTTGTAAATTGTGGTCAGTTTAATGGAGTTCACTTCTCATCAAATTATGCTCCATATTAGAATTTATACTGTTCGCAGGAGACAAAATCATTTACATTTATAGAAAAAAACATCACACTACCTTTCCATTAATGACCATTTTAGTCAATCATTGCTAATATTAGACTATATTAGACTTAATTATTGAGGTTTCACAGACATGCGATATGTTGAGTAGTTACTGGAGGTTGATGACACTTACAAGGTAAATGACTGCTAAAGTCCTGGTCATGCAGACCAGACCATTGAGTGACACACCTGGCAACCCCTAGCATATTTCTGCAGTCCTAGTTTGATTGAAAGTGACGGACTTGTCTACAAACACTCTCCAACTACTCTTTGAGATGTAGTGAAACTGTGAAATGGAAAAGGTTCACCTTCAAAGTAGAAGTTGCACATCTTGAAACATGTGACAGACCTTTTACTTTAAAGGAGAACCTTCTCCATTTCCAGTTTGCTAGCGTGTTTTCAAGTTTGAAGGCAGCCATGGCAATCTGCAAGCAAGCACTGGGAGGTTTTTGGTGCAACAATTTTTTTGTACCTATCCAGAAAACTTTCAGGAACCACTGCCAGCCCTTCTCACACTTCCCCGTCTGGGACTCTGATGGACGAGTCTGGGTTTGGTGGTTGCCAGGAGAACAGGACTTGCCTGACTGCACTGTGCCAACTCTAAAGTTAAGTGGAGGGGGGATTATGGTTTAGGGTTGTTTGTCAGGAGTTGGGCTCAGCCCCGTAGTTACAGTGAAAGGAACTCTTAATGCTTCAGCAAACCAAGACATTTCTGACAGTTTCATGCTCCCAGCTTTGTGAGAACAGTTTGGGGTTGGACCCTTCCTGTTCCAACATGACTTTGTACCAGTGCACAAAGCAAGGTCCATAAAAGACATGGATGAGCAAGTTTAATGTGGAAGAACTTGATTGCCCTGCACTGAGTCCTGACCTCAACCCAATGGAACGCCTTTGGGAAGAATTGGAGTGGAGACTCTGAGCCAGGCCTTCTCATGCTAAACCTTTTGGAAAGCCTTCTCAGAAAAGTTGAGGCTGTTATAGCTACAAGGGGTGGGTCGAATTCATATTAAACCCTATGGGTTAAGAAGGGGTTGCCACTCAAGTTCACTCAGGTATTCATGTGAAAGCAAGTACCAAATATTTTCGGCAATATAGTGCATCTACCCTCCTTGGACTGTTTATTGGTGACATTTATTTTGGCCTTGACAGCAGATATTATATCCTCTCCTAAGAGAAAATAGACTAATTGCCACCGTACAAAATTAGACAGCATGTTTTCTCCTTTGCTCTAACTGACTGAAGGGTTACATAACAATCTGATGCAAACACCTGCAGGTTTCTTTGACAGTTAATGTCATTTTTAGCTTCAGGGGGCAAGAATTTAGCTAACCTATAATTTTGTACTCCAGTTTGTTTAAACAGTCTCAACTCCTCCTGCTTCATATCACATGAGATTAAGTCTGTCTGAGTGGCACATTTATAGCTATTTGCACGTTGTCTGGCCAGCTGCCCATGTTTGATATGGACACAGAGAAACAGTTATGTGCATGCCTCGAGTGCTGAGCAGCATGTAATACATTCTTGGACTTCTGCTACTGTAGGGTGAAGTGTATTTACTGCACAGTTTAGAAGAGTACAGACAACAGCTGATCCTTTGTTGGCTTTGTGGGTGTGCAGATAATCTGAATGCATGAAAATCTTGTTTGTTCTCCTTAATGTGCAGCTGGTCTTGTTTAGCTAGCAAGAGTCACATTTAGTGACTGGTACAGTCAGTGTTTTGTGTGTTTGCACGTGAATTCTGCTGCTGCAAAATTTATTTTGAAAACAAGTCTGATCCACCTATGAAAACTTTACTCCTTTAGGTGTCCTCACTGATCAAGTGGACAGATGTCATTCCTGCAAATTTTCATCACCTACTGTTATGTCTTTTGCAATGTAAAGCTGTCTCATCCTTTTAACAACAAATTCTATCCATGGATTTTTCAAAAAACAAAAAAAACAGAATTGTTACAATGGGGAGACATGATCAGATGATTAAGGTCAGCTGTATGAGTCACCCTACCCTGACACCACACCCTGAACCCACTGCTCCAAACCTCCCATACAGCTGAGCCACAAACCACTACCCGCCACATTACCCCATCCACCCAACTTAGGGGCATGATCCGAAGAGGGTGGAAGAGCAGCCCAGGGGGTAAATACAAAGAGAGTCAAAGACCCACTGGATGGCCAGGTACTCTTTCTCTACTCTACTGCCTCCAGCCCTCTGTTTGAGGCCTCAATCTGTACAATAAAAGGGATGGAAGGGTTAGGCTCCTTCACCTGCATGAATGCTGTCTGGCACTGCTCCATCCACTGGACCAGATCTGGGGTACCCTTTCGGTTGAGATCAGTCACGGGACTGGTCAGGTCACTGCATTGTTTTGGACTGTTCTGAATTTCAGCAATTTTACAGTTCAACAGTACAAACATATCTTAATAACAAAATCTAAAACTAACACTGAAACTAATGAAAAAGGACCTAAAACCCAATGCTTTTTAAAAATTAAGAAAAGAAAAATGAACTATCTGAAAACAACAATTTCAAACAAAATATAAAATAAAACAAATAAAATAAAAATAGGAAAATATTATAAGTCTTATAATGATCTATTTAAAAGCTCCTGTAACAAGATTTAGGAGGATGTTGCTGGACAGACGGATATAAACCCCAGCATGCATGTAGAGTAGCTTGTTTTTCACCTACTTTTTTGGAAACCACATTGAGCCACAACATTATTATTAACTGAAGGCAATACAAGCTCAGCTGTGATACCCTGATTGTTATCTTTATGCTATCATCATGTTAACACAAATTGAATACAGACGTAACAATAGTATCACTCTACTCTTATCAAGAAATCAGCCTGTCTCTGAAAATGTTGAATATTCTCTTTAGTATTTATTTCTGCCTGTGCCAGACTTAAACATTTAAGACTTAAACATCAAAGTCTGGCACAATTTAAACAAAGAGACAGATGGCAGTTGGCTGTGACTGCTTTTGGCTGCAGTGTGGGTGCTGAGATCTAAACAATAAGTTTTGCAGCATACTCAAACACTTTTTCAGCTGACAGAAAATTCATACAGTGTTCATAATCAGCTGGAATCAGGCTTCTCAGCTGGCTTCTCATGATGATAAAAATATGCCAAGTTGCCACCATAAGAGACAAGGTATCGTGAAATCAATTTAAAAGAAATAAAAAAAAACACCTTCACACAAAAGTTGTTAATCTTTTATTCAGTCCCGACTGCAGTTCCTTAAGAGTCTGCGCAATATGTTTGCTCAACTGCTTAAAGCACAGGCACTTTAATAAAATTAAAGCCTTGTATCCCATTTGAGGGGTTGTAAATACCTTTTTTAATACTTCACTAACTTTTCCAGATCAGGTCCTATCAGACCGGACACTGTTTGGGTCATTAGTGCCAAATAAAGTTGAATTTTTCTAACTCTGTAAATACTTTTTCTGCTGTTTTTTGTTGTTAAAACTCAATAATCATACACATTTGATCCAGCCAGCAGCTGGTAGGTATGTTTGACTTTATTTCAGTGTGGAATAAGGTGTCCGGGAACAAGAAATAAACCTGAATTGCTCCACAAAATGAGCATCGTACCTGTGACACAGCAGTTTGGAGTAATTGCAGGATTGTTTGGCTTTGAACTGCTCCAGTTTAAGAAGCATCAATTCAAAGAAAAAACTATCACCCTGCTGCCAGTAATTGTTTCAGTGTGGGTTCAAGAGCTTTCCAGCTTCAAAGACCTGCATGAAACAGCTTATTGTCAACCTGAGTATGGATGCATTTTCTGAGAACTGAGTCTTTTTGTTTTTAACCTTCTTTTGTTTGTTCTAGTCTTTACCGTCTATAAACCATCCAGACAGCTCTGTTACGCAAAGCAGTAACAGAGCTGTTCATGATGCTGCTGGGAAAAAGTTTGTGCATGGATAAGCAAATTAAAAAGAAGTGAGGAGGGGATATCCCTCAGAAACCAGTGTTGGACTAACAGGGAAACCGCTGTGACTTTGCTGGCCTCTAATTGCTCCCAGTGGTCCTAGTTAGACTAAACAGCGTGACGCCGCTTCCCGGTTTACCGACAACACTGCTGACTTCTAAGTCAAGTTTAAACATCCAGCCTATCTTTGTTGCTTTTGTGTTCTCACATACAGTAATAATTGTCAGCATCTGATTCATTGATGACTAAAATGTTCTCTTTCAACTTAAAACAAGCCTTCTGGGTGGGTCACCAAGGCTTTATTGGAGATTTATTTTTTCCAGAAGTTAAGAGCTCTACCTTTTTTTTGGCATCATAGTGCACACAGAAACCAGGTAAAGGTGTTTCATGCTGTGTCAAGGTGTGGCTCGGCATTAGCATGAGTAATGTTTTGATTTGCACAGACACGACAGGGTCCACACTCTCAGGAATGTGGGATGAGAGAACTTAAGAGCGTGGTGTGGTTCAAAGGTCTTACTCAACTCTAGGAAGTAGCCGAGCTTAAAATAGATAATAAAAGAAACCTTTAACTCACAAGCAAGCCTCTAACAGAGCTCCACCCTGCCACGTCCCACAGCAACGCAAACAAACAAGCTCATACACACACTTTGATATCCTTGTGTCCATGGCAGGTAACAGCACATTTCATAAACTACAGCGTGACGCAGTCATTGTTCAAAAACAAACTTACATCATACCATATTTCCGCTCACATTAGTGACAGGAATTGTAACATAGAATGATTAATAGATACTCAGATGAGTCAAGAGTCCAATGAACGTGTATATGTATACAGTTTACCTTTTGTATCGGCTGGGGTTGCTGCCAAATGACATGTGGATGTGTACAGCTAGTGCCACACAGCCGCCCACCACTGAGTCATTTTTGTAAAGCCTGTTTAGCATTTAGCCAACTGAAATCCTTCAGTACGATCATAGAAAAGATGTAAACATCAAATTTAACTTCTTTAGTCATAAAACTATGGCATTAAAAATATTACTTCAGTAAAAGTGTGTTGTTATAGCATGAAAACCGAAATATTCTCAAGCTTCCCTCAGTAATACTTTGTTATTCATTGAATATATGCTAACAGGAAAACAGGCGTTTATTGCCTCATCGCTATTTACCAAAAGATGTGACAGTTTGCATAGTAACGATCATGAAACTGAGCTCATAGTTTATTGTTAGGCAATGATGCTAGTTTTACTTGTTATTTAACTATAAGGATGGGGAAACCAACAGTTAGCTGAGACTGAAGAAGTCACATGGATGAGTCATGAAACGTTTCTCCCAGTGAAAACATTACGAACTGAATCAACTTTCTGGGATTTCCTTACCTGGATTATCAAACATGTATCAGAGCAGCTATTTAATGATGTAGGTGACAAAGGGCAAACATTTTTATTCATCATTAATAACACAATGCACACAATAAATCAGCTTCCATTAGTTCAACACTTGGGTAATATAACAGGGTCTTCATTTCAAATGAATTTTATTTCTGTAGTGCTAATTCACAATATCAGTTGCCTCAAGGTGTTTTGTCTTGAAAGACCCTACATTATTAGAGAGTAAAATTGTAAATATCAAGTAATGTTTAGTGAACAAGCACTTGGTTACAGTGGGAAGGAAGAGGTGAGTTGGAGGGGTGAGGGCAAAGAGAAAAGTGCAAAGGAAGACAGGACAAGACACTCAATGTATTTCATTAAAAATAACATGTATAAAAACAATCAAAAAATATTAAAATAAAAATCAAGAAAACACTTTGGTAGATTTTGTTGGGCCAAACCCACCCTCAGCCTCTGAACCAAAGACCAATATTTAAGTTCTACTGGTGTAGCAACCAGATAGCTGGGCCACAAGTAAGGAAACAAAAATCACACCAGGAACTAACCTTCACAATAAAACAGGAAATAGACTACAAAAGAAAAAAGGACAGGACCAAATTCAGACAGAGAGACAAGAAACCACAGTTATCACTGGACAAGATCATAGATAAATACAAACAGAACAGCATTGCCAACCCAAGTGTCTCCAAGTGTTGTTGTTCTCTCCCAAAAGAAAGACTTTAGAATGACAGTTTGTCAAAAACCACTTCTCTACAGACTTTAGAAACCAGTATATGAGTAAATAAATTGATTGGGAATATCTTAAAAAAATGTTTTAACATGTACTGGCACAATTGTGTTGCACAGTATGTTTTATAATAACATTAATTATAGAGCACTACTGTGTCTGCTGAAACAGGGATTTTGGACGTGTGATTTGTGTAAAAACTGTAAAAAAAATAAATAAATCAATTATATATATATATATATAAAAGAAAACGTATCATTTTGTTCTTACATACATACAATGCAACTCATTTTACACTGCTAATCTTCTTTTTGCTTTAATCTGATGTGGCTGTATAAATAGTACATGGCGACCCAGATTAAAAGAAACAGGCTGACGCTGATGTGTAACAGCACAACCTTTTCTAAATGGGCAAAATTTGAGAACACGGTATCAACCTGGTGTTTGGAATTAGATACCAGCTTGTAAATTCAAATAGTCCTTGCCAGTTAGAAGTATGCCTATGGCACACTATTCATACTGTGGTAAATAAACAGTGTCCTGTTGGGTACTGGATGCTTTACATACCACACAGACAGCCAGGACTGTAAAAGCTCTGGCCTTTCTTGATACTGCAGCACAAGAGATGAGGAGGCTTATTTCATTCCTCCACTGTCAAAAAGTAGGACAGCTGGGTGGGGGTGGAGGGCAACAGGGAGTCCCGGACCATCCATCACATCACATAAGAACAAGTGTGTGTGCTGGCAGGAAGAGAGAGGCTTGCCTGTGCTCGTTCCCTCTCTGTATGCTAATTGCAGACAGAACATTGGGGCAGTAAATTATGAATGAAACCCAGAAGGGAGCATTGGAGGAGAAGGAACTAAAACTCTGGCGTCTTTCTTCTCTGCTGTTTCTTTTCTTCTCTCACATAGAGAGATAGAAAAGCTCTGCCATTTCCTGTACAAACTGTTCCCAATTTTTTCCCCATCACACACAAACCACAGCTGCAGTTTTATCACTCAGCACTGACTTTTTGTTTTTTTTTCCAGGGTATTGAAAGTTGCCAATGAGAAAAAGGAACAATGCATTCCCACCAACGTACCTGCTTTTTGTGTTCTCAACAAAAAAAGCAAACAAACCTTGCCTGGTTCATTCATAACTTAGGTTTGTCCAGCTTTTGAAATGAGGGCAGACGTTATGAAAGAAAGAATTAAGAGATAAATTTTGTAATACTGGTCTTACGTTATTGCATCAAAGAACTCTTATGCGAGACAAATTTAATTATTCATTGTTAACGTCATATGTGATGAAAGGTTGAGATGGAAATGATTCCAAGAACAGTGGATGACTTGCAAAGCATTTACATCAGACAGACTTAAGACTAAATATTGCGCTACATTCAATAACACTAGATGTTTCACTTCATTCAATTTCCCTGAATGACTGTCTCTGGTGAATGTAAAATGACCATGTTTGTCTCTTCCCAAGCTCGGAACACGTCATCTGTATGATGACTGAAACAAGATACTGGAAAAAACTTAACAATCAACTTCTTAAAATGCCTTTTGCTAAGCGACAAGTGGATAAAAAACAAGATGAAATGACGCCTACCTGATACTCAAAGTACCTATTCCTTTAATTGTGCATAACTTATTCTTTAATACAATTTGAGTGTCTAAGTTATTAAAACTGACCTCACTGCACTTGTCATAGGGTTGCCAACTTTTTAACTATCGCTCTGGAGTACTAGAAGCACAATGCAAAGCCATGCTGGACATATAATGTAATTATGTACTATATGTGACATTGCAGGTAATGGTCAATATACGGGACATTTAAGGTAGAATAAGGGACAAACCAATTTTGCTCATTATACAGCATGTCCCAGCTAAAACGGGACAGTTGGCAACCCTAACTTAATAATGGATTGCATTTATATAGCGCTTTACAATTCATTCACTCTCACAGTTGTAGCCACAGCTGCCCTGGGGCAGACTGACTGAAGCGAGGCTGCCATATCGCGCCATCGGCCCCTCTGGCCAACACCAGTAGGCAGTAGGGTAAAGTGTCTTGCCCAAGGACACAACGACCAGGACAGAGAGAGCTGGGGGATCAAACCGGCAACCTTCTGGTTACAGATGAGCTTCCCAACCCCCTGAACCACGGTCACCCAACTTGTCATTAACTGGAAATTAACTAATTAACTAAAGCCTCAGTCACACAACTCAGTAACCTGTCACAAACATCTGGCAACCACAGGTTGTGGGGGGACAAATGTATATTTCTTGAACGATTGCGAGTCCTTACTTATCGCTCCAATCACACAGGCCTAGAGACTGGTCACCAACCAGTCTTTAGGTTACCTCTAGGTTGCCAGTCTCTGCTTACTAGAAAAACATGTGGATTCTGTTAGTGCTTACTCAAGGTTGCTAGAGGAAATTAGTTACAAACAGATGAGTCCTTACCACCTGTGCTTTGCTTTTAGTTTTACTTCCTTGTGTCTTGTTATCTAAATTTAGTTCAGTTGTGTTCCGTTACCCTTGTGTTTCCGATTACCCTGATTACCTCTGATAGCTTCAGTTTCCCTTTGTCATGGTGTCTGCTTTAGTTCCCTGCTCTTGTTCATTGTCTTGTGTGCATCTTTTGTATTTGGATCTGGTCTACTTCCCTCTGGACTTGTATTATATTTTTCTTGTGGACTTTGTGTTTTTAGAATTCCCTTTGTAAACTGAATACTTTTGGATTACCACCATGCCTGAAATAATGGTAGCTTTAAGTTTCTTTCACCGTTGTTTTTGAGCCTTGCGTTTTGATCCAGTTTTTGTTAAACATGACACATTTGCCTTTAAACTGAAACTTGCACCTTTTGAAATGTGTTAGTTGCAGTACTTAAGGGACAGCTTTTATTTTGAAGGAAACACTTTCAGTTCCCAGTTTGTGTTTCACTTGTTCAAGCTTCACAACAGCTTGGAGCGTAAATGGATTTCCATGTTAGGCTTGTGTGAGAGAGCCTAACATTTAAAGCCATGGAGTTGAAGAAGCCTGCGGATTCAGCCTCAAGTGGTAATTTGTGGAGCTACAGTTTGTAGGCCATAAACAGTATAAAAGATTGACATGTCTTTCATGAGGTCACCCGCTGGGGTCTCTGAAGACCTGATCAGTTAGTGTTTTTGGTGTTATAAAACAAGATGTAACAAGAGGGCCAGGTCTCGCTATGAAACTACACATTCATTGGTTAATAACTTGTCATTTACAAATTGTTAGCCAATCAGCATACTTGAGATTATCCTTTTTGAAGCATACTATGACCAAGACTTACAAAATGGACTTCATTTGAACAAAAATGAGTGACTGAAGGGTGAGACTTTTTTCAACTACAGGCAGTGGTTGATTTAATGGTAGCTACCTGGTGGCCATTCAAAAGAATCCGGGTTTAAGGTGCTTCCGTGTTGGCTTCACTTCTCTTACTATGTCCCCAGCAGAGGAATTTTATATCCTGCACTTTTCCTGTTGTTCAAACATGATTTTCTATGGATTACAATGAAATGTATCAGAAAGTTATTCCTCTGTGGATACATTTTAAGTATTTTATGCACAGCATATTTGGCACATTCTGCAAAGAAATAATGATATCCCCATCTGCCCCACCTGCACTTTGCACACTGGTATACTAAAACTTAAATAAAACACTGGCATGTACTCTAGCTTAAAATTACATATGATATAATGTACAAGTAGCCCATTAGTCTGTAGCTCACTGTTCATTGCTAGTAAATATCTCCACCTATGTATAAAGTACTTGAAGTGGTCCTGGGATGAAAAGGAGGTGATCACAAAGAAGAAATCTGCCAAATTAAGATAGAGGTCAAGACTGCTGACTTTACCCTTGCAGTTTTTTTTTTCTGTCAGAAATATCAAACAGTAACCTGAGGGGTTGTTATAGGGCTGAATGAAGCTAACCAAGGAAGAAATTTGCAAAACATGATGCTACATAAACACTGAGTTTTCTTGCTTCAGTATTTAGAAGTGAAAATCAGCTGTACCTGATGTTAAAATACTTGACAAAAGGCAGATAAACACCTAAAATATCCACAAGATCTCTTTCAGTACATTCGAAAGAAGGGTCACTCACTACAAAACAGACTTCTGTAGACAGACTTGTCCTGTTTGCATTTCAAAAAGAGGCTCCAGACTGAGATAAACACATTATGCAAACAAACCCAGCAGCCCTTTTATCTGCTGCTTGTGAGGATCTCTTGTTTACTGCCTAGTACCATAGAGCAGGTGTATGGGGGTGTTCAGACACTAATATTTGCCCTTTTCCTGCTGTTATTTTGTTACATAAGGAGAGTCTCAGTATGAGAGTTCAATCTACTAAGGTGTAACATGTAAGCATGTGGCATTACATCAGTCACTGTGTACAGAGAGTCTCTCTCTGGGAATAATCCATCACAGCATGTCCCGTTACAAGCCTAACTGTCAAGTCCTGTTATTCAGGATGTCTTTGTGAGCCTCGGCAACATCTGATGTCATGTTTGCTTTGACACTTCTTATTGTAAAAATGACAAATTAGACACAGCTGCCAAAAGCAAACAGACAAACGTTGGTGTGCAAAACCCTGAAAAGGCGGTGGGTTTGTTGTTTAAAGCGCTCGAGATCCAAGAGTTTTTCACACATCCTGCCCACGCTCTGCTGTATCGTGACTTCAGCTGGAACGCTGACCCTACCCCTGCTTAGTTATTGTCTCTTTATCTTTCTCTCTCTCTCTCTCTCTCTCTCTCCCTCTCTCTCTCTCTCTCTTTGTGCGCAAGTATCAGTCTGAGTTTGCGTGACTTGTGCCAAGCGCCGATTCCCACATTTCTAAAGTTACAAACATGCCGTTTGTGTGAGAGTTGGAGGAGGGAGAGAAATAAAATCATTTCTGAGAATGTTTTGAAGATGCAGGAGACATGATGAAGTCTAGAAGCATGAGGCTGTGCTTCATTTCTAAGAGACATTAAAATTCATGCCCACAAATGTCAGTGCACACCGTTGCATGACAGATGATTCAGGAATGTCTTAATGGGTGGAAACTATTTGTGCACGTATGCAGCTCAGGACTGACCTGTTTGTTTGCTCGAGGATATAATTAGGAGAAACTCTCAATAATGCCTAAAATAGGTAATGAAAACTTGATTATAGTTGATAGAAAATAAAATCATTACCTTTTATAGTTCTTAAAATCCTGCTGTGCTGGTCATAGAATGACATAACAGTTGTTATTAGTGACCTTTTAAACTTCTGTGGTACACTTTACTTTGAAGACATTTCCAGCTCATTTCCCTGGTAGTTTCCCAGAAAGTACTGCATAATAACAGAACAAATAGACACATTCCATCTATACCCATAAGCAAATTCACTGTCTATTTTGTCAATTATTTTTCCAGGAAAAGTCCTGCAATTTATTATGAAATTTAAAAAAAAAACCCAAAAAACTACACGTCATTTTGTAAATTAAATTAATGTTATTTTTTAACTGAGATCTATTAAATTTTTTCCCCAGAAACATGGACTCAACTCCTATTTTACTATTTAACACACGGTGAATTCCCGTAAACTCCATTTCCAACCAGCTGCAGGATTTGCTTGTCCCTCGCATGGCTGCATATTTAAATGTGGCCCTGCACCTGCCCTGTAAGAGGACGACGTGCCGCTCTGTATGGCTGATGCAAATATTTAAAACAATGCAAAGAATGCAAATGTCAGTTTGTCTGCATGTGCGTCTGAGCTGGGAGGGAAAACTCTCTATGAGTGTGCGTGCGAATACGTGCTAGTCTACTGTATGCTTCATGTGCTGGGACACTCTGTACTTCTGAAAGCCTAAAACCCCTCAGCTTAAGGGAGGAGGGATGGTGGTGTGGATGGGGAGTGTTGTACAGTGTGTCGCCCACAGTGGGATTGACCTAAATATTACCTCCATGTGTGTGTATCTGTCTCTGTCTCTATCTATCTCTGGTGTCATTATTTCACGAGAAGGCAATTAGTGTCTCTCCATCTTGGCCTTGAGTTTTTGTGTGTTCCCCTCTTTCTCCATGGATACATGCATGTAGGTGATGTAAAATAAGGGAGGGATTGGTCAAAGGTAAGCTGCACAAAGAAGAGCACAGGAAAGAGAGAATACAGGAAGGTCTCATGAAATAAAACTTTTTTTTGTACACTATATTGCTAAAAGTATTCACTCACTTCCATAGCCACTGGTGTAGAAACTTAAGCAGCCAGGCATGCAGACTGCTTCTACAAACATTTGTGAAAGAATGGCTTGCTTTCTGGAGCTCGGTGAATTCCAGTGTAGTACCACGATCGGATGCCACCTGTGCAATAAGCCCATTTGTGAAATTTCACACAACTATATATTTCACAGTCAACTGTTAGTGGTGTTATAACAAAGTGGAAGCAATAGGGAATGACAGCAACTCACCCATGAAGTGGTAGGTCATGTAAAATCACAGAGTGGGGTTATTGGATACTGAGGAACATAGTGCGAAGAGAGTTGCTACAGACCTCCCTGTGGCCTTCAGATTAACTCAAGAACAGTGCATAGAGAGCTTCATGGAAAGTGTTTCCATGGCTTAGCAGCTGTATCCAAGCCTTACTTCACCAAGCACAATGCAAAATGTTTGATGCAGAGGTGTAAAGCACGCCATCACTGGACTCTAGAGCAGTGGAGACAGCAGTGCTTTCTGGAGTCACACTTTTCCGTCTGGGAATCCAGGGGTTCAGGGGTTGGCAGAACAGCGGTACTTGTCTGCCTGCATTGTGCCAAGTGTAACGTTTAGTTGAGTTTTTAATGGCTTAATAAGAAAAAAGATCATTAAGTTTGAGTTTGTGAAGCTTCTGCGAGGACTGCTGCCAAACATGTAGCTCATTTCCTCCATTTCCAACTGCAGGATTTGCTTGTCCCTCCATGTCTGCATATTCAAATGTGTGATTTTTTTTTTTTTTTTTTTTTAAAGATTCTTCGAATTTTTTGGTTTTCATGAAAACAGCTGAGGAACCACAGACTATGAAGCTTGTTAGTGTTTTATCATTTATTTTTCTTATTTAAACATTTTTTAAGTAATAACTGCAACTGCAGGAATGTTTTCATTTCTTTTTAAAAGCAGAATCATTTAACTTGTTCAGCATTCCTAGTCTTATATTTTGTCCTTTTCTCTTATTAATACCCCCATTGTTTGCATAGCAACATTTGGCCAGTTGTGTTAACTTCAGTATTTAAAAAGGATCTTAGAATGCAACAGAACAATATGCAGTAATGTGAAGGACTATGCAGTCCCATGTAAAACTAAACAGTCTCAGACTCTCAGACATCATTTTAGAGAAATTCAGGGCTGCTCTTCTTAGTGTTGCCTCAATTCACTGAGTTTGCATTCATGCACAGCTCTCGTAAGGGCCTGCAACAGCATTTCAGTCAGGCTGAGGTCTGGATTTTGACTGGACCATTGCAACACCTTGATTCTTTTCTTTTTCAGCCATTCTGTTGTAAATTTGCAGCTGGGCTTGACCCAATTATGGCCAAAATTTTGTTGTCAGTCAAATGTCCTTGCTTTTAAGGAGTTCATGGTCAACGCAATAACTGCAAGGTGTCCAGGTCCTGTGGCTGTAAACCCAAACCATCACGCCTCCACCACCGTGCTTGACAGTTGGTATAAGGTCTTATGTGCTGCTGTGTATTATTATCAAACATCTCCACTTTGGTCTTCTAGAACAAGAAGACCAAAGTGGAGACAAAACCTTTTTAGAGAAAAGAGGTTTTCTCCTGGCAACCCTTCCACGCAAGCCAAACCTGTTCTGTCTTTTTCTAATTGTACTCTTAAATATTTAACCTGCTAACTGAGGCCTGTTGAGTCTGAGATGTAGTACTTGGGTTTTTATACATTACACGGTCTGACGGTCTGACTGCGTAGGTAAAATCTTGGACTCCTTTAAATATGTTCAAGTTATTTTACAATAAAAATAATCAGTAGGGGAGTGAGGGGGTCATGTGCTAGCTTTTTTCAGAAATGGTTGATTTTTCATATATAATAAACCTAATGCTCTTTCAGCACTGCCCTGCATATCAGTGCTTTCTAGCAGGATTTCATGTGTTTGACCCTGACAGCAGTAATATCTCAAGCATTTCAGAAATCTTTTCACTTTTCTTACTTGTATCTGATGGTATTTTTCATGTGCACACAGCCTACTGGTGATTGGCAGCATACCAAAAAGCCATGCATGCAATAAAGTAGGCTTTGAACGGGACTACGGAATGGAAAGTGTTCGTGCCAGTTGCTTCCTATCAGCTGATGATGGTAAATTAGGATCAGCTGGTAGGATCCACCTGAAGGTCACATGCCTTTTGATTGGCTTCAAATTAATGCACTATAGCTTGCAACACGCCGATTGCAGGGCATGTTTAACAGTGTAATGCTAACTGAGTTACATATAACTGCAGAACATCGAGACATGACCTGTGGAGGTATCACATGCCTGCTGCTCATGTGTCCAATTAAAGAAGATGGACAGTGTGTGTCAGTAGAGATGGTTTGCTTTCAATGTCATCGCAAGTTAAGCTCCACTCGGCTGTGTCTGAGCTCTCCTT
Organism: Pelmatolapia mariae; assembly: GCF_036321145.2. Lineage (NCBI taxonomy): Eukaryota > Metazoa > Chordata > Actinopteri > Cichliformes > Cichlidae > Pelmatolapia > Pelmatolapia mariae. Next base: position 22,422,452 of record NC_086246.1, on the reverse strand, counting down.
TTTGTTTTGCCTCCGTCTGTAGGTTCTTCCTGCTGATGCTGGCTCAACGTGTCACTGGCTGCTGCCTGGAGCCACACTGAAAACGTGAGCAGGACACACACATCATAGGAGAGAAGAATTTTTTTTTTAAAAAAACCCTATAACATTGTCTATGTAGATTAAGTGTATAAAATTTTTTAGCTTTCTTTTTGAAAATATAATATGTATATAGTGTTTATTCTGTAAATTTGCATGAAAGCCTTTAAGCACTCTCACACTTTAAGGATTAAAAAGGAAAAGGACTGTCAAAGTCACCAAGTCTTATTTATAAACGGGACTGTAGAGAAAGTGCTGCCATCATCAGAGATGCAGATTGATTATAGACGGAGAAAAATCCAGCATAGGAAGGAAAAATGCAGCTGGAGAGGAACTTTACAGATCTGGTGATAAGGTTTTGCGTGTCTTTCCGCTGCTGATGGAAAAAGACGATGAATGTGGAAATGGTGTGAGGTGAGACGCGAAGTACAGCGTGAGGAAGAAAAAAGAAGAGCACTGATTTCTCTTCCTCTGTCTGGGGAACAGGAAAAAAACAGGAAACACTGCAATGATAGAGGCTGTGTGTGTATGTGTGTGTGGTTGAATGCTTTTTGCAAGGCCAAGAACGATATTTAGACTGACCCACATCAGCTCGATCTATCTTAGTTAAATTGCTGTCTGTTTGGAGCGTAAGCAAAATGCCTCCCTGCAGTCCTGTGACAGAAATACGAGCTGCAGAGGAATGCTCGCTTGAAGGATGAACTCAGAACAAATATGCTTTCTGGTGAAGTGACTTTGCTCTCTCAAATGATCTCCACACTGTGCACACCCAGGCTGCGTCTCCACAAACAAAAAGGAGGATTTGTGAGTTTCTGCAAGGAGCTTTGCACGATCCAGACAGGCACATGTCAACCAGCTGCTTATTTACCCATTTACAAAAAGGTTCCAGTATCTGGGCTGATCTAGGGTCAGGCTTGCATGGCTTTTAGTGGATCTTTCTTGAGAGGCCTCAGGCTTTGTCCACCATTTGGTGCACATCTGCTCAAACACACCCGCAGTGGAGAATTTGCATAAAGGAAAGAGTCTAACTTACTCAACAACAATAATTTACATGCAAAAACTCTGGATTATATCAATCAGGTCACATTCACATTGGTCCTCCGTGCCAATGAGAAACATTTGCGACACTGGCTGGGGGTCGTGGCTATTTATGAGATCGCTGTGGTTTTAGGTCACATTAGTGTGTCACACAAGGTCAAGACTTCTGTTTCCTGTGGTCTGAAGTCTGAGTGCTTAGTTTCCATGTGGCAGCAGAGGAAGGACGCATTTAATGCTCACAGTGGCATTGTGACAGCCATGCGTGCCCTCTGATTTTTGCTGCTCAGCACATTGTCGGCCAGACATCTCAGAACTGTCTGCTTTTGAATGTGCAAAAGAGTTTAGCTGGAAATCAGTTGCTATTGATGCTACTGTGCAAAGAAAGTATGTTTGTGCTAACCTGCACAATCATTGTTGTTATATGGCATTTAAGCAGTTTAGTGTTCATAGTGGTAGATTTCCCACTTTTATTGTGCAAATATCTTAAGCTACCCCCTCGTGTCTTTATATTTTGCCTAGCAAATGGGAAATAAGACTAGTGATTTATAGAAATGTGTTTGTACAATTCTAACAAGCTTGAAAGTTAATATTTGGTATGACCATCTTTATTCTTCAGCACAGTCTCAATTCTTTTAGACAAGCTTTGTTGTAATTTACATCTTCAGGAATAGTTCTCCAGGAATAAAAATAAATTGATCAACTAAATGTCCAGATACATCTGTCAGGTCCCGTGTCAGGTCTATGCTGGATTCTTTTCTTTTTCTTAAGGATAGTTTTAAGGCCTGCCACTTCTTTGGCCGCCCACTTGTCCAGTTTCCTTAAATTTTTTAAGGGCACACTGCACATGCAGATTTTAAGTTTTCAGCTAATAGCTGTTTGGAAAGAGCCTTATTGGTGCAAAATAACTATTTTATGTCTGTCAAATTTTGTTATCGCTGGCATTTTTTCATAGATTCAACTAAAGAAATGGGAACAAATTATGTGTTTTTGTAACAAAGTGCCTAAAGATATCATTTAAAATCGGTTCTTTGCCTAGTTGTCTGTTATGTGGGCACAACAGCGGTTCATCCCTTGAGATAGGTGCCTTTTTCTGTTAATTTATCGGTCAGTGTTAAGGGGTTTAACACAAAAACAAAACTGGACTGAAAATAAATGAAAAAGCAGCCAGTGTCTAAAGAAAAACATTGAAAAACCTTCAGAAAGCCTGAAGAACTATTGCTCAAAAGCACTTTAAAAATGTCAAGAAAGTCAGGTTGCTTGGAGGTAAAATACAGAGGAAAGAGGCTTTTTAGGACTTGTGCAGAATAAACTATTGCTGCATATTTTATAGTAACATCTTCTCACATTGGAAAGAGACTTGATGACGTTGGTAAATACCTGTAATACTATATTAATATTTGTCATGAACACAGCTTTTTAACATAACCTGTAATTCTCCAGGCTAATTTAATTAATAATGTGTTCATTACAAGTCACGTTGTGTTAATACCACTGTGAGTACCACTGTGAGTAACTTGAGCTGGATATGCTAATATGTGTAGCATCCATTAGTGCAGATAAACACCACTTAATCAATACTTTACACTTTTTAAACTTTGAAAAGAATAAATTTAAAAAAATTTCTATATATCTTAATATCCCTGAATACTTCTCAGAAAAGTTTACTTCTTAGAAACTTTAAATGCTTATTATAATAATTGTACCTAACAGTTATAATAATTGTTAATGGCTTGCAGTTCGATAGTAGTTTTGCTTGTTAAGCTATGTTTGTTTGGATTGTGGGTTACCAATGCTAGCTATTATCAAAGGAATCTACAGACATATTGAAGGGTACTAGTATGAGTGGACAGCCAATAACTTATTTAGTTTGTTGAGTTATGGAGTTAAGTAGGTCAGACAAAGTACTGACACAAATTGGCTCTTTTGGTCAAACTGTTGTTGAATTGTGTTTGTAAGTGTGACGCCAATATGTGGCCTCTGTTTCTCTTGTTCTATGTGTCTACGCGTGTGTTTTATTGTGTGACGGTAGCTTATATTTAGTTACAGTTTTCAACCACTCTCATTTTATTAATTTTATTTGGCTAACCTACCAGACACCGGCTCTGTACTGCACTTTATGGCTCATAAACTGAAAGTCTTTCAAGCATCCTTCTCAGAAACTGGATCAGTTTGTGCCATAAACAATCTGATTAAGAGGAAAGCTCTTTAAGTGAACGTACCTCTGCTGGGCCTGTTGTTGTCTGTCCTGCTGTGTCAGGTTAGCAGTGGTGTAATGACTGTCTGGTTGCACAGACAACACACACACACACACTCACACTAGGCTAAAGCACAGCGGCCAAAGCAAACATAATTAAAGTGAAGTGCACTTAAGAAGAATCCAAGTGTCATTTAAAGTTACAGCACATAGACAGGAGAATAAAGTTTGCTTTGAAAAGCATGTGACACTGATTTAGATCCAGTCTGCTTGAGAAAATATAAGCAGGCAAACAAAGATTCCCAGAGTTAGAGGGGAAAAAGGCGGATACATTTAGGTGTTCAGTTAAATAACACAAGGGCTGTGCACATTTTATGAATCTTAAAAGCTCAGCCCTGCCCTTGTGTGGTTTCTTTTATTGTCATTGCAAATCTTCCAGCAGCACATGCCAAAAATGCTTTTCCACAGTGACACGGTGAAAAAATGAAAGATGCTCAGAGAACCAGTCGAACCAGTTCAGCACAGCTGAGAGAAACTTCAGACAGACAACAGACAAAAATCATTATCTGTGTCTGCTGTGTGAATAAAATCTCATTTTAAATTTAGAAGAAAGAAAAAAGGGAAAAGATGACCAAATTGCCAAGTTATGGCGACAGGATGCTTTTAAGATGGAGACGTTTCCTGTTTTGACATCTTCCGGGGAGCGGTGAAGGTGCTAAGGGGAGGAAAAGTGGAGGATAACATAGAGCCATAATCCCCCATAATCCACCCTTCTCTCGCCAGTGGGGGCGCAGGCTACGTGCCGCTCTCTCCACGCTTCCGTCTGCTGTTTGTTTTGAAATTTCAGAAGGCCCATGGCACAGCGGTGGGGGCACGTGCCTCTGAGAAATGTGACTTTGGATGGAGGACAAACGAGGATACACGGACACGTACTGACCACCATGAACATCAACTGCAATGTCCCTCGTTAATTTAAGGGCCTAAATAGTTCAGGTTAAGGCAGCAGCTGGGTTTAAGCTGACTTAAGCGTGTTATTTTGTGTGCTTTAGGATGAAGATGAATGTCTCACTGTCTTATTACTGCTTCAAGGTCACTGACATTGCTTTTGGTCAACGGAAAATATGAGGCATGAAGTAAAAATAATAATCTTGCACCACTGGACAACAGCAGGAAACTGACTCCTCTTTTCAAAACGCGCTGCATGTTGAGTACATTAGGGCATAACTTTTCTTAAAGCAGAATGATGTGCTCATCCCCAACTGCGTCTCGAGGCTTAAAATACCCGACTTGTGTAGCTTCTCTCCATTTATTTCTTCTCGTTTTTTGCTAAACATTGGAGAGCATTTAGCGGCAGAATCTTTCATTTGGATTTAATCACACAAAGTATTACTAGCGGTGCTTTTTGTAGATGTATCTTGTTTATGAACCACTGATTCAATAAGCAGCATGTGGAAAGCATGCACGCAGTAAACAAAGCTAAAAAGTGGGAATGAGGCCTGTTGTTTGCACGCGATTGTTCACATAAAAAGTGATAGACGCCCACGTGTGATCACCATATGAAGGCATGCATGGGAATGCTTTTCAGAGGTCACAGAGATAACCACACTGATGCCTTTGCAGCAATTGTGTACCAATCAGAACACCTCCTCCAGAGCACTGATCATCATCTGACAGACTTTATTCTGTATGTATCAGAGGTGCACTTCCTATAATTTGTAATCTCTCTTCTAGCTGACTCTTTCCTCGTCTGTCACGCTCTATTTAGGCACAGCAGCAGCAGCGTGTTCACACCTCCCCTCAGCTGCTACCCAAACACAGTGACATGACCCACATACAGCAGCAGCTAACTAACTGTGGCGAGAGTCACAGTCATTCCACAGGAACGTCTACGGACGAGTTTGGAGCGTTTCTCTTATTGGCATCACATGGTGCATCAACCGGCTCGCCCTTTGTGTGTACTTTCTGTGTGAGTTGATGTTTAGATCTGTGCAGGGATGTCCTCATGGGTCGCCTGTGACAGCAGCTGACTCTGATTGAGTATGAGTGCTGATTGAGGGCACATGTGTCCTGCTGTGTCTGTGTTTGCCACCATGACGTCACCCACTGCTTTGCTGTCTTGACGTGGGGTTTAATGTCATCGGCATGCTGGTGTTTTTTGAGAGAGCTGGCTGCTAATTTATCCACTAAAACTAGTAAATTTCACTATAGACAGACACATACCTTCTAATTAATGTCAAACAACAGACTAGTAAAATTCTAGCAGTTTACTTGCCAAACTTCTTAGACAGGCTGAACCTCATAGCAATACAGCCTTAATAGAAATGGCCTCAGCAGAACGGTGACTATCAAGAAGCAACACTTAAGGAAAGGAAACAGTGAGAAAAGGCTGAGGTATACAAAATTACACAAAAACTGAACTAAAAATCAGTGGTAACAGGTCTGATGGACTGATTTTTGGTTCGAATCATCGTAGGTATATACGCAGGAGGTCAGGATAGGTACAACATTGGGCGTCTACAGCCATCTGTGAAACATGGTGGAGGCTCTGTCATAGTTTTAGGTTACATTTCAGCTAGTCATTTCAAAACAGATGAATTATGAACACAAAAAAATACACTGCCAATGGAGTAAAATCATACCTGGATAGAAAAACACAAAGTGGGGCACTATCAGTCATGTATTGGCCTCCCCAGAGCCCAGACCTTAACATTATTGAAGCAGTGTGGAATCATATTGACAGAGAACAGAAGAAAAGGCAGAAACATCCAAAGAAAAGCTTTGAATGTCCTTCAAGAAGCCTGGAGAACTATTCCTGAAGACTACTTAAAGAAATAACAAGAAAGTATACCTGAGTGCCTTTCTGTGCTGGATAGATAGATAGATAGATAGATAGATAGATAGATAGATAGATAGATAGATAATCGTTGTAGTAAATGACTTTAAAAGTTGCCTGAAACCCTTTACAAATATAAAGTTTTCATCTCTTTTAGATGATTTACTTTGAATTTTTTATCGTAGCTCAGCTAAAATCTGGTTTAAAACTTATATATTTGGGATTTCACATTCACCATGTTAACAGCTTTTCTCTGTGTGTGTGTACAAACACAAGGTGTGTTTCTGATTCTGGACTCTGGATGAGCTAATCCCTACATAGAGTCTTAATGGTAAGTCTAGAGGAGGTGGAGCCCTACTTCTTGCCAGTCTGGACATTGAGGGTTTAACCAGCAGGACACCTGCTTTCTCAGCAATAAGGAATACATCAACAACACAGAGGGAGGTCCACTCGTGGGGGTGTAAAGAGGATTTCAGGGGTCGTTTGTGGGGCAGAATGGTCTTTGCATGTCTGAAAACAGTAGGCCATGAATACAGAGAGAATTAGTTTTAGCTTATATGTATCTGTCAGTAAACACTGCCTAGAGATGACAACAACCACAAAAAAAGTGAGCAAGTGCCCTCCATATCGACCTCTGAACATCACCAAAAATAGATGGGAGACTAGATGAGGAGATTAATCTGCATGTTATCCCTCAGGCTTGCTGTACATCCTGTGCTCAGGGTCTGGCCTGCCTGAAGAAAACACCTTTTGTCAATGAAATGGGATTTGCGAAAGTGCCATCTGGACACAGGAGCAGAAGCTCTGCCTCCACTCTGTGTCTGATCCACCAGAGATGGTCATTACGAGGTCAGGATCTAAGATCAGACTGATCTGAGGAGGTCAGGTCAGAAGCC